>NC_090440.1:84723685-85075032 GCF_031143425.1 Pleurodeles waltl
TGTGAATGGTAGTGGGGGTGGTGACTGCACGTGAGCAGGGTGTGCTTGTTGGTGTGCTGGTGAGGGATGTAGTGGCTGTAGAGGTAGTGCATGCAGGTGTGTGTGTAGACGAGACTGGGAGGGAGGAGGGAGACGACGACGAGGGGGACACAGTGGAGGCAGTGGATGTTGGTGTGTCTGCATGTGTCTGATGCTTGCTTGAGTGCCTGTGGGATGTGTGGTGCTTATGTTTGCCTGAGCTTCCCTTGTGTGGTGAGGTGTGTGCATGCTGGTCTGATGGTGTGCTTGGGATAGGCAGAGGTACAGGGGATTGGGTCTGGGTGGAGGAAGTTTGAGGGGGGAGGCTAGACACAGGGACAATGGCTGCCATCAGTGCTGAGGCCAGAGTTTGAAAGGCTAGGTGAAGGGCCGCCTGACCAGAATGAATGCCCTCCAGGAATGCATTAGTTTGTTGCAACTGCCTTTCTACACCCTGGATGGCATTCAAAATGGTAGACTTCCCAACAGTGAGGGACCTGAGGAGGTCAATGGACTCCTTACTGAGGGCAGCAGGGGGGACTAGGGCAGGGCCTGAGGTGCCTGGGGCGAAGGTGATGCCCACCCTCCTGGGTGAGCGGGCACGGGGCGAAGGCTGAGGGGTTGCTGGGAGGGCGGTGCTGTCAGGGGGGGTGGCGGCTGTACCTGTAGATGCGGGGGCACAGATGTTGCCGCCACTACAAGGGAGCTCCCATCAGAGGACGAGTCCGTGTCGCTGGTCTCAGCTCCTGTCCCCGCCGTGGAGCTCCCCTCGCCCTCCGTCCCACTGGTGAATTCAGAGTCCGTAGTGTGGCCCTCCATGGCCATGTGGGATGCAGCTCCCTCGTGCTCCGGTGCCACTGCTCCTCCGCCTGATGATGCTAATGCACACAAGAACAGGGAGACCACACAAAGGGGGGGGGAAACAGAATAAAGACATGTTGAGTGCATGGATTACCGCTACCGTTGGCGGACAAGACAGACACAGAAGCCCCCTGCACTACACCGCGCTCTTGGGCTCTACAGTGCAATTCCTGGGAAATGGCCTACAAGGCTATGGACGACATCTGCACACATAGATGACACAGGGGCATGAATAGCTGTACTTGTCCTCACCCACCCAGACAACCCCACTGCGCGCAAAGTCAGCTGAATGAGAGTGTACTCACCCCCTTGTGTCTGCTGTGATGCCCTCAAGCGCCCATCCAACTCCGGGTAGGCCACCGTCAGGATCCTGAACATCAGGGGGGTCATGGTTTGACGGGCACCCCTCCCACGTTGGGAGGCCATCTCCAGCTGAGCCTCCGCCTTCTTCTTGCTCCAGCGGCGAATGTCCTCCCATCTTTTCCGGCAGTGGGTGCTCCGTCAGTGGTAGACCCCCAGGGTCTGGACGTCCTTGGCGATGGCACGCCAAATATCTTTCTTCTGGTGGGCGCTGACCTACATGAAATGTACAGGGGAAGAAGAGAAGTCATTACCAACTGCACCGTCAAAGTGAGTGGCCCCCATCCCTACCGTTGCCATGTGGCACATGCACCCACCGTCTTTCATGCATGCAGAACTCTGCCCCCTTCCTTCTTACATACAGCCCTCTCCACACAGGCATAGCCCATACAACATGCTCCCTGTGTACTTACCTGTTTGTGTGGAGGACCGTAGAGTAGCGTGTAGTGGGGGAGGACCCCATCAACGACCTTCTCCAACTCCTCCGATGTGAAGGCAGGGGCCCTTTCCCCAGACGCACGAGCCATTGTCTCTTCCAGACTAAGGTCACAGCAGCACTTGCAGTGTAGGTCCTCTCCTGTCGAAGATCAGGTATCGAGTTATTCAACAGATAGAAAATGGCGGTCACGTCCGCGGTGGTGTGTACCATCACCGCCGGCGTACATCGTCATTGGCTCCTGGGACCCATAGGGTCCAATGTTAACCAATGCAGCATTGCGCCGCGGTCTCTGACCGCCTACCGTGACGGTGTACAACTCTAGCGCAGTTACCTCACATCCCATTGTCCCACTTTAGAGGTCAGGCAGCCGCCATTTCATGGGCCCACATGGCCTAATTTCCAACTGCGTCACACATACCTAGGCCTAGTCTCAACACACATACAGGCCACCTTTTGTGTATGATTGGTGTTCTCGGTTTTTTGAGTCTATGGTCGCTGTTGTCCTTCATAGGCACCGTCCGCTGAGACATGTGAGGAGATGGCGGCATCCTCCGGTGTATCGACCACTGGTGGACCTGTCGACAATGGAGGAAAGACATTTGATAATCACCTACAGGTTTGACCGTGCCACAATCCAGGAACTGTGTACCCAGTTGGAGCCAGACCTGATGTCAGCAATCCGCCATCCCACAGGAATCCCCCCTCAAGTGCAGGAGCTATCAGTGCTCCATTTCCTTGCAAGTGGGTCATTTCAAACAACTGTGGCCATGGCATCAGGGATGTCCCAGCCTCTGTTTTCCAACGTATTGTCCAGAGTGTTGTCTGCCCTGCTGAAACACATGCGGAGCTACATCGTTTTCCCTCAGGTGGAGGATTTGCCTACAGTGAAAAGTGACTTCTATGCCCTTGGACATATCCCCAACATCATAGGTGCCATTGAGGGACCCATGTGGCTTTGGTCCCCCCCCCACAGGAGTGAACAGGTGTACAGAAACCGGAAGAGTTATCATTCCATGAATGTACAGATAGTATGTTTGGCCGACCAGTACATTTCCCATGTGAATGCCATGTTCCCTGGCTCAGTGCATGACGCCTACATCCTGCGGAATAGCAGCATCCCTTATGTGATGGGTCAACTCCAGAGGCACCGTGTGTGGCTATTAGGTGAGCCCCTGGAAGCAAGACAGTGGGAATGGTTGTCTGGGGTTATCCCTACAGGTTAGTGTGTGTCTAACAGTTGTCCGTCGCCATTTGCAGGTGACTCTGGGTACCCCAACCTGTCATGGCTACTGACCCCAGTGAGGAATCCCAGGACCAGGGCAGAGGAACGCTACAATGAGGCCCATGGGCATACTAGGAGGGTGATCGAGCGGACCTTCGGCCTCCTGAAGGCCAGGTTCAGGTGCCTCCACATGACAGGTGGATCCCTATTCTACTCAAAGAAGGTGTGCCAGATCATCGTGGCCTGCTGTATGCTTCACAACTTGGCTTTGCGATGACAGGTGCCTTTTCTGCAGGAGGATGGTCCAGATGGCGGTGTTGTGGCAGCTGTGGAGCCTGTGGACAGTGATGAGGATGAAGCAGAGGAAGAAGACATGCAGAACAGGGACTCAGTGATCCAGCAATATTTCCAGTGAAACACAGGTGAGAATACATTCCTGCCTACTACATGTACTTTTACACTACTACCTCACTACTGTCTGTCGTTTTCACCCAGTGTATGGTCACTGAGTTGTCACTTTCCCTTACGGTTTCACAGATGTGGGTCCCAATGTGTGTCATCTGCTTAGATTACTCATGGACTAGAGCTGTGTGACATAGGTATGTTGACATTACTATTTCAAGAACATTTGGTCACTGTAATTGCAAATACACTATTTCGAAATCACAGACAGACTCCAGATCATTTTGTGCTTCAGGTGTGTTTATTTAAATGCAAAATATTGGAGGGGGAAGTTAAATGGTGAGGGGTGATGGCGGAGGAGTGTCCATGGCAGAGTCCAGTCTATTAGTCTCACAGGTGCATTGCCCATATGGGCATAGGAAGTGGAGCTGGGGCAGTTTAATTATGGACAGGGTGACAAAGTGGGACAGTGGGATGACAATCAGAGTGGTCTCATTTCTTGGCAGGGGTCTTGGCATCGTGCTCTGTCTTGTTCCTGGATCTCAGGGACCGTTTGCGGGGTGGTTCTCCCTCTGCAGGGGGTGGGGTGCTGGTGTGGTGGTCCTGTGGCGGGGCGTCCTGTCCACTAGCGCCGGCGGAGGTGGTGGGCAGTTCATCGTCCATGCTAGTGTTAGGGGCCCCTTGGAGTTCCACAGTGTCCCTCTCCTGGTGTTAAATAGTTCCTTCAGCACCCCTACGATGGTGCCCAGGGTGGAGCTGATGGTTCTGAGTTCCTCCCTGAAGCCCAAATACTGTTCCTCCTGCATGCGCTGGGTCTCCTGAAACTTGGCCAGTACCGTTGCCATAGTCTCCTGGGAGTGGTGGTATGCTCCCATGATGGAGGAGAGGGCCTTGTGGAGAGTGGGTTCCTTTGGCCTGTCCGCCCCCTGTCGCACGGCAGCCCTCCCAGTTCCCCTGTGTCCTGGGCCTCCGTCCCCTGGACCGTGTGCCCACTGCCACTGCCCCCAGGTTCCTGTTGTTGGGGTGGTGGGTTATCCTGGGTTCCCTGTAGTGGTCGACACACAGCTGATTGACGTGTCCTGGGGACGGAGGTATGGGCCTGTGCCCATACCTCCAGAGGGGGGAAGGTCTGTGGTGGCCTGTGCCTGTGTGAGGGGAACCGACTGTCCCGAGGCCCCCGATGGTCCGGGCTGGTCATCTAGATCCAGTTGGACAGAGGTGCTGTCATCACTGTGGGCCTCTTCTGTGGGTGGAGTGGACATGTCTGGACCCTCCTGTCTGGTGACGTTGGGTAGGGATCCTGCAGGGGTGGAAAGGCATGATTATTGCATCTGTGTGTGGCATGGTGTGCAATGGGTGGGTGACCGTGTACCCCAGTGCTGGCATTCCTGTGTGGGAGCTTATGTGATGATGGTTTAGGGGGGTGTTTGGCTATGTGCAGTGTGCATGCTTTGGTGATGGGCGTCCATGCTTTGTTGTTGCATGCAGGGCTTGGTGTTGGGATGTGTGGTTTGTGATATTGGTACATTTGTGAGGAGTTGGAGTGATAGGGGTGGGGGCGAGGGTGGGGGTATGTGATAGCATGCAGGTAGGGTGGGGGATGTAATAGTTAAGATTTGACTTACCATAGTCCATTCCTCCACCTACTCCTGCGAGGCCCTCAGGATGCAGAATCGCCAAGACCTGCTCCTCCCATGTTGTTAGTTGTGGGTGAGGAGGTGGGGGTCCGCCGCCAGTCTGCTGAACCGCCAGGTGGTGTCTTGAGACCACGGAACGCACCTTCCCCCGTAGGTCGTTCCACCTTTTCCTGATGTCCTCCCAATTTCTTGGGTGTTGTCCCACTGCGTTGACCCTGTCCACTATTCTTCGCCATAGCTCCATCTTCCTTGCAATTGAGGTGTGCTGCACCTGTGCTCCAAATAGCTGTGGCTCTACCCGGACGATTTCCTCCACCATAACCCTGAGCTCCTCCTCTGAGAACCTGGTGTGTCTTTGCCGTGCCATGGGGTGGTGCAGGTGATGTGTGGGGTGGTGTGTGTGGTGATAAGTGTGGTGATATGTAGTGGTGTGTTGTGTGAGGTGCGTGGAAGTTGTGTGGGTGATGGTGTTATGTGCCTGTGGATGCTGTTGTACTTGGTGGTGGTGTCCCTCTCTGTGCTTCATTCTCAATTTTTGTCGTAGGGGTTTGTGGGTGATGTGGGTGTGTGTTTTATATCGTATTGGGTGTGTGGGAGTGGTGTGTGTATGTGTATCAGGTGTGTGTATTTTGAATTGTCCAATGTAGCTGTGTTTTGTAAGAGTGTGTGTATTTTGAGCGCGGCAGTGTGTACCGCCAATGGAATACCGCGGTTGAAAGACCGCCGCGTGGATTCGTGTCGTGATAGTGTGGGCGTATTTCTGTTGGCGTGATGGTGGAGGTTTTGTTTTCACCTGTTTATCACTGACCTTTGGTGTGGCGGACTTGTGTGGGTGTCTGAATTTTGGCGGGTTCCGACATGTGGGTCATAATAGCTGTGGCGGAATTCCGCAGCTGCGGCGGTGTGCTGGCGGTCTTCTGCACGGCGGTAAGCGGCTTTTACCGCCAATGTTGTAATGACCGCCTTAATCACAATGTCATTGATTTGCCTCAAATCCTGACCTATTTGAAATTTCCCACATGGCTTCCGCAATAGCATTATCGGTGAGATACATGGGCTGCTCAATACTACCTTTAAGACGCCTTGTCTCACAAATTCTACAGTTATAGGTGCAATCTCTTCAATAGTATCCTGTGTCAGGTGGTATTGGGGAATCTGGGGGAAATTCACATTTGGCTTAGCTGGGACTTTGACTGGCTCAACTCTTTTGATTGAACCAATGTCTTTCCCTGAAAAATCCCACACTTTCATTTTAACTGTTCCCTGTGAATCGGCAGGAAGATATCAAACTGTAAAAACAGGAAAGAAACTGATCAATGGGTATTCCTCATTCACTTCAAATGGGTCATCTTAATCATCACTATTTGTCTGTATGGCAATTCTATCATTTGAACAGGTAATTGAACATCTCGTTTTGCATAGCAAGTCCCTACCTAGTAAGGAAACTGGACTTGAGTCAAACTACAAACTTGTGTAGACCTCTGAAATTTCCAGTCTTAACTGAAACTGGTTCTGTAATTGGGTTGGTCAAACACTGGTTTGCAACTCCTACAATCTGTACTGTTTTCCCTGAACGAGGTAAGTTAGGGACTTCTGCACTTCTCGCAGCAGGGTGTAGCTCCTGTATCAACTAAGAATGAGATCTTGTGACCCATTACCTTTCCCTTCACATAAGGGCCCTTTTGGTTGACTTCTAAAGAAGCTGCTAACACACATTCTTCCTCATCTGAACTCTCACTCACCGAATCATCATTCGCTCCACCCTCACTGTGTGATGGGTATTGGTGGACTGTGTTATTATTGAGGTTAAACCTTTGTCCTGTCCCTGCTGAGGAAGCATCATCTGCTGCTGATCCATTGAGGTTTGAGGTATCTGTATTTGATGCCTAGGTATCATTAGAACTTGGGGTTGCATTTGCTGTGCGTGTGGAATCTGCAAACGTGGCTTTTGCATCGATTGCAGGGGCTGAGGACCTTGCATCTCATTCACATTGTTTGGAAAACCAAAAAGTTGACCTTTCACCCTTTGTCCCCTCACGTTTGGAAAATATTTGATTTCATTCATCTGTGAGGCAACACCTTCCTGTCCTAGCGTTGGACACTCCCGCTTCCAATGTCTGAGGCCTCTGCAAGCGTGGCAAGGTAACAATCTTTTCAGTCCCTGCACATCATTCTGAGTGATTACGGTACTCAAATCAGGACCATGGTTCACATTTTTATTTCCACCACGACCTCTACCTCCTGTCTGGTTCTGAAACATCAGGGCTGATATTTATAGTTGGTATGCACCGTTTTATCATCATTTTATTTGACGCTAAAATGGCGCAAACCTAATACCATATTTATACTTTCACACTAGAACCATCTAGTGTCAAAATATTGGGCTTAGCGCCAATTCTAGGATGCACCAACCCACCTTGCATCAATGAGATGCAAAGTAGGCGATCCTATCCTAGAAATGACTAATCCCGTAGCCACATATCTATACTCCATTACGGGAACAGCGCTCTTAGAGTAAGCGGACCCAAATAATGGTGCTCTGCCTGTTTAGCACTATTATTTAACGTCTGGGTCAGACCAGGCGTTAGGGTAGCTGTGGACCCAGTTCCATGGCCAAATACCTTGGAATGGGCCCCCAGATGCCCGCCCCAGCAACACCCCCACCCACACCAGAGGGACCCCATCCCAGGTAAGTGGAGGTAAGAATTGTTTTATAATTTTAGGTGTGCGATTGGGGGGACCCTCGCATGGGGCCCCCTGCCTGGCACTGGGTCTAATGGCCTTGCTCAGAGGACACTGGGCCTATGTGCTGGCCATTTGGGTGGTAGTTATGACTCCTGCCTGCACTTAGACCGGAGTCATGAATATTGCTGCTTGTGCATTAGAAAATGACGCTAGGCTGGTTAGCGGCATATATTTTGCCGCTAACCAGCCTAACGTCATTTCAGACCCAGTAGTGCCCTAATCCCTAACGCTATCCCTGACCAGCTTACGTCTTTTTTCTAGACGCTAGCCATTCCTTAGCGCCATCTTGCATTGTTCCATAAATATGACATTAAGATGTCTCCAAGGAATGGCGTTAGCTGGCATGTATATTTTTGACGTGAGTGCGTTAGCGCAGTTTTATGACAAAAAGCATAAATATGGGCCCAGGGTTCCTGGTTACTGCTGCTGCAGGAAACTCCCTTGCATTTCTGATTGTGCCGCTTTAATTTGCATCACCATTGCCTTCTCTTTCAACTTTCTCAGCTCAATTCAATCTCATTACTACAGTACTTAGCATATTGCATTACTTCATCAATCGGCTTTGCTTGCCAAAAAATCAAATTACTTTTAATCACCTGTCTAATTTCAGGTTTCAATACTTCGGCAAATCTGAACACAAAATGGATCATGTCTTTCATCTCAATTGTTTCCGTACCACTCTAATGTTTAAATGCCTGCAGCAATCTTGCATTGTATGCATGTATAGACTCCTTTCCTTCCTGAGCTGTCATATCTATTCTCTGCCTATAGATATTTTTGGGAGAGATTCTCACTTTCAAAAACTCAACCACCTTATAGTAATATTTCATTACATCAGGAGATGGTGCACATGTAACTGGATCTTGTGGATGTTCTCTTGTCAGTCAATCTATGCTTCTTCTGCATTCCAGTCATAAATCACCTGGAACCACTGTTTCTGATAGGGTATTTAAATCCTCCCACAAGCATTTTGAAATCTTCACAAACCTATCTGTTTGCTGGTACCATTCCACTGGTTTCTCTCTCAACCTCGGGTAAGCGTTTCTGAATGACAGAATGTCACTTCTGCTCCAAGGGACATGGATAAAATTCCCTCTGGGAATTTCCCGCATTGGTAGTACTTTTACAGGATCCTCAACCTGCTACACATTAACAGTTAGATCTGTATGTTCCTTTTTCTTTTTGTCTCGTTTCTTTACCCATCTGTCTTCCCATTTGTCTAATGCTCCCCATGTTTGAATACTCTCTAATAATTCCCTAATGTGAATTTTCATTCCTGGTGTTCTCATGTTCTCAATACCCTTTCTGTCAAATTCTAACCTGTAACTTCTTCTCAAATGCTTCATTTTCTCAATTTCTATCTCATATTTATCTGCCAGATCTGCTAATGTCTTATGTACCAATCCTGCTTTGTTTCTAATGTGTTTGCACAAAAAGCGCAACTCATCTTCTCGGTATGAGTCAAGTTTGTCCAATCCAATTGTTTCCTCAATTAATTCTTCTACTTCTAATTTAAGCCTAGTCAAGTTCAACGGATTACCTCCATGTCAGAGTCACCAGATCCTCGGGGTCTGTGCACGTTCCCAACACTTCCACCACAAGACAGCTCCAATACTCTGATTAGATTTATCACAGAGTCTAAGAGAGTCCAAGTGGGGAAAAGGGGATTAGGACGGGAACAGCTGGGAAGGAGACCTGTAGGAAGCAAAAGGTTAAAACACAACATCAAAATTATATCTCATGAAATCAGTACCATGCTACAACTCTAAGCTTCGTCTTTTCCGAAAAAACATGAACAACCCTAAAATAGTCCTAAAACTGACTAGGCTTTAGATGACCGAATGCCTGAGGAGGAAACAGGAAAAGTTAAATAGGACTTTCAGATTCAAGTACTTTCTTTAGCATGAGAATCAGGAAACACTCTGAGCAATTTCTAAACAACCATATGAATCTCCTTTTAAGAATATATATCAGGAACACACAGCATTACATCTAGAACTCTGGTATTGTTGTGTTCATCTCAGAAAAAACATTGGGAAGTGAATTGCGCACATTGCAGATTTTTATATGAGTATTAAACACCATAAAGGATTGTGCACCATGAAATCACACAACGTAGATTCAAGGAATAAATCACGCAATGTGTCAACTTGAAATGCTACCAAGAAAATGTCTCAGAATAGTAGCGCACAGTAATTTACATTATTTATACACGAAGAAAGAATTGCGCGTCTTGCCGATTCAAATGCCACCATACAAATGCCAAGAAATGGTAGCGCACAATGAACAACATGAAAAGCACTCAGGGAAAGAATTGCGCGTCTTGTCGATTCAAATGCCACCATGCAAATGCCAAGAAATGGTAGCGCACAATGAATAACATGAGAAAACACTCAAGGAAAGAATCGCGCGTGTTGCCGATTCGAATGCCACCATGTAAATGCCAGAAAATGGTAGCGCACAATGAACAGCATGAATTACACACGAGAAGTGAATCGCGCGTTTCGCCGATTCGAATGCCACCATGTAAATGTCAAGAAAAGGTAGCGCGCAATGAACAACAAAGTTAAATGCTCATGATACGAGTTGCACGTCTTGCCAACTCGTAAAACATCATGTAAATGTCAAGAAATATCAGCACGCAATGAACAACAATGTAATAACGAAGTCAAATCTTTATGGAATAAATTGCGCGTCCTCCTTATTTGCAAACCACCATGCAAATGTCAAAAAATGGCAGCACACAAGTAATCTGTTATTCATTTAAGAATTAAAATCAAGAAAATGAAAATTCTCAATTACGGTGTTGGGAAATGTCCAAACACCGTCTTACCGCCTGGAAACAGTGATCACCAATGAGAGATGAGTGCAGAAGACTGAAAAATCCAAATAGGCCACCGGGACAGGAGCTCAGGAAGAAGCTGCTGCTCTGCACCGGGACCTCTGAATAGTGAGCACTGGAAGTTGGGCTGACTCTCTTTTATAGAGTCTTGGCCCAGCCTAGAACCACACCCAGGCATGTTGCAGGGAAAGTCTCTAGAAGGCCCTGGAAAGGGACCACACCCTAACACACTCTGAATGTCTGCAGCAATACATTGCAAATGTACAGTATTTATAAGCACCTTAAAAATGAATCTTTTGGATGGAATTCTGCAATGCAAAAGGTTAAACAATAACATATCATCACAATGCATAAATTACATTATCTTGCGAGTGTTGGGTTTTTGCATTCTAGATGCCTGTAGAGCGCGCACTGTCCTGGTGTTGACACTCCATTTGAATCTCCTTGTGTGATATTCAGCTTATCTAGCCATTCAGTCAATTGCTGGGCTGTTAAATCTTGTAACAATATCTTGTTATTGCTTGCATTGGACACTTGTATCGTTAGAAATGGAGTCTCTAGTGTCAATGAAAATTGGTTAGGACCTATTTCTGACCTCCATGGATTATTCCGTGGAATCCTGGAATTACTTAAATCAATTAAGGGACCTGTCTTGTCAAACGTCTGCCTCATCAGAGACATAACTCCTGTATTCACGATGAATCCTTCCATTTCTACACTTGAATTAAAAACTTTCTGTTCCCTGCTTTTATTGTTTCCCTGGACAAACAATGGTATGTCAGGAACAATAATAATGGGGACTGCCAGAGCATATGGACTAGGTCGGTTGGTTTGGTCTCTAGGGTACATTACTCCTGTAGTCTGACTTGTCAATGCAGACATATTTATCTGTGACCCTGGTATGCAGGTGTACCTCGGGATTGTCTGTGTTTGCATTTGGGGCAGCAAGTTTGGTGTAGATTCTAACTGAATCAATGTCGGATTCTGGTAAATCTGCCTCATATGGGCAGCTTGTCCTGTCAGCACCATTAAACTCGCTGCGGTGTCTACAATATGTACATCTGGATAAATCCTCAATATATCAACCTGCGGCATAGGTATCTGTGATGTGGAAATGGTAGGGACATTGTGACTAACCTGTACTTGCCTTGGTGTAGACTCAATTGTTACCGGAGATGTAGGATCTGCGCTAGTACTTTGGCCTGTCTAATGTGCTGCATATGGTGGGGGACAACTTCTCAATAATTGCAAAATAAACTCATCGTCATCTGATTCTTCATTGTAAGTCAAGGACTTTCTAGACTCTTTTGACGTCTGCTCTCTCCCCTCAGAAGGACACAAATCCTTCCTTTTGGTATTGTGTTTGGCATTGCTCTCTTTCTCTTGTGTAATTGCAGGAAACATCTTAAATCCCTGTAAAGTCTCAGTTCTCCAGAATTTCTGCCCACTATCCATCTCGTCTCAGCTAAACTTTTCTTAGCTTTTCTCATTCTCCTCTCAAATTTCTGTTGCTGGCTGGCCTCTAGCTCCCATGATTTAAAACCTCCTGCGAAACCTGCACAATTTGAAGCATTAGCTATTTAGCTGTTTAGCTAATGCTTCAAATTGTGCAGGTTTCGCAGGAGGTTTTAAATCATACAGTACTCTCCTCAAATTCTCTAATATTCTCAAATTAAATGTTCCATGGGAAGGAAACGCTAAGCTCCCTTCTTTCTCTGTCTCTTTGCACCATTGTTTTCTCCAAAGACGTGGAGCAGAACCTTGTTCTTCGAAAACAATATATGCAGGTGTACCTTCTGGGGGTGTAACTTCCCCTATTCTGACTATTCTTAACACATCTCCCTTAGGACACTCTTTAAAGCCTTGAAAAATGTAATTTCTGTGTTTAGGCTATGCTTTAAATCAAATCAGGAAGTGAATTTTAATCCCAAAATCCTTTTTGTCGGCCTTCTCACCCAATAATGCTTCACGGTTGTCCACCAATCCGTTAGCGGCTTTCTCACTAACCAACCTATCCCAGCGCGGCTCTAGTGACGTCACACTCACACGTACAGAGGCTGACAAAGCCCTCCAATATGTTTTCCTTAACTCAGATTCACGCCAATTAATGCCAATGTTGCAAGCACTAAATAAAATCAATACACAAACTTGTCTGTTTACTATGGGAAGGTAACATACTTGCTTTAGAAACCTAACTGAATTGTCAACTGCGGCTTTTAGCTCTGACAGATACTCCTTCTATCTCAGTTTCCCTGACTCGCAAGCAAATTTCGACCAGCAAATTATACCCTCAACTGATCATTGGGTCCTCCTGGTGCACATAGAATTCACCAAATCTCCATCAAAACGAACACTCTCTATAACATGCACTCTGAGTTTGTCAGCCATGCCCGATTGACATATTAAACAGACAAATTACAACACCAAACCAAAGTGTCTCATACACTTGTAGAATACTCTGGAGTCTTAGATCACTGAGGGTCCGTATACCAACAACCATGTGGGCAATGTTTGAGCACAAGGCGCCACACACATGTGAAGTTCGACGGCTTCCCTACACCCACTCTTTGGAGTATGCAAACTCCCTAAACAACTTAATTGGAGTACGCAAACTCCATATTACTCACAAACATCACAATTCACCTGCGATTTTTTTAAGCAGTGCAAGCGTAAAACACTGAGAACATCTTCAAACAAGCATTGGCAAACTCCAAGGTTCTGAGAAAGTCATGGTAGGCTCTTAGGGCGACATAACCTTTTACTTTATCATCTACTGGAAAACCATGGGGTTTCTTAAGGAGCCGTAACCATCCGACTCTGCTACCAAAATCTGTGAGCACGTCTGGCCTTATTTGGCCTTTTATAATTTATTGATAAGGGGATGCGTTAGAGGTTTGATGGATCTTTTGACTACGCTTAGAGTGATTCCACCATGGCTCATAACTTCAACAGCAATGTACCAACCTAATCAATGAAACACCATCAATCTTTAGGAGTCAATAATATTTACGCACCATGACCCATTTGGACATGAATAACCACACCTTTTAGTAAAATTTAGAATGTTTATTTCCCTATATTAACAATGCTAATATCACGTAAATTAGTCACAAAACCAAATCGTAAGTGTATACAACACAGGCTGACCGAAACGGCGGAAGAACCTCACTTTTACTAATGCATTAAAAATTAAACATTCCAAGGTTACAGTGCAGATTAATAACATCAATAACTGAACAACAGAGATGGCATGCATCTAGACTCAACAGGTGAACAAAATCAATTTTTGGTTAATATCATTTATTAGCGCATGACATGCTAACTGTTGGAAATGGCCTTTCTGCAGGGTCATCCCCAGACTTTTTGCCTTCCTCCTCCTCTTTTTCGGACCTCATTTTTGCTGGCTTTAGGACTCTGCGCACTTACCACTGCTAACCAATGCTAAAGTGCATTTGCTCTCTGGATCACATTGGATCACACCCAATTGGGCTATTTAATTTACTTATAAGTCCCTAGTAGAGTGCACTATATGTGCCCAGGGCCTGTAGATTAAAAGCTACTAGTGGGCCTGCAGCACTGATTGTGCCACCCACTTAAGTAGCCCCTTAACCCTGTCTCAGGCCTGCCATCGCAAGGCCTGTGTGTGTAGTTTTGCTGCCAATTCGACTTGGCATTTAACAGTACTCGCCAAGCCTAAAACTCCCCTTTTTCTACATATAAGTCACCCCTAAGGTGTGCCCTAGGTAACCCCTAGAGCAGGGTGCTGTGTAGGTAAGAGGCAGGACATATACCTGTGTAGTTTTCATGTCCTGGCAGTGTAAAACTCCTAAATTAATTTATACACTACTGTGAGGCCTGCTCCCTTCATAGGCTAACATTGGGGATGCCCTCATACATTGTTTCAGTGGTAGCTGCTGATCTGAAAATAGTAGGAAGGTCATATTTAGTATGGCCAGAATTGTAATACAAAATCCTGCTGACTGGTGAAGTTGGATTTATTATTACTATTTTAGAAATGCCACTTTTAGAAAGTGAGCATTTCTCTGCACTTCAATCTTTCTGTGCCTTACAATCCACATCTGGCTGAGTTTAGTTGACAGCTCCTGGTGCATTCACTCAGACACACTCCAAACACAGGATACTCAGCCTCACTTGCATACATCTGCATTTTGAATGGGTCTTCCTGGGCTGGGAGGGTGGAGGGCCTGCTCTCACACAAAGGACTGCCACACCCCCTATTGGGACCCTGGCAGACAGGATTGAACAGAAAGGGGACCTGGTGCACTTCTAAGCCACTCTTTGAAGTCTCCCCCACTTCAAAGGCACATTTGGGTATAAAAACAGGGCCTCTGCCCTACCACCTCAGACACTTCCTGGAGAAGATACCTGAACCAGAACCTGCACCCTGACAAGAAGAACTGCCTGGCTGCCTGAAAGACTCACCTGACTGCCTTCTGAAGAGAACTGCTGCCTTGCTGTCTTGCTGCTCTCTTGCTCTGCTGCAGAAGTGCTCTCCAAAGGCTTGGCTAGAGCTTGCCCCCCGTTCCCTGAAGTCCCAGGACCAAAAAGACTTCTTTCCTGCAGCTGAAATCCCCGTGCGGCACAGCCTGCTCATGGTGAAAATGTCACTGCACACAGAGTCTGGAACGACACAGCCCGACTTCACAACAGAAGATCGACGCAGCGGCAGCTACGCCACCGGAACTCCAACGCACAGCCCTACTGGATCGACGCAAGCCAACTCAGAATGACAACGCCTGACTTCCTGAGAGGAAACGACGCAGCGCCTGCCGTCTGGAAGAAAATTCCTTGCATCACCTACTGGAATCGACGCAGCCGCTGTGACTTCGCTCCGCAAGCCCCGGATTCCCTGCATCGTCCTCGGGGCGTCCGAAAACGCCGCAACCCAAAGAGGATCCAAGTCCGCGCGCCACAAATCGATGCAACATCTTCCCTGTGTGAAAAATAACGACACAAGTCCGTGTGCGAAGGGGCAAAACCGACGCACACTCACAGTTTTCCGCGCATCTCCTCCTCTGTGGTCTCTTGCGAGGAATTTTCTATGCAAACCAGGTACTTTGCCCTGCAAGAGACACTTGGGCCCATATTTATACCTTTTTAGCGCCGCATTTGCCCCGCTTTTTAACGCAAAAACGGTGCAAACTTACAAAATACAATTGTATTTTGTACGTTTGTGCCGTTTTTGCGTCAAAAAGTGGCGCAAATGCAGCCCTAAAAAAGTATAAATATGGGCCGTTTTGTTTCTAGGAGAACTTAAGACACTTCTTATTGCTTTTACAGTAATCTTTTAACTCTAAAGACACTTGGGCCCATATTTATACTTTTTGACGCTAAACTGCGCTAACGCAGTTTAGCGTCAAAAAATTTAGCGCCGTCTAACGCCATTCTGAAGCGCCATGCGGGCGCCGTATTTATGGAATGGCGTTAGCCGGCGCAAGCAGACCGGCGTTGCCTGGTGTGCGTGGAAAAAAATCACGTAGACCAGGCAGCGCCGGCGTTGGGCAAAAATGACGTTAGGGCGTCTTAAAATGGGGCAAGTCAGGTTGAGGCAAAAAATTCGCCTCAACCCGATTTGCGCCATTTTTTTACGACGCCCAGACGCCATTTCATGACTCCTGTCTTAGTAAAGACAGGAGTCATGCCCCCTTGCCCAATGGCCATGCCCAGGGGACTTGTGTCCCCTGGGCATGGTCATTGGGCATAGTGGCATGTAGGGGGGCACAAATAAGGCCCCCCTATGCCACCCAAAAAAAATTAAAAAATATAAAAAATTATACTTACCTGAACTTACCTGAATGTCCCTGGGGTGGGTCCCTCCATCCTTGGGTGTCCTCCTGGGGTGGGCAGGGGTGGCAGGGGGGGTACCTGGGGGCAGGGGAGGGCACCTGTGGGCTCATTTTGAGCCCACAGGCCCCTTAACGCCTACCCTGACCCAGGCGTTAAATAGTGGCGCAAATGCGGGGTTTTTTGACCCGCCAACTCCCGGGCGTGATTTTTGCCCGGGAGTATAAATACGACGCATTTGCGTCGCCGTCATTTTTTTAGACGGGAACGCCTTCCTTGCATCTCATTAACGCAAGGAAGGCGTTCACGCAAAAAAATGACGCTATTTGCCAATACTTTGGCGCTAGACGCGTCTAACGCCAAAGTATAAATATGGCGTTAGTTTTGCGCCGAATTTGCGTCAAAAAAAACGACGCAAATTCGGCGCAAACGGAGTATAAATACGGGCCTGGATATCACTTTCAGTGGTATCCCTACATTTGCTTATTTAATCTTTAATCGTTTTGACCTGCATTTATTCATATAAATATTATATATTTTTCTAAACAACGTGTGGTGTATTTTTGTGGTGTTATATTGTAGTATTGAATGATTTATTGCAGAAATACTTTACACATTGCCTTCTAAGTTAAGCCCGACTGCTCAGTGCCAAGCTACCAGAGGGTGGGCACAGGATAATTTGGATTGTGTGTGACTTACCCTGACTTGAGTGAGGGTCCTTGCTTAGACAGGGGGTGACCTGACTGCCACCAAAGATCCCATTTCTAACACTAACTAACCCTCCAATTTGAAATGGCATGTTAGGACTTCATGCAAAAATATTTAAGTCAAAGTTAATTTGGAAAAACATCTAACTAGGGCTCTAACAAAATAGCGGCTAGTACCTACAAGAAAAGAACAAATCTATAACAGAATCAATATCATCTTGTTATACCTCTCCTCAGTAGGTCAGCAAGCTACGATTTCTTTGTCACTTGGACATCCGTCTGGTCAGCATCAGCAATGGGACAGTGAAGGGGATGTCTCAGCCACAGTTGGGCTTTAAGTCAACTGAACCAACTTAGAAAGGTTGTCAAGCTAGAATGTGATTGAATGCACACCGAAAAAATGGACTAATGCAGTCAGGTTAGGTTAAACTCCATAAAGTATCTTCTCATGCCATCATTGGTTAGAATATCGTACGTTCACAACAGAATCAATGAACTCCAATTTCTAAATCTATAATCTAACTAGACAGTTTTTCACATGTCAATGATTGGCTCCTCTTCCCTCTTTGCAGCTAGGATTGCAACTTAAAAGTTACTTGACGAAGCGGAGAATGGCAGTCAGCGCATCCATTGTTGGCTCCTGGAAACATCAGTTTCTTACGCATCAAGCATACTTTTGTAACAATTCATAGTACGGGGCGTTTCATCAGACAGTTCTCACAATAACGTTTAAGATGTTTACAAATCACTTGGTCAGCGCTGTGTGAACAGTGGTCAAATACCACTACTTTGCTTTCACAAAACATGTTGTCTTTGCCGAGAGCTACAAGTGACACAAGTTTGAATCCTAGCAGGGCCTACACACCTATGCTCCTTCCATTGTCAATACACAAAGGGGAATATTCATACTTTTTGATGTAAAACTGAACAAACGCAGTTTTGTATCAAAAAGATTTGCACCGGCTTGCGCCATTACTGAGCACCAGCAGGGCACCATACTTATGGAATGGCGCAAGGCAGTACAAAAGGTGGGCTACTGTAAAAAACATTACGTTAGCCAAGTGGGGGTGGCGGTATGGGAGAAGAAAATGATGTTAGGCTGTTAAGAAGCAAAAAAATGCCTCTAACCAGCCTAGCGTCATTTTCTGACGCAAAACCATCCATACCACGACTCCTGTCTTAGAAAAGACAGGAATCATGCCCACCACCCCAATAGGCAGCATAGGGGACCGGTGTGCCCTGGGCATGGCCATTGCATCCTGTGCCATGCAGGGGGCTCCAGGTTGGGCCCCCAATAGCACTTTAATTTAAAAACAAAATACTTACCCTACTTACCTGGGATGGGGTCCCCCATCCTACGGTGTTCCTCTGGTGTGGGTGGGGTTGTTCCTGGGATGTGAGGAGGGCACCTGTGGACCCATTCCATGGTGTTTAACCATGGAAATGGGGTCACAGGCCCCTAACGCCTGGTCTGACCCAGGCATTAAATAATGGTGCAAAGCAAGCTTTGCACCATTAATTAGCCCCTCCCCCCACCCGTGTGTCATTTTTGGGGCTATGGGTTTAGCACAATTTTTTAGATGGGAACGCCTAACTTGCATCTCATTGACAACAGTTAGTTACATGCATCTAAAAAATTGTGCAAATTCTAATATCTTGACGTTAGACATGTCTAATGTCAAAGAATAAATATGGAGTTATTTTTGGCTGAATTTGCGTAAAAAAAGACACAAATTTGGGGCAAATGGAGTATAAATATGCCCCTCAGGTGCTTATTTACAAGCCCCGTGGCCAAGGGACGGTGAAGCAAGTGTCTTGCTGAGCCACCCTGCGCCACCAGGAAAGGGCAGTAATGTCCTGTATCTACAAGATATAGTGCATTTCTGGGCTCTCCCCTGCGCTTGTGCACAAATTATTGCCTAGCACCAACGTACACACGCTTGCACCATGGTGCAAGGATGCCTGCGTTGCGGGGATGATTATTTTTGTTCATGTAGGGATACCTTCCTTCACAAAAACAATCACAAGAGCTGTTTTCCTCTTTCAATGTGTGCTGCAGATTGCATAGGAGGAAAAAAGGGGGAGAAATAAAGATATTTCGCTCCTTTGCATCACTTCTATGCCACCTCTGAAGTGAGATAGGAATCTGACGCATTCCCAGACTTGTAAGTCTGGGAATGCATTAGATTCCTTCGGGTTCCATGGGTGTTGCACCCAGTTTTATGCGTGAAAGGGGCCCATATTTACAAGGCCATGTGAAGCCACGCAAGGTGGCTTTGTGTGGTCTTGTAAATATGGGCCAGCATACTTCGCCACTGGAGGGTGAAACAAATGACGCTCCGGTGGAGCTGTGTGCGGCTAGGGCCTGGTAAATGAGGCCTTTACTACAGCACTGGTTAATGGTAACACCGGGTATTTGCAGCTCTACCAAACAGAAACTGGGACAGCAAGCACAAAATAAATCAGATTCTTTGCAATTACTATTTAAACGCCTTCTCTTGCAAATAGACCACAAAAGCTCAGAGAGCACATGCCCTTCAGCAAAGTCTGGACAACCTGTCATCTAATGGGTGTGATATCTCTTGCATTCCCCCAACCCCGCCCCTCTCGAGGCCTTGGCTATCTGAAACCACAGAACATATAAACATTTATTGAAATAAAAAGCGTTACAAAGAAATATAATAAGGGTTGATAGCACCATGATGAATGATGTTCTACATCAGTTATTAGTCATTGTCTGTCTCTTACGCCCCACTTCATCTCCTGGCCTGAAGAGTGCATGCATGCTTCGAAAACAATTGCAAAGAATCCTGTGTGCTATCTGGCCTTCAGGTTTATTGGAGGGACGGTGGGTGGGTATCCAACCACCACCACGCGCACTCCCTGTTCTCTAAGATCTGGGCTTCCATGTTGCAAAAGTACACTGCAAAGTATGATGCATGTATTAGCATTTATTTTGCTGGCGGCAGCGATGACAATTCCACTGGGTTGCCTGGCAACATCCGTATTGTGACCTTGACAAAAGCAGCACCGTAAAAGTGGGATTATGCGAGCGTGTGAAGCTTGCCATTGTGTGGGCCATATAAGCGTATGAGTGCAACCCCCGTAGGTTCAGCCATCATCGCTTAGGTGGTCCTAACATACGTGTTTACATTGTTGTCAAACAAATGGCCGCGATACAGTTTTTGCATTGAATGCCTGCTTTCTTGCAAAAACAATAATTTATTTATATAAAAACATATAAGTAGCTACACATTTTATATATATATATATATATACATATATATATATATATATATATATATATATATATATATAAATATATATGAAAATATATAGATATATATATATACACATACATATGTGTATACACACACATATGTTTACATATATATAAATATGCACTATGATAGTGAAATAACTGTGGCCCAACAACTTTATTTGAAGGAACTGCACTAATAAATGGATATCCACACTTTTATTACTACATTGTAAAGTTACAAATTATAACCTGGTGCTTGACTTTTACAAGCACCAGTTTATTACCACAGTAGAGCAAATGAGAAAAACACTGTTTATTATCTCACAGATTGCATATTACAATTATATTACACATGGTGACAACTCTCCTAATTATCAGCGGCCTCTTCAATGTGATTTTATCTTCCTGAATAAATGTAACCCCTTGCATTATGACTTTGGTTAATTCGCAAATTATAAAAATACCACTACTACACTTTGTGTCACGTTTGTGTAGAAAAGTAACGGAAACCCAATGCAAGTGTTTGGAAATCTGGGATATGGTCTGATTTCAATCCTCAGCTGTGCATAGGGACCATGGGGCAAACTCAAGATGCTATTTTAGTGCTTGGAAATTTAGCATGAGTGCAAGATCTTATCAAAGAACAGATGCTGTGCTTAACCCTTCATTCACATGGCCAAAGGACTTGTGCATGAACTATTTCTAATTAGGCTGTGTAACTGCCAAAGCCACATCCTGTGCTCAACTCCCATGATAAACACCCCAAAGGAAAATTTAAATATACAAATATTGTTGTAATCAATGATCCTTCCTTTGTAAGTACGTGTCAGGCAGCCAGTTCATGTAGGATGGAGGTTGTAGATTTTTTTTAAAAGGTTACAGGATAAGTTACACGTTACATAATAAGGAGACCCCACCAGCAGCTGCGTCCTCTCTGCTCAACCTGCTCTCTCTAAATGTCACACTCCTCAAGTCCCTCACCAACATTCCATGACATCAGACACTGACTAAGCAGAGAACAATAGGGGTGTGCACAGAATTCAGTAAAAGCACAGCAGATTATAACACATCTCCTTCCTTTAGAAAATAAACAATGCAAACAGGAAAAGTAAGTGTTAGACATGGGGTCTCTACTTGGCACTGGTTTGCACCCTGTCCAAGTAGGGAATCTCACTCTAGTCAGGATAAGTGAGCCACACAGCTAAGATAACCCTTGCTCATCCCTAGATGATTGGCTCAAGAAGTCAGGCCTATCTCAGAGGCAATGTGTAAAGTATTAGTGCACACACACATTAACACAGTGAAAACACCACCTGAGTAGTCCACACTAGTTTAGTAAAATAGACAATATTTTTATAAAACAAGACCAAAACAACACAAATTCAACATACACAAGTAAAGATATCACCATTAAAAGATTAAATGTAATTTTAGTTCCTTGAAATCAATGAAGCGCTTGACTGAGGCAAAGTACCTGAGATGCATCACAAACAAAGATGATGTAGGCCGCAGGGGAGGTGATCCATAGAAAGAGCCGGACTGAATGAAGAAAATGGCACCCAGAGAAGATGTGTTGATAATGCGTCGAATGTCAAGCCGCGATGCGTAGATCTCACAGCGATGAAGCAGGCGCTGCGTCGGAATCAGGGCGGTGTGTCACGGACTTCGGTGATGTGGCGCTCAAACCTCACGCAGGGGTGGTTCTTTTGATGTGCTACAAGATAAAGCTGGGGCCTGCATTATGAACCACTGGCGATACATCAAACGGGACCCCACACTCCAGTGCAAGCAGCGGTGATGCTTTGAATCCTTACAGCCATGCGTCGGTTCAGAATGACACTGTAAGTCAATGTGTGAATTTTCTTCTTGTAGCACCGAAAACCTTCTTCAAGGGCCCAGAACTGATTTGACACCACTTGACAGGGCTCTCAGCAGAGGAGCCCAGGTGTTGGCAGATGAAGTCTTTTATGTCCCATAGACTTCTTAATAGGCGGAAAGATCAACTGTCATCCTGACCCAGATGTGTATTCAGCAGACAGGCAGAGGCACAGAATGGGTAAGCAAGAAAAAGCCCACTTTCTAAAAGTGGCATTTTCAAACTTACAATCCAAAATCCAACTTCACCAAAATATGTATTTTCAAATTGTGAGTTCAGAGGCCACAAACTCCATACATCCATCTGCTCCCAATGGCAAATAATTACACTAGAAAGATGCTTCAAGGCAATCCCCTTGGGAGAGCTAGGTCTTGCATTAGGGAAAACCACATGTAGAGGTATTTCACTATCAGGACATGTAAACACACCAGTACGTGTCCTACCTTTTAAATACACTGCATCCTGCCAATGGGGCTGCCTTAGGCCTACTTTAGGGGTGACTTACATGTAGTAAAAGGAAAGGTTTGGGCCTGGCAAGTGGGTGCACTTGCCAGGTCGAAATGGCAGTTTAAATCTGCCCACACAGACACTGCAGGGGCATGTCCCGAGACATGTTTACAGGGCTACTCATGTGGGTGGCACAATTTGTGCTGCATGCCCACTATTAGCATTTGGTTTACAGGCTGTGGGCACACATGGTGCACTATACTAAGGACTTACTAGTAAATCAAATATGCCAGTCATGGATAAACCAATCACCAATACAATTTAGACAGAGAGCACTTGCACTTTAGCACTGGTCAGCAGTGGTAAAGTGCTCAGAGTCCAAATATGAAATTCAGCACAGGACCAAATCCAGGAAATCAGAAGCAAAAAGACAGGGGAACCCACACCAAAAGTTGACAGGTCTACTCCGTGTGTCCCCCCCGCCAGCTCAAAGTGGGGAGAACTACCCAACCTCTTGGGAGTTCTCATCAATAAAGCAGAAGGCCCATGAAAGACCACCAACATTGGCGTGTTCCATTCCAGGGTGGTTTTCCATCATAAAGTCCATTCCCTGTAGGAAGATGGACCACCTCAACGGTTTAGGATTTCTCCCCTCATCTACATTAGCCATCTGAGGGGCATGGGATCAGCATGAACCCGGAAGTGAGTCCCAAATCAGTAGGGTCTTAGCTTTTTCAGCGTGCAGACCACAGAAAAAACTTCCCCTTCTATTGCGCTCCACCTCTGTACCTGGGAAGTAACCTCCTACTAATGAAGGCTACAGGTTGATTTAGCCCTCTTCATTTAGCTGTGAAAGCACATCTCCCACACCATGCTCTGAGGGATCTGCCTGCTCTAAAAATTCCTTGGAACAGTCAGGAGCTTTGAGCATGGATGTAGTGCACATGGCCTCCTTCAGGATGTCAAAAGCGGTTTGGCACGCCTCTGTCCAGATCCCCTGACGTGGCTGCTTTTTGGAAGTCTGCTTTGTCAGGTGGGCAACAATGGTGCCTTACCCCTTGACGAATCTCCTGTAGTACCCAGTGAGATCTAAAAAGGATCTAATCTCTGTCTGGGTCTTGTGGGGTGCCCAATCCAGAATGGTGTCAATCTTGGCTTGTGGGGGCACCACCTGGCCGCTCCCTACCTGGTGTCCCAAGTACACCAATGACCCCTGCTCTATCTGGCACTTACTGGCCTTGATAGTGAGGTCCGCAGTCTGCAGGGCCTTCAACACTTCCTGGAGGTGGTGCAAGTGGTCCTCCCAGCTAGTACTGAAAACACCAATGTCGTCTAAGTAGGGGGCACTGAAGTTTTCCAACCCAGCCAGGACCTGGTTGACCAGCCTCTGGAATGTAGCAGGGACGTACTTCAACCCAAAGTGCATAACACAGAACTGATAATGCCCCTCTAGCATTGAGAACGGTGCTCTCTCTTTTGCCCCTTCAGTCAAGGCAATCTGCCTATACCCAGACATTACATCAAATGTGCTAAGGAACTTGGCTGCTCCTAACTGGTCAATGAGCTTATCAGCTTGGGAGATGGGGTGCACGTCAGTCTTGGTGACGGCATTGAGCCACCAGTAGTCAACACAGAACCTCAGTTCAGGTTTGACACTGCGCTGAGCAGCATTGGTGACCAGCACCACTGGGCTGGACCACGGAGTGTTGGAATGCTCAATTACCCCTAATTTCAACATCTTAGAGACTTCCTCTTTGATGTTGTTCTTCACTCTCAGTCAACCTGTAAGACTTGTGCTTAACAGGCAGGCTGTCCTCAGTGTCAATGTTGTGGGTAGACCCCATTGGGTGACCCCAGGGATGAGTGAGAACATCGAGGCGAACTGTCCCAGTAACTGGCGACAGTCCGTCTGCTGTTCTAGAATCATAGTAGGGGAAAGATTCACAACCTCCACTGACCCTTCCTTCTCTTTGGAAGACAGGTGAGAGGTTCAATTTCCTCTTCCATCTCATCATCCATAACCAAGTACTTGGTCAACTCAGACCTCTCAAAGTGAGGCTTGAGGTGGTTCACGTGCAGGACCCTCAAAGGGTTCCTAGGAGTCCACATGTCCACCAGGTTGGTGACATTACTCTTGCGCTCCTTCACCTCAAATGGCCCAGACCAACAGTCTTGGAGAGTACAGGCCTCTACCAGGGCCATCACCCATACTTTCTGGCCAGGCTGAAGCTCAAACAGAGTGGTATTCTGGTCATACCAGCATTTCATGTCCTCCTGGCTAGCTTCCAGATTCTCTTGGGTGAGTTTCCGGAAGTGGGCTGGCTGGTTCCTGAAGCCCAGCATGTAACCGAATATATCCTGGAGTGGCATCTTGGCAGCTTGCTCCCAGCCCTCCTTCACCAAACTGAGAGGCCCTCTCACAAGGTGCCCATACAGAATTTCCTAACAGGGGTTGCGGTGTCAATAAAGAAAATGGCGCCCAGGGACGATCCAACAATGATGTGTAAAAAGTCAAGCCGTGATGCATCAATCTCACATCGATGAAGCAGCCGCTGCATTGGAGTCAGGGGGGTGCATCACGGACTTTGGTGATGTGGTGCTCGAAACTCATGCAGCAGTGCTTCTTTTGATGTGCTGTGACGGAAGCTGGGGCCTATGTTGTAAACCACAGTCGATGTGTCAAGCAGGGACCACGATCCGGTGCAGGCAGCTCCGATGTGTTAAATCCTTACAGTGATGCATCGGTTCAGAAAGAGGCTGTGAATCAATGTGTAGAGTTTCTTCTTGTAGCACCAAAAACCTCTTTCAAGGGCCCAGAACTGGATTTGGCACCACTTGACAGGACAGGACTCTCAGCAAAGGAGCCCAGGTGCTGGCAGATGAAATGCTAGATGTCCCTGAGGCTTCTTACCTGGAGGCAAATTCAACTCAAGACCTTGGAGAACCTTGGAAAACAGGATGTAGAAAACAAAGTCCAGTCCTTCCACTCACAGGACTGAAGCAGCAAGCAGAAGGCACCACAAGAAAGAAATAGGCAGAGTGGGAGTCCCTCCCACAGCATCCAGCTCTTCTTCCTGGCAGAAGGTCCTCAGTCCAGAAGTGTTCCAACTCTGTGGTGTCAAAGGTCCAGTACGTATACTTGTTCTGTCTTCAAAGTAGAAAAACTTCAAAGATAAATCTTTGTAGTGCACAAGACCCTGTCTTGGCCCCAGACACAGGGGGTTGGAGACTGTGTTATGTGAGGACAGACATAGCCCTATTCAGGTGCAAGTGTCAGCTTCTCCCACCATTCTAGCTTAGGAAGACCCATCAGGAAATGCAGGGCACACCTTAGCTCACTTTGTGTGAATGCCTAGAGTGAATTCACAAACAGCCCAACTGTCATCCTAACCCAGATGTGTATTCAGCAGACAGACAGAGGCACAGAATGATGCAACAAGAAAATGCCCCATTTACAAACTTACAATTCAAAAACCAACTTCACTAAAAGATGTATTTTAAAATTGTGAGTTCAGAGACCCCAAACTCCACACCTCCATCTGCTCCCAATGGCAAATAATTACACTTAAAAGATATTTCAAGGCAATCCCATGTTACCCTATAGGAGAGATAGGCCTTGCAATAGTGAAAACATGATTTAGCAGTATTTCACAATCAGGACATGTAAAACACAACAGTACTACCTTTTAAATACAGTGCACCCTGCCCATGGGGCTGCCTTGGGCCTACTTTAGGGGTGACTCACATGTAATGAAAGGGAAGGTTTGGGCCTGGCAAGTGGCTGCACTTGCCAGGTCGAAATGGAAGTTTAAAATTGCACACATAGACACTGCAGTGGCAGATCTGGGATATGTTTACAGGGCTACTCATGTGGGTGGCACAATCAGTGCTGCTGGCCACTAGTAGTATTTGGTTTACAGGCCCTGGGCACACATGGTGCACCTTACCAGGGACTTTCAAGTAAATCAAATATTCAATCATGGATAAACCAATCACCAATACAATTTAGACAGAGAGCACTTGCACTTTAGCACTGGTCAGCAGTGGTAAAGTGCCCAGAGTCCTCAAGCCAGCAAAAATGAAATTCAGCACAAGTGAAACCAGGATGCCAGAAGCAAAAAGACAGTGGAAAGCACACCTAGAGCTGACAGGTCTAACAGTAAGAAACAAAATAATAAAATACAAGCAGAAGACATAATGGACTCTGGCTTCGATATGTCCTATAAATTATTCAAACCTATAATATTATTCACACACAGTGCGACAGTGGTCGCATCCGAAATCAACAACACATCCATATACAGGTCCGATTGGACCCGTTACACACCACCTATTGGTCAACCTAGCAGAAACAATCAAGTGAAGCACGAAACCACAAAATGGGTATCTTTAAACCCTAACTCAACCAGAACAGGGCACATTGTGCATAACACAATGGGTGTCTTTCAGCCCTCAATGTAGCAGCAGGCAAAGTTGTCTTTCAACCCTCATTACTAGAAATTCGCAGTGGGTATCTTTCAACCCTCATCCAATCTATGGCGACTGATAATCTCATGAATTTAGCAATGGGTCTCTTTCAATCCTCAGTCATCTCAAACAACAGGGCATATTGTGAACTTAACAATAGGCCTCTTTCAACCCACACTCAACCCAGAACAGAGGGTATCTTGTGAACTTATCAATGGCTCTCTTTCAATCCAAACTCATCCCAAAACAACAGGACATCTTGTGAATTTAACAACGGCTCTCTTTCAACCCACACTCATTCCAAAACAACAGGGCAGCTTGTGAATATAGCAACCGGTCTCTTTCAACCCACCTTCATCCCAACCCACACTCATTCCAAAACAACAGGGAAGCTTGTGAATATAGCAACCGGTCTCTTTCAACCCACACTCATCCTAAACAACAGGACATATTGTGCACTTAGCAACAGGTCTCTTTCAACCCACACTCATCCCAAAACAGAACATCTTGTACTGCACACACTTGCAGGATCAATGGCACATTTCATACACTCACCCTCTACTGCCTAACCATCCACAGAGCCAGGGACATAAGACACCTGCTAAGCCATAGCCACTTCCATTCATCAAACCTCCTGCACACTCTTACAGGAGCACAAACGCAACACTAAAAAATAGTTTTGACAACTGACATCACCAGTAAAAGTTCAGCTTATCATTGCACAAAATGTCACAATATGACTAGACATAATATGTAACCATTCAGCATTACATTGCATGCAACACATATTTAAAACATTCTCCTGACAACTTCACTCAAAGTGGCACAAATTAAAACATATGCTATGGCAGTAAAATCAGCATGACATTTGTTTTAGAGGAAAAAATGGTAAAACCTCCACAATGGTGAGCAATAGCCCACCAGAATATGCCACACAGAACCTATGACAGTATATGTAGCAGCAATATCAGCATGACATAAAAACATAACCATGGCAGGTAACACAAAGTTCTCCACTCCGGTGAGCAACATCTCACCTGAACTACACCCAACACCTTGGGAGCAGATCTGACACTTAAGGATACATTACAGTTTCCTAGGTGCTCAGTTGAATGTCACAAATGTACACATCAGCTATCCCTACAAAACAAACGAGGATCAGCAAAACTGCATGTCTCTTATATTGATCCTGAAGTCCGGCTTGGCTTCAAATAATGAACACTCCAAGCAACACTCATGAAACACCCCTTTTCACGCAGTGTTATGCGTGAAAGGTGGCCATATTTACAAGTCCATGAAAAGCTACACAAAGTGGCTTTGTGTGGCCCTGTAAATATGGGCTAGCACACTGCGCCATCGGAGCTTTAAAAAAAATGAGGCTCCGGTGGCGCAGGGTGCCGCTAGGGCCTCGTAAACAAGGCCCATAGTTTTTCCATTTATCTTTTTGAGGAGTTTCTAGAAAAGTTTAAAAATTGTATTGAACTATTCAAAATTCCTATAATCCAAGTCTACAAAACCCATGGTGTTGAAAAATTATTGGTGTTTAATGCCAAAATTATTGGAAAGCAACAGATGAAACAAACGCCTGTTACAAATGCAGGAACAAATTATACCACTTGTGGTTTCTCAAGCTATGCAACCAAGACTTTCTCTCTCCAAAGCCAGTACTATACTATCCTTAAGCACCCAAATGACTGTCTCTACCTGGCTATTAATTTGCGAATTGTATAACTGCCCTAAATGTCTTACACAAGGTTCATCCAC
The DNA here is from genome assembly GCF_031143425.1 of Pleurodeles waltl. Classification (NCBI taxonomy): domain Eukaryota; kingdom Metazoa; phylum Chordata; class Amphibia; order Caudata; family Salamandridae; genus Pleurodeles; species Pleurodeles waltl. The sequence continues at coordinate 84,752,540 of NC_090440.1, forward strand.
AATCATCTTCACCTCTTTTGAAACCAATTGCACTACATTGTCTCCAACTCAGGGGCATATTTATGAGAAAGTGGTGCATCGGGCCCGATGCACCACTTTTCTTGCGTCCCCCTTGCCACTCCTAACGACATCATGGTTGCGCTGTATTTACAATAGGATGCACCATGGCAGTCGTAACCACAACAACGTCAACTTTTTTGATGCTGTTGTGGCACCTTGCTGCACTAGAGCCACAAATCTTGGCACTAGTGCTGCAAAGCACAGGGAGGCCCATAGATTATTATGGGTTCATCACATTCACACCTGCCCCGAGCAGGCATTAAAAATAATGGAAAAAATGGCACAGTGAAATCTCGTGAATTTCACTGCGCCATTTTTTGGCGCCTCCCAGTTTGGGAATGCCCGCTTTGCATGCATTATGCCTGGCGCAGGCATAATGTGGCGCAAGGGTTTGCAATGTGGTGCAATGCATACATTGCACAGCTTTGCAAATAAAGCGCAGGGGAATGGACACCTCAACGATGCCTTAGCATCATAAAAATTACAATAAGCTGGTGTTAAGGCAGAGCAAGGGCCTTGTAAATATGCCCCTAAGAACTTTGAGTAACCATGTTTTAGTATTTGTACAGTTTAAGCCTAATTGACAAGCAACGGAGCACTCCATTACACTACATTACAGTTCACATACTTACATTTGCATTTTACTTCTTAATAGTGTGGACATCAAGGGGTAAAGTGATAATACCAACATCACATGATTATTAATCAATGACCAAAATTGGGACTCAAACCTTGGTCTCTCGACAGTTTAGCCACTAGACCACAACTCTTCCCAATGCTTGAGTGTTGTCTGTCTCCACCAACATTTCCACTAGGCAGCTGCGGCTCCTCTGCTATGGCAGAGGCGCGTTAACCACCCTCCCCCCCCACCACAGCAGCTGCAAAATGAAAAATAGAAACGATATGGCGGGCCATAGGGACGACGGCTCCCCTCTGGGTGCATGTGCGTTTGGGCAAGCCGTCTCAGGATGACCAAACACTCAGGCGCACTGAGCTCTCTCCAACCCAGCTGTGCTGGAGACAACAGGCCCAGGCTCCCAGTCTGCCTGGGAGCACCAAGCCAGGGTGCTCCGGCCAATCCTAATGCTGCTCTCATGCTGCCAGCAGCATGAGAGCAGCATTAGGATTGGCCGCAGGGCAGGCTGGAATACTGTACCTGCTGTGAGTGAGGACCAAGGAGCGGTGCAGCGGAGCCAGTTAAGTTTTTTTTCTAATTATTTTTTTATTTGTAATGTTTTTTGTGCCTCCCGCCTGCCGTTACACAGGAGCGCCCCTGCCACTAGGCATTTTGAAGAATAAACCATTAGCACTTCAAAAACCAGAATCGGAAAGCATAAAGTTAAAGAGCCATTCTGTATTGAACTAAATCGTTTAGTACATAAATGCCGTTCACACAAACTCCTTGAGGCTATGGCAATCTACATTATTTTATCACTCCAACTACACGCTTAGTAATCACAAACCACAATACATATTTGCCACTATATTCCCAGTCACAGCTCGCAGGAATTACTTGGGGCGGGGCAGCGCGCGGAGGGGCAGGGAATTCCTAACATTAAAAAAAACCTTACTTCTGTGCCGCACACCGCCGATTCTGCGTAGTCTCTGGGCCAGGCAGGCAGCAGCTCCCAGCCTTGTTTTTCAAATACAAAGTTAGTTATGCAACCAATTTAATCATCGGAGAGGGATGCCAACTCGCATAGACAAACAATTCCTTATGGACATTGTTAGAAATGGGGTTTTTGGTTGGCAGTCAGGTTACCCTCTGTCCAAGCAAGAACCCTCACTCTAGTCAGGGTAAGTCACACACAATCCAAATTATCCTGTGCCCACCCTCTGGTAGCTTGGCACGAGCAGTCAGGCTTAACTTAGAAGGCAATGTGTAAAGCATTTGTGCAATAAATCATACAATAACACAATATAGCACCACACAGTGTTTAGAAAAATATATAATATATATCTGGGTATTTACAGGTCAAAACGATCAAAGATGCAATATGATTTTGTAAAGATATCACTAAAAAGTGATATACAGTGTCTTAAGTCTTTAGAAAGTAAACAAAGTCTCTTTCAAGCACAAAGTACCTGGTTTGGAGTGGAAAATCTCTGCAGAGGGCCGCAGAAAAGGAGATGCGTGGAAAAATGGTGTGTGCACCGGTTACGCCCCTTCACACACAGCCTTGCGTCGTTATTTTTCACGCAGGGAGACGTGCGTCGTTCTATGGGAGGAAAAATGGTGTGTGCGTCGGTGGCGCCCCTTCACACACAGACGTGCATCCTTATTTTTCAATCGGGGAAAACATGCGTTGTTTTCCGGCACGCGGACCGTCTCCTTCTATGGATCGTGGGATTACCAGATGTCCCAGGGTCTGTGCGTAGATTCTTCGGCTTGTTTTCCGGCTGCGCGTCATTCCGGGAGGTTGTGCGTGGAATTTTCTTTCTCACGGCAGGCGTCGCGTCGATTTCCCCTCTGGAAGTCGGGCGCCATTGTCCATGCGAGGCCATGCGTTGAAGTTCCGGTCACCCCGTAGGCGTCGCGTCAAGCAGCATCAGCGTGCAGCGATTTTCTCGCCGCGGAGCAAGCTGTGCGTCGAGATTTTTGGGCGCACGAAGAGTCCAAATGAAAAAGAGAAGTCTTTTTGGTCCTGAGACTTCAGGGAACAGGAGGCAAGCTCTATCCAAGCCCTTGGAGAGCACTTTTACAGCCAGACAAGAGTTCAGCAAGGCAGCAGGCCAACAGCAAGGCAGCAGTCCTTTGTAGAAAGCAGACAGGTGAGTCCTTTGAGCAGCCAGGCAGTTCTTCTTGGCAGGATGTCGGTTCTGGTTCAGGTTTCTTCTCCAGCAAGTGTCTGATGAGGTAAGGCAGAGGCCCTGTTTTATACCCAAATGTGCCTTTGAAGTGGGGGGACTTCAAAGAGTGGCTAAGAAGTGCACCAGGTCCCCTTTCAGTTCAATCCTGTCTGCCAGGGTCCCAGTAGGGGGTGTGGCAGTCCTTTGTGTGAGAGCAGGCCCTACACCCTCCCAGCCCAGGAAGACCCATTCAAAATGCAGATGTTTGCTAGTGAGGCTGAGTACCCTGTGTTTGGGATGTGTCTAAGTGAATGCACAAGGAGCTGTCAACTAAACCCAGCCAGACGTGGATTGTAAGGCACAGAAAGATTTAAGTGCAGAGAAATGCTCACTTTCTAAAAGTGCCATTTCTAGAATAGTAATATTAAATCCAACTTCACCAGTCAGCAGGATTTTGTATTACCATTCTGGCCATACTAAATATGACCTTCCTACTCCTTTCAGATCAGCAACTACCACTTCAATACTGTATGAGGGCAGCCCCAATGTTAGCCTATGAAGGGAGCAGGCCTCACAGTAGTGTAATAACGAATTTAGGAGTTTTACACTACCAGGACATATAAACTACACAGGTACATGTCCTGCCTTTTACCCACACAGCACCCTGCTCCAGGGGTTACTTAGGGTACACATTAGGGGTGACTTAGATGTAGAAAAAGGGGAGTTATAGGCTTGGCAAGTACTTTTAAATGCCAAGTCGAAGTGGCAGTGAAACTGCACACACAGGCCTTGCAATGGCAGGCCTGAAACAAGGTGAAGGGGCTACTTAAGTGGGTGGCACAACCAGTGCTGCAGGCCCACTAGTAGCATTTAATCTACAGGCCCTAGGCACATACAGTGCACATTACTAGGGACTTATAGGTACAATAAATAGTCCAATTAGGTATGATCCAATGTTACCATGTTTAAAAGGAGAGAGCATATGCACTTTAGCACTGGTTAGCAGTGGTAAAGTGCGCAGAGTCTAAAAAACAGCAAAAATGAGGTCAGAAAAAGAGAAGGAGGAAGCCAAAAAGTCTGGGGATAACCCTGCAGAAGGGCCATTTCCAACAGACGTGAAGAGGAAAATCAACATCGGGGAGACTGAATATTTGTAATTAGAATAAAAGTGGACATGATTTTGGATTTAGGGGGACACATTTACTGTGAATAGGATACAGTGGAAAGAAAGTCGAATTAAAGTCTCAATATCTTGTGTTTTGAGAGTGCTACCTGAGAAAATATGATTTTTATCCTGATGATGACCCTTTAATGATTGGTTCTCTATGTGGGGTCAAAACGTCAACATAATTCATTGTGGGTTAATGTGTGATGAGATAAGTGACTTCTGGACACCTGGTGTCAGGAATCCCCTGGGTGCCTCCTGCGTTATCTGTCGGTATCCCCAGGGATTAGGGTTAAATCATATCTTTGTTCTTGGTTAAACCTTCATGTTTCTAAGTAAACATAATGTGCTGTGTTACACAATTGGTTTTATCAATGCTTGTTTTACCAATGTTTATTTGCTAATGTGAGCAGGTGTAGAAATGTGCTTCTAACTGGGTGTGGTGTAGACATGTGCTTCTAATTGGGTGTGGTGACTCATCCACATGTGGAAACTCAACTGCTTTCCTGATTGGCTACACATAGCAGAGTGAAGCATGCCTCCCTGCTTGGCTTTGTTTTGCTTCCTGATCTCAGAATCTGATTTGGCAGTCCAGCCCCTGCTGTCATCCTTGTATTCAGGACTTGTGAGGCAATTATTTTCTTCATTCCTGTACCAGCTGACACCAGGCATTCCTCCAGCAGTCCGGAAAAGACTGCAGCTAAGTGACTAGTATTCTTCAGGGAGTTTGTTCTTTGAGCGCTGCGCTTTCGTAGAACAGCTGGTGTATTTCAGACCTCGTATTTTGGCAGAGTGCTTATCTTGAAGAGACAAATGCATTTCTGAACATTCTACATTATTCTTGTAGTTACTTGCCTAAATGTGCTTCAGGAAATCTGCTTGAGCTCAAGTACCACTAAAAGTGACAGTGCAATTTTACAGGAGTAATTACGTGACTTTTCTTTCTCTAATAGCAAAACTCTTGGATTTAAATTGTGTCATTCATGCCTGTGTTTCAGGTTTGAGGAATTTGCTTTTGAAGGGGTTTTCACACACACACAGTGAAACCAAACCAAACTGTGCCACCCTAACTGTTTAAGCCCAGAGTGGACATTTGTATTTCTTGGATTGTTTTTGTTCCTTTTAGTTTAACCCTATGCATGCAGGAAAGTTATACGTGATATAATTAATGCCATTGTTTGTCTTTCTTGTGCATGATAAGTGCAACCACAGTTCTAATTGTAGTGTGCAACAGTGAATCTCTGTGAAGCCAGCCCTAGAGTCGCAGTACTTATTGTTATGGTACTCAGGCCCATATTTATACTCTGCTTGCGCCGGATTTGCATCATTTTTTTACACATATTCAGCGCAAAACTAACACCATATTTATACTTTGACGCTAGACCCGTCTAACGTCAAAATATTTCAGTGTGCGTCATTTTCTGTATGCGCGAAACTGCCTTGCGTCAATGAGATGCAAGGTAAGTGTTCCCGTCCAAAAAATGACTTAAACACCCGTGCGCCATATTTATCCAACCTCACAAAAATGCTGCACGGCTGGGAGGTGGAGTCGGAAAACGGCACACATCCCAATTTGCATCAAAAATTAACACCTGGGTCAGGGCAGGCGTTAAAATGGGGCAAACACACCACTACTTAAGAAAAACCCACAGAAGAAACATTAGAGCTCCAAAAGGAAGACATGGAGGTGCTATTCATCCAGCATGCATGAAAACGCAGAGCACAGGAGCAACAGCAGCATCTTCCACCACACTAACAGGGACCCCAAAGGCAACGCCGAAGGCAGGAGAGGATATTCCAGACCAGGACAACCCTTCAGGGCCTCAGGGAACATGACATCATCCAAAGGTACAGACTAAGCTGCCAAGCCATACAGCAGCTTCTGGGCCACATTGAGCCACAGTTGGCACCCAGCTTGCAGACACCCCACATCATTCCACCAGAGACCAAGCTGCTAGCTGTCCTGCACATGTTGGCAAGTGGCTCTTTTCAAACCACTGGTGCCCTGGTTGCCTGGATCTCACAGCCCTCCTTCTATGCCTTCCCTACCCAGGTACTTGATGCCATCATCTCCCTCACACCCCACCACATCAGCTTCCCCAACGCACAGCAGAAGCAGCAGGAGACCAAACAGGGCTTCTATCAAATCAATGGCTTCCCACACGTATTTGGTGCCATTGACTGCACACATGTACCGATTGTGCCACCTGCTGCAACCGAGCATCTGTACCGCAACAGGAAGCACACACACTCCATCAATGTGCAGGCCATTGTGGATCACCGGGGATTGATCAACATCGTGGCAAAGTATCCTGGGAGTGTACATGATTCATTCATCTTCCACCACAGCACCATCAATCAACACTTCCAGGATGGACGAAATGGAAATGGCCTACTTGTTGGTAAGTACAGAAACCTAGTTATATACACACTGCACAGCAACCCTGTAGGACACACAACACATACACCACTACATTGACACGTGGCCAGGAAGACACTGAGGTTGTGACACTGCTAGTCATGTTTGATATCCTGACCCAATGGGATACACACCTATGTACAAATGACGGGTGCAAATAACAATAGGTGCCACTTGAGAGCCACAAGGGGCCAATTTAAAACCACACAGTGACAATGACATGGCCTTAACTGGCAGTACAACTTGGAAGATGAATCTTCCAACATCACATCAATAACACTCAATCACGCACCCTTCCAAGCAATACGTACTCTGTAAGGTGTGTGTAATGTGTTTTGCTGCAGATCAAACACCATGAGACACATAGCATGATGAGGCTGACTCTAATGAAGGTGACATGGAATCATTGAGGCAGTACCAACATCTCACATCACTCCTGGGGTGACATTGCCCGCTAGCAATAAGGAAGTGGACTGTGCTATGAACACATATTGATGTGACAATAATGCAAAGTGCACACTGCTACACATACGGATTGAGACAATTACACATATACATAACAGATGTATAGGCACATGGACCTTCTGACACTTAAACCTTCACCCCCACAACCAAGTTAGCCAGCTTACCTGGAGCAGGTTCAGTAGTGTAGGTACACATTTGCACGTGAGCCAACTCAGTGAGGGCACAAAAATAGGTTTGACTAGAACTTGTCACACATGGGATCTTAGTGCATTGTCAATTGTCAACACTTCAGTGCTGCCAACTTATGAGATGTGTTGTACATTGTCACTTAGCCAAATCAAAGGGCCTCACTGTTGTTTATCACATGCTATTACATATGTTGAATTGGATGGGATGTTCAGGCCATATAGTGCAACCGTGTTACCACCACAGAGGAATCGATTGTGTGTGTGGAAGTATCATGTCACCTCCAGTGAAGGCACATGGACACTTCTTTCACATGACATAATGCATGGGAGATACACAATGAACTGCAAGTTTACAAATGTACCGCTGATATCAGGTCAATCAGCCAAACACCTGTTTTGATAATTAAACAACCCAATGCAAAAAGAACATCCTAGAAGCCTAGGATCCCACACAATAACACAAACACAGACACAAGATAACAACGGCTATGCAAAGTGATAATCAAGGTGCACACAACATCCAAATATTTACCCTCATTTTCTCTTTCAGCTGATCAGGGTTACGGGATCCAGCCATGGATCTTGACCCCATTTGCGAACCCAAGCACAGCATCAGAGCGTGCCTATAATGAGGCACATCGGAGGACATGCAACATAGTAGAGAGGCCCTTTGGCATTCTGAAGTCAAGATTCAGGTGCCTCAACATCACCGGAGGCAGCCTCTTATATTCACCGGAAATGGTCTGCAAGATCATTTTGACCTGTGCCATCCTGCACAACATTTGTGTAAGGAGGAACATTTCCCTCCATGAACCAGACCCATAAATGCCTGAAGAGGAGGAAAAGGAGGATTCTGTCATTGAAAATGAGGGGGACCATCCAAACACTGCAGCAGGATTGCGTCGGAGACAACACATTGTACAAAACTTCTTCTAACTATAGTCACCATCACCACTTTGTTATCATAAGTCATTAAACACCTACCTTCACCCCTCAATCATGTTCTGGGTAATTTTAATGCATCACATGAGCCCTAGGAATCATAATCAGAATTTAGCCTCATGGAGCATTGCAGAAATACAGATTAGGATACTGAAAAAGCCACATCACATTTGATGGGTATGAATGTACACCCAACATCACACACAGTGTAAATGACATATATTCTGTCTATTTCACATGTGAAGGGCAATATCAGAGCACCACAGCAATGACACACATCCATGTTGGCAACATGGTCCATTGCAGCACATGACACACAACTAAGACACCATCAATCATAAGGTAAAAAAGTGTTTCATACATGAGGCAGTGGATGTGCTATTGCATTGGTAACAGGAATGTATGACCAGACCCTTGACAGCAGTAAGTGTGACATCAGCTATCTTTGCAAGGAGCATGTGTGACAAGAAGTCCATCTAAGCAGAAAATGGATAGCACGAGTGCCCCAGGTATGACAAGCATTGCTCACAAGACATGCCCTGCGCACTCCATCCCAGGTAACAAGTCCTGCCACTGCCATGTTTTCAGTCTCTGCCCACCCTTCTCTAGGGGGCCCTGTAAGTGGACTATCTGTACCCTGAGACTCTTCATCTACACACACCCAGACTCCCATTGTGACTCCTGTGTGGCATGCCACAGTCATAGTTCATCAGTCTGCATGGACTTCAGGTCCGATAATGCACTGCCTGGTAGTTGGTAGGACCTGTAATCAGCTGTCCATTGCTTCACACGTGAAAGGTCCACTTGGCCCTTTGAACTCGATTCTCAACTCCAGGACTTGTGAGAGACTGAAGCTGCACACACCTGTGAGCACTTCCATGCAGACCGGCAATTTAACCTGCCCTGCCATTGCTGCTGCCTGGAACTGCTTAGAAGCTGCCCTTTTCTGAATCTCCTTGTTGTGCATAGGTGTACAAATCACTTGTGTAACAGAGCCCTTGGGGGAATGTGTAAAGTTGCAGACCACAGCACAAAAACAGTTTTTAGTTCCCACAGTGTTGTTCCACCTTTTCCCAGTCAGTCTTTTCACTGTGTATTTGCCATGTTCAATTTAGTTCCTGACAGAGCCTGCATCCTGTTAGCCTGACTGGTTCCTGTCTTTGTGTTAACCATAGAGGTTGCCTGTGGCTACATTTGTCTCATAGTTGCTTTCCATGCCCTCTCTTTCCTCCTGGGGCATTGTGTCTGGTAGGTCTACGATGAATCCTCAAATAGATAGTATAGTTTAATCAGTTTCCTTATCGTATTTTGTTCTGGGACATGTATTCAAAATGCTTAATCCAGCCCCCATCTCTTGTCTGGTTTTGCATGTATTAATTAGTGGCAAACAGTGACAGTGTGCTACGGCTGTATTCATAGATTCGGTACGGTGCCTCTAGCACAACAAACAAGGGTTGACAATGTGTATGTAAGTACAAAACATGTTTGTGCCCTGACGGTCCACACACAGATTCACTTCTGCTGCCACCTTTTGATGGTGCTTGCGTGGTGAATAGCTGTGAGATTTATCAGCACAGAGGCACTGATGTTCCCTGTTGCAGTGGGAAATTTAGAGGCCACCCTGTGTACAAATGTTGTGTTGAAAGCTGCCTGTTTTCTATTACTGATCCATAATGTTTTTAAGCACGCCAAAGTTGCCCTGTCTTCAGCCTTATTAAAGTTCTGCAGTGCCATAGCTGGACTAACCCCATGTGTGTCGTTAGTTGTTCTTTGGCTTTAGGTCAAATCTGCTTTGAAGGATACTCTGTTAATTCAGGGACTGGCTCCACAGACTCATGACTAGACCTGCACATAACTGTGACAAATTGGAGGCCAATACTGACACAGGGTACACATGGCCACACACTTGAACTGGATACCTTTTTGCACTGAACCACTGGAAATATGTGAACACATGCAGCATGGTCTGCTGGTCCTCCACAGGCACAGGAGAAACATAGGTAATTTACATGACTCAAACTGTGGTGTACCATAACTTTTTTGGATTGGAGTTGGGACTCTGTGTCACAAACACTGTACCTACCTAGCATGTTCAAAGGCCTGACTCATAGGTAGTATACACACAAGTGACCATGAAGTAGTATCCAACATGTGACGGCTTACATTTGTAACCCTGCCATTATCAACCATCCTCTATCTATCCTGTGTATAGTTTGTCTTGGGAGTTGTTTTGTCCCCAAAGTCAGGGAAGTTCACACAGCATAAGACGCAACAGATATGACAAACACATATCATGACTGATGTACCTCAATGAATGGCATCTGATGGTTATCCACAATTACAACACATGCACACAAGCACATTATGCTGAACACGTCTTGTGACGTTCACACCGAGGCCCAACAACAATTGAAATAGCCAATTCACAGACATAAACACACAGGCCATGAGTGAATTTTTTAAGTTGTGTAGCCTTGCTATCCTCTATTGATGCACCACCTGCTCAAACTGGGGAATACCAATTTTAATTCCAAATGTTGGGGTTGCTGTTGCGTCAGTTAAGAGTGCTAATCCAGCACAACAACATGAGTATTATTGTCCACAGTAGTAAGGTCTGCCACATGTGCCCAAACACTAGAACACACACAGCAGGTCCTAACAGCCTATCTTTGTATAGTTATAGCCTCCATGTATGTTAAAATGACACAAACACAGTTAAAGACTGTTGGAAAATGGGTTATTGGTAAGGGCAGGTAGGTACCTACACTTAGCAATAGGCCACTAACCTCCACTAAGGTCCAGTTAGGTCTCAGTAAATTAAACCCAGCTCAACGCTTGGTAGCTTGGCAACGAGCGTCAAGGCTTAACTTAGGAGACAGAGTGTAAAGCATTCAAATATCACAAAACAGTAATTAAATAAAACACAGGAAACAGTTTAAAAATCCACAACCAATTTATACAAATAGATTATATTTTTATCTTTAAAATGACACCAAAATGAAGAAAATCGGATAACGGGAACCGGAGATATGAATTTTTAAAGATTTTTTTTTTTTTTAGCGCCTAGAAACAAAAAGCACCAATCGGGTCATCTGGTTGCACCTCGACCGGGGCAAAGTCAAAGTTTAAGGCCGACCGCGATGGAGCCCTGCTCGGCTACAGGCTGCGGGAGGCCTCGGTTAAAAGTTTACCTTCACACTTAGGGCCATATTTATACTTTTTGACGCAAAACTGCGCTAACGCAGTTTTGCGTCAAAAGAATTAGCGCCGGCTAACGCCATTCTGAAGCGCCATGCGGGCGCCGTATTTAATCAATGACGGTAGCCGGCGTTAGCCGCTGGTGCTGCCTGGTGTGCGTGGAAAAAAACGACGTACACCAGGCAGCGCCGGCGTAGTGGGATATGGGGCTTGGGCGTCAAAAAATGGGGCAAGTCAGGTTGAGGCAAATTTTTCTCCTCAACCCGATCTGCGCCATTTTTTTCGACTCCCAACCCCCATAGAAATGACTCCTGTCTTAGCAAAGACAGGAGTCATGCCCCCTTGCCCAATGGCCATGCCCAGGGGACTTCTGTCCCCTGGGCATGGCCATTGGGCATAGTGGCATGTAGGGGGGCACAAATCAGGCCCCCCTATGCCACACAAAAAAAAAAAAGGACTTACCTGAACTTACCTTAATGTCCCTGGGATGGGTCCCTCCAGCCTTGGGTGTCCTCCTGGGCTGGGCAAGGGTGACAGGGGGTGTCCCTGGGGGCATGGGAGGGCACCTCTGGGCTCCTTCCGAGCCCACAGGTCCCTTAATGCCTGCCTTTTCCAGGCGCAAAAAAACGGCGCAAAAGCGGCCGTACGTCATTTTTTTTGACCCGCCCACTCCCGGGCGTGAATTTTGCCCGGGAGTGTAAATACGGCGCACATGCCTCGGAGTAAATTTTTTAGACGGGAACGCCTACCTTGCATCTCATTAACGCAAAGTAGGTGTCCACGCACAAAAATGACGCAAACTCCATGGACTTTGGCACTAGACGCGTGTAACGCCAAAGTATAAATATGGAGTTAGTTTTGCGTCGGAATTGCGTAAAAAAAAAAGACGCAATTCCGGCGCAAACGGAGTATAAATATGCCCCTTAGTCTTTTTTTCGAAGATTTTCTTCAGCGGGACGAACCTGCCAGTCCAATCCGACCTCCTGGAGCCCTTCTCCGGGTACGCGATGATGGAATCCTCGGTGGAGATTTTTACCTTCGGACTTAGTCGTTTTTTCGAGGTGAAAATCCTTCGACCGGGGTAAACCTGGATCTTGATCCGACGTCCATGGAGCCCTCCTCGGATACGCTGGCTGGGAGGTCCCGGTCAACTTTTTACCTTCGGACTTAGTCTCTTTTTCTGAGATTTTTCTTTACCGGGACGAACCAGCAAATTAGGCCGAGTCGCGGTTGAGGCAAGCCGACTAGAGTTGCCGCGGCGGGTCGGTCCCTCTATGGAACTTTTTTTCAAAAGTTGTCCAAACTTCTCCAAACTTCTGGGGCTTCTCCCAGATGTCCTTTTAAGGTTCTTTTGGGGTCCACAGCTCACCCCAAGGGTCCAGAAGTTCTGAGATGGGCCTTGGGGGGTGCGGACTACAACTCCCAGAATGCACCTGGCGCAAACTCCTTTTTGGCCACTGGACAGTGGTCAGCTGGTCGCTTTCTTCAGGAGCTGGTGCAGGGGACTCTGGATAGCAATTTTTCACCTGTAGCAAACAGGGAGTCCCTCGTTTGAACCAGTTGAAGCCAGGCAAAGTCCTTCTTGTGGTGAAGCCCAAGTGTGCAGCTGGTGCAATCCTTCTGAGTGCAGGTTCCAGGTGCAGGCCAGGGGTCCAGCAGGGCAGTCCTTCTTCTTCTGTTGTTCTTCCTTGTTGGATGTGGTAGGGAACTGAGGTGTGGGTGCAGGTCTGCCAGTTTTATCCTTGCTCCTGGGTGAAAAGCAGGGGGGTCCTGGTTCTCCAATCAGGTGCAGGGTCCTTCCCCCTGTGATGACCACTTCCTGGGAAGTGTGGCAAAAATCAATCCCAGGAGGCAACATTCTCTAAAAATCCATCATGGCTGAATCTGATTTTTGGAGGTTACATCTGGCTGAGCCCACCCACTGGATGATGGTAATGCGACACAAATAAAAGTATTATTCATGGCCTGTGAGTGTACCAGGAATGAGATGTATTTGACATGCTAATGCAAGGAACAAATGTAGTCCCCAATTATTTTGAATATATGTCTGACTTGTATTCATGGCCATACGTACAAAGATCCTTCTAACCTCTGGTAATATCTTAGACTGATATTTTGACTTGGCTAAAAATCATAAACACACCCCTCTCCTGCCCTCTCCTAATCTAATCAAGGGGGCACCTAGTTGTCTGGGGTTGCAGGATGTGGGGGTGTTGCTGGTTGCTCCAAATGTCCTTCTCTGCCTTTGAAGACCAGTTTGGCAGCCCTCCCCCTTCCTGCCTCACCATCTGCTGAGGGGAGATTCCCTCCCACGGGCACATTCCTTTGTGTGAAGCCAGGCCCCTTCACACCTCATCAAGGCAGCTTGGTCAAGCTGCTCAAGGCTGGCCAATCAGAGCACAGCAGCAAAAACAATGCAGGGCTGAAATTGGCAACTTTTCAGGTAAAGTTTAAAACTCTTTACCTGAACAAGTTATATTAAATCCAACAACTGGAAGTTGTGGGATTTATTACAACAATTAATTTGATACCAAACTCTTGGTATGCATCATTTAAGGAGACTTTAAAAATGAAAATAAAGTCTCCCCATTCTAGCCTATGAAGGCCATTTACTACAATGAGGGAAAAACGAATTTGGCTGTTTTTACCTCACCAGGGCTTATAAAACTATTTTCATAAGGCCCCTGCTTATAGTTACATGGCTCCCAGCCCTTAAGGGTGACTTATATGTAAAAATAAGGTAGTTTAAGACTTTGGAACTACTTTTAATTCCAAAGTCGAATTTGCATATAACTTTAATTTAAAAGCAGCCAGCAAGGCAGGCCTGCCTTTAAAATGACACTGGGCACCTCAGCAGTGCACCTATGGGTGCACTACCTATGCTGTGGTCCCTAAACCTACATGCCCTACCATATACTAGGGACTTATAGGTAGGTTAACTTAGCCAATTATAATTAGCCTAATTTGCATATTGATTTTACACCGAGCACAGGCCCTGGGACTGGTTAGCAGTACCCAGGGCACCATCAGAATCAGGAAAACACCAGCAAAAAGTGGAAAATGGGGGCAAAAAGTTAGGGGGCCTCTGCAATCAGCCCTGTTTTCTCACAAAGACAGATATATGTGTCAAAATACGCTGCATATGCGTTAAAAAATGACGCTCACAGGCATTATACATCGAATGGTCTCCAGCGTTAATTCCAACACAGCACCCCATGAAATTGATTATCCATGAAAAATATATTGATCCTTGAATGCGGGGGAATTTTTAAGCATATGCGTCAAAAAATATTGACACAAAGCCTGTAAGCGTAAAAATATTCCACGCATCATAATAAAAACCCACCGCATTTGAGACAGGAAGTGATGTAAAAGGATAGCCTGTTTACAGAAATGGTGCCATGGATGTACTTTCACTTTCACTTTGCAGCCTGTGATTCTTCTAGACTGTGTGGCTGTGTAGAGAGTTGTGTCTGTCAAAATTGTGCTTTTGTCTCCTGTGTGCCATTTCAATTGTCATCTGTTGTTTTTGTAATTGTTTTTGTAATTGTCTCTGTAAATCGGTTTGAGTGTGTTTTTGTCATTTTTTGTGTCTAATTTTATCTTTGTACTGTTGGGAGTGTGTAGAGGGTATTGTTAGTTGGGGCATTGTTGGGCTGTTTGTGGGTTCTTTAAGTTTCATTTTCATACCTCCTTTCCCTGTTTTTCCTTTCCTATCACAATTATTTTTGTGACGTTGGGAAGGCCACGTCTGGGGAGAATGGGTGAGGAGCTGGGGGTTTTCATTTGGCTGGTGTGCCACTTCCTCCCCCTGATGTTAGAGGCTGGTGGCAGGGTGATACAGGGGTATCACACCCAGACGAGGAGGCTCAGGTGGTCCAAGGTGCTGTTCCTCCTAAAGAGAGTGTTCAACAGCCAGCGCAATGTCCACCAACTTAAACATCATTGGGCTGACCTTGTGGCCAGAGAGCAAGACCTGCTGGACCACCTGGGTGTGGTGATTGGTGGCCCTGTTGGTGAGTAAGGATTAGACTAATGTGCACAGTAAAATACTCTGTAGTGACATTAGCAGATTTTGCGACATGCTGCATGCAATGTTTGTGGACATGTGGAATGCAAGTTGAACATACAGTGGCCCTGATTTATACAATATTTGCCACGCATTACCGTCATTTGTTGACGCAAAAGCTGCACAAACTTACAAAAGACAACTTGATCTTGTAAATTAGTGCCGCTTTGACTTCAATAGATGATGGTAATGCGACACAAATAAAAGTATTATTCATGGCCTGTGAGTGTACCAGGAATGAGATGTATTTGACATGCTAATGCAAGGAACAAATGTAGTCCCCAATTATTTTGAATATATGTCTGACTTGTATTCATGGCCATACGTACAAAGATCCTTCTAACCTCTGGTAATATCTTAGACTGATATTTTGACTTGGTTTGTGCAGCATTTAAATTAATTATGGATGCCAAAGTAATGCACACTTGATAATATCTAAATGTTTTGTGCTACTTTCCATAGCTGTAGCGTAAAAAAATGAAGCAAATGCTACACATAAAAAAAAAGATCTGGACCTAAGTTCATTGTTCATGTGTGTTTTATTTTGCCTTGGGCACAATTGCTGGTACAGAGCTGATGCATTTGCCATCTGTGACACTTTATAGCCAAGCAATTTTCTAAAGTTAATGGATCATCATGGGATCCCAGAACTTTGTGAATGCATGGTCACAAATAATTTGTTTGCATGATGTTGTGCAAGGGACCCCTGACTGCTTCCATCATACATTTAAAGTGACAAAATAGTTTGCTAGTTTACGTTTGTACACCCCTGCTGATCTAGTGCAGTATATGTACAATTGTTAACTTCTCAGTATGAAGGCTATCACAGACATGGGTGTATGCTAAGATCAGCAGGCCAGCATTCCTGTGAGTGCTGCCATTCCCAAGGTGCATACAAATTGAGACCTACCTCATCAAGATTGCCACAGTAGGACATTTGCTAAACCATGTTTCACTTAGGGGACAGTGTCAGTTCGTTGTATAACCACTGATCACCCAACTTGGCAGATGTAAGGTAATGAATTTGGATAACTGTGATCTACAATACCTGAGATAAGTACACAGGGCCCTGATTAACACATTTCAGGTGCAATGACTACACCTGTGCCCATGCATTCTGTCACGGATGATCAAATTACACACTGACAGCATATATGTCTTTGTTGTTTTGATTTAGATGAATGGCCAATCCATGTTTAACGTAACATCGTCATAAAGTAACACACAGGATCCCTGTCATCATGGTGTCATAGGGGGCATATATGGCTCTGGGTACACTGCCAATGTGGCATATGTAACCTACATAAAACACAGGCATACATATAATGGACCATAGAAAGCACAATAATTCCTGAACTAAACTCAACCCACATGAGCATCACACAGTAAATCATTGTCCCTTGATGCACAAGCCACAATACCCGAGGGACTGGTATTGCAGTGCACCAGGAATGTGGCTTTGCATGTCTCTCATAGCAACAAATGAAGAAATGGAGTACCCTCTAGAAATAATTCTGCACAAAAATGAATAATCATGTTTGGCACCACATGGTTGTTAGGGCCAGTGCATGTGTGCATATGTGTGTCTATCACTCACTGGCGTGACAGGGTCAATACATGTTTGCAGTAGTATGTCTGTTGGGGTGTGTACATGCCTGAGGTGCTGCTCTGTCATATAAAATGTCACACACAGTGATTTGTTGTTCCACGTTTTGTACAGTGAGCAGACAATGAGCACATTTCGCCCTTCCATGTTTTACAGGTGGACCAGCCCCCTACACAATTGTATAGAAGTGGCTCAATTTGCGGACCCAGACATATCCAGTAAGTGTTGATATGTTAGTCCTGTGTTGTGTTTGCAGCTGTTGTGTGATTGACTCCTGTGTGTTTGACACATTGCAAGGTATGATGTGCTGGCACATGATCTGATATGTGACTTGCCTGGAGTTTGACATTTTGTTCCATGTTTGAGTTGGACAATCAGTGGCGGAGAGTCATATTTTGGGATTCTAGTGCTGCGCTATGGGCATGGGCAGGTGAATAGGATGATATTTGTTTCTACATGTATGCCAATGATAAATTTGGAGTTGGCCATTTTCATGATTTAGTCAGCAAGTCATACCCTGATTCACACAGACCAGTAATGCCAAAGTATTACCCACAGACTTGAGCCTCCCTGTTAACTAATGAACTTGTAGGACTGTATGTTTGACTTCCTAGCAGCATCTAGCTCCACATGTTGTGCTACGTTTATGTAGAATGTCGTAGGTGTGCATGCAGCTCAAGCCCAGAAGGGTGCTTGCATCTATGTGCTTGTTTTTGGAAAGGTATTAGTGAGATCAAATGATGTTGACAATTGTCCACAATTAGGAACATAAATGTGGATGTGATTGTCCAATGTTTGAGTCAAACCTAGTTGGCAGCCCTCCTTACCTGTGGTGGACTGACTAAACCCATAGACAGCTATCCCAAGCTTCCTGGCTGTCCTTGATGTTTGAAAGTATGTGTTGCATGTCCATCGCCCCCTGAGGCATAGGGTTAGGGCTATGAAATATGTGTACCTAGGTGTGAGGATCCCAGTGTAGGAGACAGACATGTAATTCCAACATTCATTTGTTCCAACCTAGGATACCCCCTCATGATTAGCAACTGCATACCGTCTAGGCAATTCCATTTACAAATCACAGATCTTGTGGCCCTTGATTGTCATCCAGAAGATAGTCATTAGTTGGCCTGTCACATGTGGAGTACATGCAGCATTTGTTATGTGACTAATGGCAGTACAGTGATGCACAGATCATTTAAGTAGGTACACACCTTTTTGAGCATTGCTGTGCTGTTAGATAGTAGATGTGTAGGCTGCGTTGGCCTGTCAATCCTCAGAGACATTCTATGATCTGTACTGTGATTTGGACTGTTCCAGCTATTTTTGAGGAAGTTTTACAATATAATCTGTCGATGTATCACACAATGATGTCACTAATGTTTGTCTTTCTCTATTTTTACAGCTGCCAACATGAATGCCCATGAGATCAGGCAATTCCAGAGGCGAGCAATGCGTTACAGCCACATACTAGATGTGGAGTCTGGGTTCCACAATATGGCACAGCGTTATCGCCATGAGAGAACCACAGGAGTCTGGGGGGCATTTGCCCAAGGGGGGCCATCCTTGCCCACAACAGCCACCACCACCAGCACATCCACTCAGACCACAGTCGCCCAAAGGATGACAGCCACTGTTACAGGTCCGTCAACCTCATCAGCTCCAGGCCCACAGACAGCAGCTCCTACACCTCCCCCTCCAACCTCGGCACCAGCACCAGCAGTGCCATCTACTAGTGGCACACAGACAACTCCTGCTGCAGTGATGGACAATGCCGAATTTCAGTCTATGAGACGTGACATGCAACGGATGTTGCGCAGGATGGACAGACTGCAGCAGGAGGTGTCCCGCAATAGCAGGAGACTGCGGGGTATAAAGAAGATCCCGCGGAGGGCAAATTTTTGACTTTTGGACCCTCAGCCATGATTCCCTTCCCCCCCTCCTGTTAGGTTAGAGTAGGCTGTTAGTTTAGTTAGTATAAGTGGGTTGGGAGTAAAGGGGGTGATATTACATGTGTTTTTTTGTGGCTTGGTGGGTGGGGGATTATGTTGGGGTTTATGTGTATAAAAAAAATGTATATATAAAAATATTATTTTTTTAATACCAAAAACATATATATTTGTTTAGGATAAGTTAGTATGTGTTTAGGTTGTCCTACATGTGTCCCGTGATATAAGAGGGGTGGGGGGTTGATGTTTAAAGTGTTAGTTAAATGTGATAGGTAAATTTAGATTAAGGTAGTTAGGGCCAGTTGTGGGTAATGTGTAGTTAGGATAGGTTAGGTAAGTTAAGGTGTTTCCCCTAGTTTTATTTACCTTTTTTACTGTTAAATAAATATTTAGGTATTCCTTTGCAGTATGTGTCATATGCTTGGGGATCAGGGCCTTGGCATGGGTGAACAGTGTCAATTTAGTATTTGCATTTGTGTTCTATCCTGCATCCAAATCCCATTATTGACATGGTTATTCACAATTCCTAATGTGCAGTCACATTGGCAGCTACACCAATGCTACTTCTCAATGCACCTGCCGTCCATTGCAGCCACCACTCAAGGTTACTATGGTTCCCAATGTGTTGTGAAGTTTGGATGGGTTTTTAAAACTGTCATCGTTCAAGACCTGATTTGGAATCTTGTGCACCGTGGTACGTCTGTCTGCAGCCTGATGTTCATGTGAACCCTGATAAGCTGAATTATGTTATAATCTTATGTAGTATTGTATACATACCTCACACCTATCATTTCTTACATTATACTCCCAGGTTACATATTTGTCCATACACTCGTACACATCCATTCCTGATGTATGGTGTGTGTGTGTGTGATGAACGTTTATAGTCAGATGTCACATACATAAAGATTGTCTTGAAGGAAATGTTGAGCACATTGATTTTCAGCTTATACATACCTTGAAGCTGACTTTTTCAGTCCAACACAGCATTATACTGTTAATTTTCAATTTACTTCAGAAATAAGCCTCAGGAAGCGCAGATGATGATACTATCCAGACCCCAGTGCATAGTTATCAGCCCACAATCTTTTAACGCAGTTGTATTGACATTCTATGGCCATTGACATGTGACATACATCACTAATCTCCTACACAGTTGATGTGGCACATTACACAGAGACAAAGTGGTTGTGTAAGTGCTATTTATTTGAAAGTGCTGTAGTGCAATAATTACATAGTCCAGGATTGTGAGTCCATTAGTGTGACACCTTCTATTGTGATGCTATACAAGTGCAATGGGACATGTCATTGGACATGCTGGGGTGAAGTGTCATACAGTGCAGAGGAACATGAATTGCCAATTAGGTAGTGAGAGACAATCACAGAGCATAGTGTCAAGGTAAACAGTGTGCTGGAGAACAGTGCATGTGACCAACTGTTGCAAGACTGTCATGTCAACAAGCACAGGACCTAGGATATCAGTGCTCATGTGGCATGGACTTGTGCTACCAGGTACTCCTACGGGTGAAGGTGATCTGTTCCACGTCTTCATCTTCTGATGTGTGTGTCGTCTCTTCCGCCCTTGGTGGTGGTGGGTTTGAAGGGACAACACACATTTCAGTGTTTGAAGATGTGGAGTCAGAAATCCCGGTAGCTGCCAACTGTGAGGCTACTAAGGGCATTACTGCAGCAAGGAGGAGCTGCTGGTTCTTGAGTATAGCAGCTACATCACTGTGGTAGGCAGCCAGGTCGGCTCTGGGGGGTCATGATTGCATTCGTGCATGCAGTGAAATGTTTGGGGTGCCAGGTGTTGTGGCAACTCCCTTACTGCAGTGGTGAATTCCCTTACACTTTGTTGTAGTCCTTGCAAGATGGATGTTAGCACTTGCATGGCTGCTGCCTGTTCTACAGATGACATCATGCACGAACACATCCCCTCAAGGCTGGCTGCCATATTTTGCATCTCCACCCGCACCTCCTTGGCTAGCTCCTGCTGTACTTCAACTACAGTCCTTTCAAAGGTGGTACCAGTGTCCTCAGAGTCCACAGCTGGGTTGGAGCTGGCAGGTCGTACTATTGGGGTGGTGGGTGGGTCCTCTGTGATGGCTGCTACTTCTGTGCTCCTCCTTGCGACTGAAGGTGGGGTCTGGAGGGTTCCAAGGACATCTTGGAGGGTCAGCTGGTTAATGTTTGTCAGCTCGTCATCCATGTCATCAGGGAAGTCCAGGACAGGCATATCCCCAGGAGAGCCATCGTCCTCTGCAATGAGATATTGTACAATTAGTGTGTCTGTGTTGTGGCAATTGTAATGTGACGTCACTGACTTCCTATTAGTGAGACATTGTAATCTTGGTTCCTGTTCATTGTTCCTGTCATTAATATTAGCATTCTCACAGCCTATGCCCCACCTGCATGTCACATGTAGTGTGGGCAGTTTGGGGAATTGTCTGCGTCACATCCTCTAGGTGTAGGTTCTTTCCAAATTGTATGTTGCCACCTTCTTTTCCTACTCAACCCTCTGCCTACTTCTGTTATCATGGTGAGGCCTTGCACTGGCTGTGGGTGTTCTGATGGCACTTGCCCCATACTTAACAATCTGGAACTGACCCAGTCCCTGTTATTTCACATCCACCTATATGTTGCTGAGACCCAGCATATACTATGTATAGCATTGACATGGCATGGTAAATGTGTCAGCATTGGTAGTGTGTACTGCTGATGTTGGGGAATGTGTGCTACATTGGATTGCACTGATGGTCCTAGCAGTGTTCCGTTTTCTCTAATGACTGTGCGGGTGTGTTTCACTAGCTAGACACATATGTCCTCCCTCTCAATGCTGTTGTCTTAGCACTATGACACTGGAGATGTTGCATGGTGGTATTGCAGCTATTGTAACACAGGCACGGGGTAGACCCTGAAATGTGCTGCATGGGTATGACATTACTGCTGTGTACCTCATAATGTTAATAACAATACCTGATGTTTATAGCTGCTACAGACATGAGCATTTGACAGGATTTGCACGTTAGTAATTACAGGGGAGTGATAACGTTGTCATCCTGAACCCTCCATTCTGGGTGTGTTTGATCCATGGGCACACAACTGCCATTGGCTCCTTGACCTGCACACACAGCACAGGTGATAGTGGCAACTGTTGTCAGTGGTAAATGCCACTTGTGGATATGGCCTGAGACTGGAAATTGAGCCCTAGTTCATGTAGCGACAATACCAGCTGCTGTGTGACAGCAGGCCAGTTTTACGTTGTACCCTACCCTCCTGGACTGGCTTTGCTTTTCCAACATCCTTAGCATGTCAGAGTACCCCCATGCAAAGGTTGTTGGTGTAGTGTTGTGCTGTGCCCCAGGTTTCCCCTGCAAAGCCCATGCACCTATGCTGTGCCCCTTTGCCCTTTCCACTACCTGATTATCATGACTGACATGAATTGTGTAGTAGGTATGCCCCCCGCATCTGTGTTTTTTGCTGGTAGTCTGCGCTGTCCTGTCCTTGAATCCCTGTGATGATCTCCTCAGGGATGATGGCTGCCACCATCTCCACCATGTGGTCCAGGGCCTCCTGCGGTGCTGGGCTCCCACCTCCAGTTTGCAGTGGTGCCTTCCTGTTCCTGGCCATCTTTTCCTTGGTCCTGCGCTTGCAGTCATGCCAGCATTTCTTGCACTTAGTGACTGTTCTCCGTACTTCTGCCACACTGTTGATCTTATTGACAATTTGTTACCAAAGTGCCTCTCGCCTCCCAACTGGCAATTTTGAGGTGACAAAAAGTTGATGCTGGTCTTCCGTCACCTCTTCCACCAGTATTTCCTGCTCCTCTGCACTGAACCAGCACTTCCTTTTCTTCTTCTCCCTCTCCTGGGTCTTGTCTGGGTCCTCCTGGCTGGTTCCTGGTCGGATGTAGTCTTCCTGGGGTCTCTCATGGCTTCTGGGATCCATTTTGGGGCTCCTTTGCACATTTTGCTGGGTTTGCGCCGTTTTTTGACGCTATTGCGTCAAGAAAGGCACGTATCTGGTTTGCAGCGTCGTAAACTGGATAAAAGTCATTTTCACCACGTTGACGTCATTTTTCTTTAGGACGTGGCGCAATGGTTTGAGTGAATTTTTTTTTTACTCTAACCCATGGTTTGCGCCACGGAGCGTCAAAGTATAAATTTGGCGCAAAGAAATGGTGTTAGCCGGCATTAAACTTTTTGACGCAAAACTGCGTCAGTGCAGTTTTGCTTCAAAAAGTATAAAAATGGCCCTCAGTTTGAGTTTTTGGTAATGCGGTGTTAGTGATTGTGCCAACAGTTATTATTATACAAGAAAAGTGCTGGAGCATACCGGTATTCTTCTATCGCTCCCGTGCCCATATCAGAAAGAGAGATTCAGTTTCAAGGAAGTTGGGTGCACTAACTCTACTATCACTCTGTCAACAATGACCTGCCCCCCCCCAAAGATACAGGGTGCCTGGCTGGACCGGCAAGACGTGGCAGTGTTTTGTCTCTTTCTCTTCTACTCCCCCTTTCCTTTGGGACATCTGCCGGGGTTTCTGTGTCCACCAGGAAGTGCCGAGAGGTGTTCCAGGAGGTCAGGGGCATACCATCACCCCTGCAGACATCCTGCTTTTCAGGTGAGTGGCCTTGTCCCGACACCTGGATTGAAGGGGTCTTTTTGAAAATAACTACAAAAATTGTAACCACAATTTTGTATATATTGTATATAGCACCAGCCACCATTTTGTCATGCTAAATACGTTCACTGCAACGTTATTTTAGGAGCACCTTAATAGATTGATTCATGATTTTATTTATGAAGAAATGTTGTTTGAGTAAAAGAAACATATATTAGATCAACCTTGTTTGTTTAGAAGGATAATATATTCTTGCTGTGGAAGTTAAGGGCTACACTTCCCCCTTGGAGCCTTAAAACGTTTTGCTATATTTACATACCGAGGTCCTGGGGTCACTGGGTTTGCCTTATTTTTCTTAAACACCCAATTAATCCTGTCACTGACCGGTGACCAGGAGTTGGTCTCTTTTCATGACCATATGCAAGAAAATATGAAGTGGCTTACTGCTAACTCGCTTATTCAATGGGGATAAGACAGAGCTGTTGGGCTGTATAGGCATTAAAGGGCCAGCTGAACTTCCTCACCCCCAATTTTTGGCCATTTCCATCAGATGGCAAGAGAGCACCAGTGAATGTGGTGCAGAAGTATGGGGTATGTGTTTGACAGCAAGCCACATAAATAAAACAACAGGCACCTGCTTTGGGCTCTTGAGAGCCTTACAGAAGATCATCGCTATGCTCCCTTTGTCAGCAAGAGCACTGGTGGTAGGCAGTATCATTTTTAGTTGGATGGTAACGCTCTGCTGCTAGGAGCTCCAGATTATTTATTACTTTTGTCCAGATTTCAGGTCTTGGCTGAGAAACATTTGAACAGGGCAAGAAGGGCCTCAGCCTCCTCAGCCTTAAAGGAGTTAAACTGGCTGTCAATCAAAGAAATTACTGTCTTTACATTCCTTTGTGTTTTGTTTTGAGCATTGCAGGGAGTGGACCGGCTCCCGCGAGCAGCTTGAGGGGATGTGCTCCAAACAGAAGTCTTCCCTCCTTGCCCAACTTGGTTCAGGTGGCTAAGTTTAAGAGAGCAAGACAAGGCGGGTGGACCTTTATGGTCAAGGCAGCCAGGCTATGGAACTAGCTCCCGATCGCCCTCAGACCAACTATCGACCTCCTGACATTTTAGCAAGCACTTAAGACCTGGCTTTTGCCCTAAGTAGCTGTTTTTCTGAGTATTGTGTGTGTGAGGTATGTTGTTGAGCTGTCTTCTGTCTAGGTTCAGCACCAGGATACCAGTCTTGTGACAGTGCACTTTATCAATTCTATAAATAAATACATACATTTTGAATGTTTGAATTAATGCACTACTAATGAATCAAAGATATGCACAGGTCGTCTCTACTCCAGCTTCTCCTCCACTGTGACAATACTGTCATTTTTCACATTGTGTATCCCTACTTTCTTTGCCAATCCCTTCTCCTTTCTGAGGTCCAATATTTATACCTGGCGCCTCCTCTGAAGTGGGAGAAGCTTCAAGAGGTTTCCCACCTCCACTGCCTTGGCTCCAGACTAACTGCAGAGGGTATTCAGCTCTTTATTTAGAGGAGGGACATAGCCTATTCAAGTATAAGTAGGGCTATGCCCAGCTGCGCCTTCTCATCCTGCCAGTGATGGCCCATCCATGCACACCTGAGCTCTCTATTGTGTGTGGCTTTCTAGGAGGGATACACTGTGGCAAGGCTGGCTGTCTCGTAGAAAACCACTGGGTGATGTTATAACTCATTACAATGCAATAACTTTAGTTTGGAACTGTTAGACTCAGCCCTTCTTCAGGGTCACCCTCAAACATTTTGCCTTTACTCCTCCTATTTTTGCTGAATTTGTTTTTGTTGGCCCTAGGTGGAGGAGGGCCTCGAACTCCTGACAGGGGTCAGGAGTTCAGAGGAGCCAGGGAAAGGGCTCAACGTAAACAGTGGAGCCAGAGCAATGCACTGCCGGGACATGTAAACCATTAAGGGGCAGATTTACTAATCTTTCACACAATGTAACACAGCAAGGCAACTTGAGATGCTGCATTGCGTGAAAGGTAGAGAGCAGAAATGCACCATATCTACCCGGATATGGTGCACCTTTGCTGTCCAATCATGCTGGTGCACTTCAGGCAGCTTAGTGCCACAACATGCACCCTTGTACCATGGTGCAAGGGTGTCTGCATTACAGGCAGAATTATTTTGTGTAGGAAGGAATACATTCCTGCACAAAAATAAATATTAGAGAGATATGGCTCTTTCCATGTGTGCTGCAAAATGCAGCACACGTGGAAAGAGGAAGTGACAAGTAGAAGTCAAGATATTTCTCCTTGTTACAACTCCCTCAGGTAGTCGCGTCATTTTGGTGCAAACCCAGGTTTACTGCCTTTAGTATATCTGGGTTTGCATCAAACTACGTGGGTGGGTGCACAGGAACACCCATGCTCCATCCATATAGCACCAGCCAATGCAATGTAAGATGGAACGCAAAGAAGTGGGTTTCTTTTGAGATAAAATATCATGCAAAGCTATGTGATTCCGGATACAACATCTTAGTAAATATGGCCTGACATATCTCTATCCTAATTTTTAAATAACATGCACCCTGCCCTTTGGGTCCTTAGGGGTGACTTACAAGAATTAGAAATGAAGGTTTAGACCTGTAAAAATATTTTTGGTCAGGTAGAAATGACAGTTTTAAACTGCACACAAAGGCAAACATCTTAGGGAACTCCATGTAAAAGTTACTATTTCCAGTACAAAGTATCTGGACTTTTTAAATAAGAATGAAGGGTGCCAGTGCCTCTAAGCTGCGAGGCAATATTTGTAACAATAGAGTAGCAACACTTGTAAGTAGTAAACAGGTATGGGGTAGTGTGTACATGCATGGCTACATTTCCTTTTCAAGCATTGCATGTCAGGCCAGCATCTTACACCTTGTTTGTCCTGGCCTCCCCGGGTCCTAGGGATAAAACTAAAAGACCCATGTCCTGCAAGCTGAGGACTAAGGATGGAGAACGCTGAATATGAGCAAGGAAACCGTTGCGAAGCACCTACTTTCCACAATGTGTTTCACAGGTCATTTACCACAGTATTTATACACCTGCTACAACAAAGCCTCCTCTCTCATCAGAGCCTTGGCACCAAATTATTATCACTTTAACCTCAGGCCATTAGTTTTAATAATTGAATTCAGACAGGCTATTTATAAGCTCAGTTACTCCTTGTATGTAAAAATGATTTACATGGTGTCAGTATATATTTTTATGACTGGCACACACACAGTCAATTGTCACTTTAGCACACCAATAAAAACAGAACAATCCCAAACATTCTGCACGCCCGAATGGAAAGCTGCAGGAACCTCCTTTAAAGTATCAACAATGTGTGTATGTGATATGATGCAAATGTGAAGGATAATAGAATGGAAGGACATAGCTCATTGCAACAATCTTCTCATTCCTTAGCTTGTGTTTTAATGAGTAGCAGGTGTGTCTTAATGGTATCAATGCAAGCATTTTTGAAGTTGGGCTACTGTATACATGACAATAGGTTGTGATGCAAATCCGTATCTATTGAGATTGCCAAATGAGGTTTTTGTGTCCAAAAATAAAACCAAGTTAAAGCAGGCATTAACAAGAGGAATTGTGTGCTTTCTAAAAAATGACCCATGCATTGCATATTTGCTGAAGTGCACAGCACACATTCAGACCCAGACTTACTAATATTTTGTGTTGTGAGTGCTGTCACTTTTTTTATATATGCAGCCCAACATAAAATGTATTTCTAGATTTACTGAGCCATACAAAGCCACAAATGTTTTTAAAAAGTACCGCTTGGCAGTGCATATCGCCGCCATTAGTTTGCATCAGGGAAGCATGCCATGGGTGGAGCATCAGCGTTCCCATACATCCACCCATTGATTTTGAAGCGAACCCAGATTTATTAAAGGCAGGAACCCTGGGTTTGCGCTGAAATGGTGTGCTTACCCGAGGCTGGCCTAACGAGGTGAAATATATATTTATTTATCCTTGTTACTTTCTCTTCCCATGTGCTCCCTTTCTCGCAACGCAGTGCAGCATTGCCTCGCAGCGTTGCGTTCGGCGAAAGGTTAGTAACTCCTTCTTAGATGTGTCTCGGCATAGGAATTTATACTCAAGGGGTCTGCTTCCAGTACAGTCCGCCCTCACCAGGGCTTCAAGTGGGTGGAGTCCCTCCGGATCCCAGATCCAGCAGTATTTAAAAACAGACATTAAAACGGGCCCCTATCAAGCCCTATATTTAAGTCCTTAACTTTAATGTAAATAAACTGATTTGATTTCTGAACAATAAATGTCAAAAAGTTATGGCAATCCTTGTCAGCAGTTTAGTTCTTGTTTACATTTCACATGTTCTACTTCAGTGGTTCCCAACCTGTGGTCCGGGAACCCCTGGAGATCCGCGAACCCTCCTCAGGGGGTCCGCGACTGCTTATAAAATGAAATAATATTAACAGATTAGGTCTCCCGCTTTCAGTGATGGCTCAGTGGGGGGGTCCCCGGATTCCAATAATGATTCTGTGGGGGTACCCGGGTTCCAGTAATGGCAAAGTGGGGGTCCACAGAAGTCAAAAGGTTGGGAACCTGCTCTTCTTAATATTGCATTCCATAATAGTGTTATCCTGGAAATAGCTGTTCTGTTTCTATATTGTTTTTCATGGAGCATATTTCTGTTGTATAGTGCATACTTTGAACTCAGTTGCCTGCCGGTGTCAATTTTGGGCCACAAAGACAGTACAAGCTTCTCAAAGTTACCTCAATTGGGTCAGAAACGTTTCCCGAATACACAGTCATACAGTCCTTGGCCTGTCTATGCACCAATGGTCACATATTCTGGTTGCAATTGTAATTCTGTGCAAATCCATGTGAAGGAGGTACACAATTGTCAAAATATTGCCCGAAAGAAATTGTAGAGCTTACAGGTGAGTGGACAGGCGATAGACAAGATGTGGATAAAAAAAAGGGCATATATCTCTAAAATAGAATAAGCATAACAGGAGTGATTCAGACATTCTGAAGAACACTACTCCTTGCACAGACCGAAGTAATGTGTAATTAATAGCCTCACAATTTCAGAAGCGAAACATTTTCAATATTAATAATTTTTAGAAATAATTGCTGTTACTCATTTATCTTTAATAGCCAACAGCCACTGACAAAACAAATAATCATGTCTGGTATAAGGTATAGGTTAGTTGTAGTGTTATATATCTGGATGAGAGGACAGCTGAGAGAGAAAATAAAATACCGGGTGAGTGGAACACTATGGGAATCAAAGAAATTTAGGTGGCATATTTACTAATATTTCATGCAATAAAGGGCAGCTATTACAGGCACTGTGCTGCGTTACATTGCTTGAAGGGGAGAGAGCAGACATTCTCCATATTTCCAAACATAGGGCCTCGTTTACAAGAGCTGATGCATCGCTGGTTGTGGCAGTGATGCATTAAACAAACTCGGGCTGCGTCAAAAAAGTTCACAACACCATGGATGTGTCCCATTTACAATACTGTGCTCCATGGCGTAGGGTCCCAGGATGCATCAGAAATACTTATGCATCCAAGGAATGGATGATGCAACGCATCCAATCAAAAAAGTAATGCGTTGCTGAAGTTGGTGTCAGAACTGATGCAACCTCAGCAATGCATTAAAAAGTGAGGTGATGAGTCAGTCCACGTTGACGCATGGAGCCTAATGTGTGAGGATCAATGTAAAAGACTGTAAAATGGTTCAATATCACATTCTACACTTTTACATTTGTCCTGAGTGCAAGAGGTAACGTATGCAGTATGGCTACATGTCACATTACAGTGGGCATACTCTACTTATGTGAGCAGGCCTGGACGTGGGCCCCCTTCCTCCATGGACAATTCTGGCCTGCCTCTTACAAAGTACACAACATCACATACCCTTGCTGCAGTAGATGATGATATCAGAGGTGCCATAGTATCAGCTTGATCAAGGGGTCCTACAACATGAGTTTAACATGTGTGGACCTACTACAACTAGTGGGAAGGTTAAAAACAGACATCTTCCAGGGTGTAAAGTGACTTCGAATGGCCAGATTCCTGTTTTAAAGCCACTGCATCAGTCCTTACGCCTGGTTTTTGGTGGTGTAGGAATCCTGATGCATTTCAGGCTATGTGTGATGCATCTGACAGATGCGTCAAACGGGGAACATGTTATAAATACCACTGCATCAATTCTAAGTGACTTTTTCAGACGGAATGCCCACTCAGCATACATTAAATTAAACGTGACGCAGCCTGATCCTTTGCAGGTTTTTTTTTACGCAGGGCCAGGAAAATGATGCATTTGGCCAAATGCATCACATAGTAAGTATGAAGCTAGAACAGAGTTGCAGCTGTGGCAAAAACATGATGCAACGGCAGCACAAGCTCCTTGTCAATAAGCCCCTTAGGGCATATTTATACTCTCTCCGTGTGCTGGCACAGATTAGTAGAAGGGTGCCTGCATTATAGGTAGGATTGCTTTCGTGAAAAACGGAAAACCTTTCTGCCCAAAAACAATTCTTACAGGCATTCCACTCTTCCTATATGTGCTGTAGAATGCAGAACACATGGAAAGAGGAAATAACGGGGAGAAATACATTTTTTCTCCTAGTTATGCCTCAAAGGGGAAGGTGTATCATTTTGACCCATTCCCAAGTTTACTATCTTTAGTAAATCTGGGGATATGTCAAAATCCAAGAGTGGATGCATGGGAATGCTCATGCTCCACCCATGGAACACCTCCCACGTTCAAAATTGAAGGTAATACAGCCCAAGCAACTGCTTTGCGTTACATTTCTTTATAAAGCTATACAAGGTGGTGCAAATCGTCCCTTGCCTGGCTTTGTAGATATAACAGAAGCTTTTGCATAATGCAAGGGCAATGCAAAGGCTTCATAAATCTGGGCATTAGGCTCCATGTTTAAGCCATGCCCTTATTTACATATGACACATCCCTTTTAAAGACCCACCTTATCCCACACTTTTTTAATCCCAATTGAAGCCGTGCCCTTACACAATACAATACATACTCAGGGGCACTGGAATTATGCGATTATTGCGGCTTTGGCGTTTTTCCCATAATTATAGATTTGCTGCATTTTCCACAAAATCCATCATCTGCTATATAAGCTGCAGATTTCAACAACAAAAAATACAGTAGTTTCTATCACAAATGTTTCAAAGGCTACTGAAAATCAGTAGTGGCTCGCAGCTCCTAAAAGGGGCAGGATGGGTGCGAGGTCCCAGCCTGCCCCACGCCAATCTGGATGCTACTCAGAGCAGAGTCTAATCCTGACACTGCTCAGAGTGTGGTGTCGCGCCAGTGACGTAACTGGTCGCGGGCACTACCCTTATGTGATGCTCAGCTGGAGGGGCGGTCCGCTCGACTCCCCTCATGTATAAGCCCATGTGATGACCCTGTTTGTCACGAGGAGCAAGTACTTAAATAAAGATAGGTCAGTGGGGGGAGTCAGTAAAAAAGCAAGACGGCGGTGAGCAATGATCCCCCTAATGACAGCGAGTTAACAGAAAGCCTGGTGTTGTGCGTTTCTTTACATCGTGCGTGTGTTACAGCACCACACCCATCAACGCTACACCACAGAACACAGAGCAGTGACAGGATTGGCTGGGAGCTCCCCGCCAGGGGGCTCCCAGGCAGACTGGAAGCCTGGGCAGGCTCTCTCCAGCCCAGCAACACAGTTTCATGGCTGGAGATAGCCTACTGCGCATGTGTGTTTGGCCGGCCCAAGACGACCAAACACACATGAGCTCTGTCTGAGTGAGAGTGGTGAACACTCTCCCTCTTGTGCACGTCACCCCTGTCTAGGGTGACCAGATTTTGAGGAGCAAAAACCGGGACAGGTCAGACATAAAAGAAGGACTAAAGACTTACTCTCACTTTTATATCTGGTCTGTCCCGTTTTTTTGCGTAGCTTTGTGAATGTGTGCCTATACATGTGTAAATATATACATATATATATATATATATATATACACACACATTTACAAGACTACATATATAAAATTAGCTATGGCTTGACCTCCCACCCTGCACCCCCAACCGGCCCCCACCCACCTTTCTCTGCTCCCCTCATCCCTTGGTTCTGAAAGGTTTTGAGCTTCTGCTGCTGATGGTGGGGCGGGGCAATGCTACGCTCCTGCGCCCATACGGAGGAGCCCACCTGCAAAAAAATACACCAACACATGCTGCCGCGCAATGGAAGGCCCTTTGCAAAGGTTTACTGGCCATCTTGCACTAGCTTGTTGTTATATTGTGGTGTTAAACTAATACTAATGAGTTGCAACCAATACCTAAACAGCGTAAAAATTACAAAATAATGTGGTAATAAAATCACAACATTTGCCGCCTTCTGCCGCATAATTTGGTTTGCCTTATCTTGCCGCATATAGCTCCGAAAGGGGCGCATGGTGTGGTGAAAATTGGAGCACTTGACCTGCTTGTCTGGGGTATGAAGCGCTATACACATACTCCAATTCAATAACAGTTTATTTTGTACAAGGTTTAAACGCTGTAAATACCAGTTACTACAGGCAGACAATTTTTTGAAATGCAATTTATAGACCAGAAGATTGAAAGGCTAATTTGGACGAGGAGGTAAGAAAACGCTTCTTGAGACGCATGTCAAGCACGGATGTCTGGAGGGAGCGCTTATCTCACTAAGGCATGTTATCAGTTTAAAAATCTTTACATCTTAATGTAAATGCAGTTTAGGATTAAAAAAAAAAAGACTGTGTTCGTCTTCCTATTAAGCGAAGTTCTTTTTATTACAGTTCCCCTTTAAATCTAATTAGAATTTCTGATTCCTATTTATAGGACACTAAGGTGATACGTTCTTATACTGCCACCTACTGGTACTTTATGAAATTGACATGGAAATATTCAGGCGCACTGATCACATATCACAAGGTCTTTTTCTTCATGAAATTTTATATGGGACTATTAATAAACCGTGCATGAGCTTGAATCCTTGCCCAACTGACGCGAAGTAATGATTCTTCCAAGCCGACAAAAATATCTTACATGGAGTTGAGTGATATACACCTATTTCGCCAGAGAAAACGATTTACACTTCGAGGGAGTGGGCAGGCGGACGGTGGCTGAACCATTTGAACCAAAATTGGTGTGATGAACAACGAATTTGTGTGGCCATTGATAAAGTGATCACTGTAACCAAAGGGAACCATTGTTAGAAAATACATCAAAACTTTAACTGGCCAACACACCTGGAAAATCTAAAAGATGACAAATTTACGTTCCACACACCATCGTTACACAGTCACCTAAACCGTGACTAATGATAAACTAGCATTAGACGCCGCTATATAGCTCAAAAGTAGCTTTCCGTCTAGGGAAAAGGAAACGGTCTGAATTCTAATCCCAGCACTTGTTTTAAAGTTATGTGATTCTGGGCAAATAAATTAATCTGCCTGTGCCTAAAGTTTAAAATATGTAACTCAATGGTAGATATGTGGAATGCAAATAACTAAATCCTCAATTGATGTACAATTTACATATGTGCAATGCAAATTTGTACATCTTCGATGTATAATTTAAATATGTGCAACGCAAATCTGCACGCCTTCAACTAATGTACGATATAAATATGTACAATGCAATTGCACATATGTCAACTGATGTGCAATTTAAAAATGTGCAATCCAAATGACTAAGAGCCTGATTTAGAGCTTGACGGCATTACCGACAACCCACTGTGGCGGCAGACCGGAGTACCCCATCAAGTAGATGGTGTTCCGACCACGGTATTTATATGTATTGCAGGTGAGCCACTGATCGCCACAAATGAGTGCCCTTCTGAGCCGTCAGGTTGGCGGGTTCCCGCTGACCATATTGAATTGTTACAGTCCTGTAGGCGACGTACTGACGGCGGATTTCTGACAGAGGGAAGCCATTGTCGGACCCAATGGACATTGTACAATGGCAGTGGCTATGGAAGAGAGGTAAGTCTCTCTCACACACACAAACTGTACCTCAGCCATATGTGTCCCCCTGCACTACACAACACACCACATACACACTATTATCCTTTGCCATTTCACCATAACACATACATGCCAAAAACACACATTGCCATACATCCATGACACAATATATACACACTATTGATACTACACACAACACAATCACGACAACCAACACAACGACAAACATATACACAAACACACAACAGCTACACACATCACGGCAACGACTGCCACACGACACTCACATGATTGTTACACACAGCAACACAGCACACTACCAAACATATTTCAACAACACCAGACCCATATGCAAGTGGCACACAATCTGACACACTCACATCACCAACTCCAGCTCCCTCCACCTCAACCAACCAATCCAATCGCACACACACATACTGGCTCACATTCATAAATGGAAGCACAGCATCACAGGTACAGCTCCCCTTACCATGTGCACACAGACATACTTGAGTAGTGTGAATGTTACATCATTATAGTGCCAGCATTCATTTGGCAATGAATACTGAAACCAGAATGACATGTGTATCTGTGAGATATGTGCCTTGTATTCCCACCCCTGTCTGACCCAATTGTGTTCCTGACATATGTATGTCACAGTAATTTACAAAAATTACTTTGACATGTATATGACTGCAGTGGTCCGAAGCTCATGTGCAGTGACCACACAACAGACTAGCAACGCGGATTCCCTATCATTGAGTTCAATGACAGGGGGGGGGTTGTGTTTTCTCTGTGCTCCAGTGGGCAGCGGCAACAGAAGATCTTGTCCAGTCATGTCCAGTCGAAAAAGGAAGTGGAATCGGGGAAAAAAGGTAGGTTTTTACCTCATTTTGTCCCCCCAATCCACCAACTCAGTCGTGGAGGTAGCACCGCCACAGATGGCTTGGTAAGAAGGCACATACAAATCTGCTCTGCTGGAAGCATTGCTGGAGTCTCGCAGTCAGCCACTCCCTCCTATGGCGACGTCAACACAGTTAGGAAGATCTGGCGGAGTCAGCCTGACTCAGGCGGGTTATCGGCTATGGGACCACCAACATCTAAATCAGGTGGGCAGACCGCCTAGTAGACAAACGGGCTTTCTGACATTAAAAAAAAAAAAAAAAATCGACGGCAACACCGTTACCACCATGATCTAAATTAGTACTCAAGTCTTCAATTGACTTACAATTTAAATATGTGCAATGCAAACATGCACACCCTTAAATGATATACAAATTAAATATGTGCTATACAAATGTGCAACTCCTCAATTAATTTTCATTTAAATACATGCATTGCAAATGTGAACATTCTCAACTGATATATGATTTAAATATGTCCATTGCAGATGTGCAATTTCTCAATTGATTTACAATAAAAATATGTGCAGTGCAAACATGCACACCCTCAATTGATGTACAGTTGAAATGTATTATGCAAATGAGCAAATCCTCAATTAATTGACAATTAATACATGCAATGCAAATGTGCACACCTTGAGGGTGAACAATTTGAATATGCAAATGTATACACTCTCAACTGGTATACGATTTAAATATCTGCAATCAAAAAGTGCAATTACTCAATTGGTGTACATTTTGAAAATGTGCATTGTATACATGCACACCCTCAAATTATGTACAACAAAAATAGGTGATATGCAAATTCTCAATGAATTTACATTTTAAATATGTGAAAGACAAATGTGTAATTCACCAATTAATGTACGGTGTACCATTGCTAACTAGATAGCTTTCCGCTGTATAAATGACAGTTGAGACACACACACAAAAACATTGGGAATAACATGAGTCACAGAAGAACAGCCTCTCTGAAAGGAAAGACCTGCAGCAAAACGTTCATTGCAATGGATGGTGTACTCCTGCCAAACCTGAGAGCACTACAAAAAATACAGCTGTTTGAATCAGCACCCGCCCCACTACGTAGCACACATGGACGCAACTGCAGCAAGACACAACTGCTGCCCTGCGCCACCTGGAAGGGGCAGAAATAGGCACATATTTACGAAATACGGTGTATTTCTGTCCCTTGCCCCTGCGCTGGTGCACAATTGGCTGCCTTGCACCAATGCAGGCAACATTGCACCATGATGCAAGGGTGCCTGTATTGCATGCAAGATTGTTTTTGTGCAGAAAGGGACACCTTCCTGCACAGGCGTTTTCCGCTTTCCATGTGTGCACAGCACACATGGAAAGAAGAAAAAATGAGGAGACATGAAAATATTTGTCCTCGTTACGCCTCCCCTAGGGAGGCATATGGTTATGACACATTCCCAAGTTTACATGTTTTTGTAAATCTGGAAATGCATCAAATCCCATGGTTGATGGATGGGTAATGCCCCTGGAACGCCCTTGATGCAGAGTAAGGCAGTGCAATGACTTGCACTGCCTTGCCTTACTCCATATCTATGAGGCCATGAAAAGACAACCAAAGCCACTTTGCGTGGCCTCTTAGACATGGGTCTGCAGTCTGGGCCACCAGAGAATCAAAAAGAGTGATGCACCGGTGGCACATAGGGCTTGTAAATATGACCAGTAGAGTGCTAAATCTCTATTGAGCATTTTTGCTAGACAAAATAATTATGGCAATTGTGAGTCAGCGTTATAGAAAGCTGCAAATTTGTTCCGAAAGAATTACTAGCCAGATCATTTTCTTTGTAAATGTTCTTATTCAAATGTAACAATTAACATGAATACAGCGATATCATAAAAAATACCCAGATAGAGAGTACCAAGCTTCAACAGTGATCATGCAGTACAAAAATGCAAAAAGATTTCTAAATGTGGTTGAGACCACTCACCCTGGAGGCGTGAGCGCGGACCCTTCATACACTAGTCATCATCCTATTGCACTATGAGCTTGAAATAATATTGTGAATTGATTTCAATCCCACAGGGTCTTGCTCGTGCCAATATAAAATCTTCAAATATACATTAAAAAAAAACAAAAGCACTGGAACGTTTCTGCTAGTGCATGGTGTGAACTCTGCTCCTAAACACAGTGGCTGGGTGATCATGAGTTAGTGGTAAACACTGATGACAAGTATCATGAAGAAATACTAAGGGAGAAATGTACTCAAATGGGCTGAACCTCAGCAGAGCAACCAAAGTTGCTGCGCTTTGTTGCGTCAAAGTTGAAAGAAAAAATCAGCCCAATTTCTACGAAGATATGGCATTGCTTTTCTCTACCCCAGCACTGGTACACTTCAGGCTGCCATTCATCAACGCACCCCCCCTTGTACCACGGTGCAAGGGAGTGTGCTTTCTGTCAAGCATAGGTTATGTACTGGAAGCCTTCCGGGACAAAACTATGCTGAACACCTTTTCCAAGTTGTATGTGTCATGTACAATGCAGCACACATGCAAAGTTTGAAAAGTATGGAGAAATTAAATCAGTCCTCCTACGTTACATCTGCATCCAGGAGGCGTAAGGTTTTGGCACAAACCCCTACAATTGTTTGCAGAGAGAGGATTATGTCAAAACCCATGGGTAGCTGTTTGGAAACACCCCTGGAATGTGCCCCTAATGCAAAGTACTGCAAAGTAGCTCATAGCGTGACTTCACTTTACTTTGGCCAACTTTCCAGTGCAAATCCTGGTTTGCATTGGAAAATAAATACCACCATAACACTTTGTGCCAGGTTTGCGTTACTTTTGTACCACAAACCCAGCACAAAGTGTTAATAAACCCAGGCCACATTATCTCCCTCTGATCAATCAATCAATCAATCATGGATTTGTAAAGCGCAGCTAATCACCCATAGGGTCTCAAGGCGCTGAAGTATCAAGGCGCCGAATATGCCCAGGACACTCCTGAGCACATAGGTGGCTGGTGCACTGAGAAACAAAGACAGGATTGTTCTGCTTTTGGACAGAATTATTTATCAGAGTATTTCAAGCTAGAGAGAGCCCTCCATCTCTAGCTCTTTAAAGAAAAGGACAGTGACAGTCTTGCTTAGACTGAAGTAAAGCATGTATGAAACTGGCATTGTATGTCCGATGATATTGATTGATTCAGACTAGAAAATATATGACGGGTTCGACGATTAGTTTAGCCAACTTAAGGGTGAGTATAATTCAGTCGACTCAGATTGGGTTCATCTAAGAAGATGATTTGGTATCATTGTGACTGTGACAATTGCTGAAGCTCTAGAAGCTGCTATCTCTTTTTGTTTTGAGCTGCTTGATGCGGAGCAGGTGTTTAATCTCTGGATTGGTTCCTGGGGACTATGCTGAACAGGGTAGGGATAGGAGGCCCAGTTCACTGGGAGCAAATTTACTAATATCTCATGAAGTTACTGCGTTATGCAAGAGAGCAGGGCAGTGCCATATCTTTTCCCAAGCTATGGTGAATGCTAAGGCTGCCTAGTGCCATGTGCACACCTTTGCATCTGTGTCTGATCTCAAGCATAGGGCTTTTACTGGAAGGTTACCCTCTTTGCACAAAAGCTCCTCTTAGAGGCATATTCTTCTTTTTATATGTGCTGCAGAATGCAGCACACATATACAAAGAGAAAGTATCAAGGAGAAATCAAGATTTTGGTCCTCATTACTCCAGCCTCAGGTATGCACACTATTTTAGCACAAACCATGTTTACTGACTTTAGTAAATATGGGATTGTGCCAAAATACATGGGTGGATGCACGGGAACAATGCTCCACTCTTGTAATGCCTTCCCGGTGCCACATAATGCGATGCACTGCTTTGCGCTACATTACTTTTCCAAAGCCACAGAAATCAGGCTTTGCATGGCGCTGTAAATCCCAGAGAAGATTTTGCATTGAGGCTGCACCAGGGGAAATGACAGATATAAACATGGCAAAGCCAGCATTACTGTGGGTTGTCAGTTGTGAGATTTAAAGATTGTGATTGTCTACTGATATCCAAATGGTATTCAGTATATGGGCAGGTGCATTTTGTAATTATCTAGGGGGATATTCACAAATTCTTCATGCAATGCAGGACAGCAAGCAAAAGTGCTGAGCTGTGTTGCGAGAATGGGAGACAGCAGAAATGCACTGTGTCTACTAAGATATGGTGCATTTAATTTCTGCTGTCTCCTAGCGCTGGCACAGTGTCCTGCCTAGTGCCAACACAGGCACCCTTGCACCACAGTGCAAGAATCCAGTGCTGAATTTGTAAATAAAAATGTGTTGGTACCCAAAGCCCTCCTCTTAAACACGCGGCTGCTGCAATTGTGCGAACACGGAATAATGAGGCAGCGTAATTCTGAAGCCATCTCGGGCCTCTTCAGTCCATTTACAGCCACTCCCTGCCTCTTCAGCTCACTTTTGCAGCTTTCTGCTTTCTCCCATTGTGACGCTTTTTCGCTTTTCTCATCCTCCGTCTTTCCCATATGTTTCTTTAGCTCGCAGTAAATACTTGAGGCAGAAAAATAAGCGTCGCTTCTCAAAAATAAGTGCCAGTGGTCCGCACCGGGAAGCGCAAACACAAATTAAGCACTGCAAGAATCCCTTTGCTACAGGCAGGACTATTTGTGCAGGAATGCCTTCCTGCACAAAACAAACTTTAAAGGCATTTGACTCTTTCGATGCTTACTACAGAATGCAGTACGCATAGAAGGAGGCAATCACACGGAAAAAAATATATTTCTTCTTGTTACTCCTGGTTCCGTGAGGTGCAATCCCAGGTTTACTTATCTTAATAAATCTGGGAGAGCAGGGTTTTGTAAATCTCAACTAACCTTTTGTGTCGCGGCAGTGAAATTGTACACAATGGCCCCTAAGGTTTGCAAAGGTGGCCACATTGCTCTTATGAAGATGCAGGATAGTGAAGTTATAACGAAAAATACAGAATAAGCTTTGCAAACATTTGAGGGGCTTTTTAAGCTTATTTATAGGATATGAAATTGCTCTAACTGGACCCTAGTCCTTCGAGCCTCCCCTGAAAAATTACAAAAAAAAGTGCGATGACTTATTCTTTCATTGTTGATGTGTCTTTTTTTTTTAAAGATCTTTATTCAAAGAATTTAAGCTGCCACGTTTCAAGAAAGAAAAGCCAAAGTTTGCATATGACCGGTGGAGGGAAAACATTGTACAGAAACGAGACGAGGGAGATGTGGACGTTTCTGAAAGGATAGGCTGAATGTATACATGTCTTAATAATCAGCAGTTTCTGAAGGGACAATTAATCAACCGTTGTACAGTCAATTTCCCTCGCTGTCACTCTTCACAGGCCCAGACTCCAGCATCTCTCAAACCACTGACAGGCAGAGATTTTAGTGAAGTTTAAACTCAACTCTCTATATTTTAACTGCATTCCTCAAAACGAATCTCTTTCTCGCCTCTTGCCCGTTTGAAATGTGCAATCAATCGTCGAAAAAAAAAAAATGCTTACAGTGAAACTGCAGTAGATAAATTGTTTTAGAACACAAAAGGTGGTGACGATGCACCTGTGTCAGACACCCTACATCCAATGAAAATTGCAAGGAATGACTCATGGAAGCAATGCATGTTCAAATTTTGACATCATTTTAATTGAATTCGAGAGTACAAGATAGAATTAATTTCATAAACCCATAATCTCACTCTCCACTACATGACTGACAATAATGAATAGGAAAACATAAGGTACAAATCCAGAATGCGGATATGCAGACAAAATGCACAAAATACACAGATGTGAAAAAACAAGAAGCAGAGAAATTGTCTCACTTTTAATTTCAAAAGATGTAGCTGGTAAGTCTTGAGAAATGCAAGGAGAAATAACTTTTGTTTTAGCCTTTGCTGTGAACGTATAACTATTGCACTTATTTCAAGCATTAAGTTACACAGAGAGTAAAGTAACAGTTGAAATTGTCTACAACAGATGCACGCTTTTTTTTTTAAAGAATAAGTTATTTACCTTTGGTAATGTCTTATCTGGTAGAGACAATGTCTAGCTGCAGATTCCTTACCTTAGAGTTATCCCAGGGGTCAGACTGAATCTGGAATATTTTCCATGAAACCCTGTGCACCGGTAGGTGACCCAAGAAGGTGGAGACTGGGCAGGTTCGGGTGGAGATCCCTCCCCTGCAGCTGTGACAGAAGAACCTCCCAAAGGGGCAGCCTGATTGGAGGGTTGACTGTCATGGTCAGTAGCTCGGGATACCAGATTATCACAAGAATAACTTGGGCCCAATCGTTTTTGATCTTCTAGAGAACTCTGGGCAAGAGGGTATGGGCAGAAAGTTGTACAGGAGACCTGAGCTCCACTGCAGATGAAAAGTGTTACGGAGCGAGAGCCGCCTTGGAAACTCCAGCTTCAAAACTGTTGAAACTGTGCATTCTCGACAGAGTTGAACAGATCTAACCAAGGCTATACTCACTGCTCAAAGAGAACTTGTGCCACCTCCAAATGGAAATGCCATTTGTGATCTGCTAAGTGGCTAAGTTAGTCTGCCCTGGCATTCAGATAACCCGCCAGGTGATGAACCACCAGGGAAATGCCCCGATATTCCAGCCATGTCCAGAAATTCAGGGCCTCCTGACATAGGATCCACGACCCCAACCCACTCTGTTTATTGCAGTACTACATGGTGGGTGGTGTTGTCCATGAACACCTGCACCAGCCTCCCTTTGATGGAAGTGAGGAAGGCATTCAATGCTAGTCAGATCGCCCACAACTCCAGCACATTGATGTGGAGTCCAGATTCTGACAGAGACTAGAGTCCTCTGATCTCCACCTCTCCCAGATGGCTGCCCCATCCCAGGAGTCACCCATTTGTCGCTACTGGCAGATCAGGTTGGGGAAGAGAGAGGGAGTTGCTGCTGACACAATTGCGGTTCCTTAGCCACCACTGCAGAGCTTACGCAGTTCCCTTCAAGATCTGGACCATGTTAGAGAGATTTCCCTGATGCTGTATCCATTGAAACTTCAGGTTCCACTGCAGGGCCCACATATGCCAATACGTATTTTTTTACTAGCAGGATGCAGGAGCCCATAAGTCCCAGCAGCCTCAGAGTCTGTCTCACTGAAACATCAGTATCATAGCCTGAATATCCTACACTCACCGCTTAGGAGGTTACGCCTGAAAATGCACTATGTCCAGAAAAGCTCAGATGAAAGGGTGCATCTGAAAAGGAGTCAGGTGTCTAGCGTCAAAATATAAATATGGAGTTAAGTTTGCAACAAATTTACGTTAAAAAATGATGCAAATTTGTCACAAACAGTATAAATATGCCCCTAAGTGTTGCAGAATGGCATTTGCTTTCCAGTGAAAGTATTTTGACACTGGAACAGTCCCTTTTATCAGTGGAAATTGTATTTTGCTCTACTTTACATTAGGGGGGTGTTGCATGAAAGTTGGGTAATCACCTCTAGTTTTGATGCAAAGCCTGATTTACTAAGATAGACTATATGCACATAGTCCATTGTGGGTCTCTTTTCAAAATGTGGGTCCCTCCTGTGTTTATAAGGGGAAACCAACAATGAAATAAATTAAACAACCTAGTGGAATTGCCACAAATTGCCTGCGAAAGTTTCTGTTGATGCTCTATTTTATCCTCCAATATACATACAAATGACAATATAACATATCTTAAAGGTGCAGATGATGCAATGCTCAACTGTGTGCATAAGTACATAAAATATATACAAGAGACCCCATAAATGCTCCCTGGTTCTACACAGAAATCTTCTAGTACATGTGCATACCCCATAGCACAATGTAGATCGTGACTGATTAAGGAACCAAGGGATGTATCTCGATGTTTCGACCCCTTACGAATGCTGGGTTCTCCTTAGGACAAAAAAAAAAAGTGATCTGGCTCAGTATCGGGTATATGTGGAGAGACGGAAACCCAGACCAAACATCAGTCTCTATCATCTGTTACTAGGATGCTGACAGAAAAGCCATGTTGTATACTTGCATAACTCAACAACGAGAAGTGTAATGTATAGGGTGTCAACCAAATCAATCAAGGCCAGTCCTAGGTTCACGGGTGCAGTGTCATTTTCATAGACCTCACACCCTTCATCTGTAGTGAACGTCTATTCCAACTGCACCTTCCACTTGGGGCATCCAAATTCAGTCTTCCTGAGGTAACAGCTGCCCAATAAATGGCCATTACCCGAGACTCCTGAAACGCATGAACTGCCCTCAGATACACAGTGGCTTAAATCCAGTACTGACTGAATGTCAGTAAATACATGCTGGTGATCACATCACTGTGAGAGATGCATGTGCGATCATCTTGATGCACAATGTATACTATGGAGCCACCACCTATTTACAATGGCACTCTAGTTGTTACTAACCATGCTTAGAAAATTGTGTGAAGTATGTGCTCATGGTTACAATAGCTATGGATATTCGTGCATCCAATGCAGGCAACCAAAGTGCTTAGTCCCATGTCGGCATCTTCCCCGGCACTTCCAGTGAAACAACAGGCATAGAAAAAAACACCAGGCATAAATAAATAATGCAGCGAGTGACCCGAAAACAAAATTGTTCCTCAAGTGCACTTCAACATAATGTGAGATGACTAGCATTTCCACTTCCGGTCTCATTGTCAACCTATACCTATTAAAGAAGAACATATGAGGTCTGTCAAACCCATCTCTCAAACACCAACCAAAGAGTTCAAGATCCCAGCATGTATGCCGGACTTTCTCTAATTTGATCCGCATCCAGCCTCGTGTTACTCTATGGTGCCCACAAAGATGTGTCTCGTGCAGCCAGGGAAGATGCCGCAGACACTGCTCGCCTTTATCTCCTTGAGTGTCCAAGATGAGACTAGAGCGAGGACGTCGCCACCATCTTAGGAGTAGTATCCCACTTCAAACTGCAGTCGTCGGACTACACAGGGGGTACCCACGTTTTCAAAAGAGACCCACAATGGATTTTGTGCATATAGCTTATCTTAGTAAATCAGGCTTTGCATCAAAGCTAGAGGTGGTTACCCAACTTCCATGCAACAGCCCCCTAATGTATAGTGGCGCAAAATACAATTCCCACTGATAAAAGCCAAACTGCACCTAAAACAATAAATGGAAACTAAAAAATATAGATCACATAACGGGATATGCCACTATAACATATTACAAGTCCATCTGGTTAAAAGCTTAAGAAAAACACATCAATAGTCACTGCATTCTAAATAATGTATGTAGATGGGGGGATTCCAATAATGAAAGTAAAAAAATGCAAGTGTTAAATAGAGCAATCCTTGTATACTAACATTCTAAATAATGTATGTAGATGGGGGTGAAACAATTCCAAAAATAAAAGGAAAACATTCAAGTGTTAAATAGAGCAATCCATGTATACCTGACAGGTCTGGTATCAACTAGAGTCAATGCTTTTACCTAATGGTGAATCATCAATGTTGTAGGTAGTATACATAATTCCTTATCATGAAATGCATAATGTACAAATAATTATGGTGTCATCAAGAATACCCAGTAGGGTGTTTTTCCCTAAGTGAAGTATGAAAAAGTGTGTGGATGCTACATATCTTAGGTTCCAATATTCTAGTTGTATACATATCAGAATTAGATCAAAATACATACAGATTTCATGTAGGTCAGAATAAAAATCCAAATTCAAGGATAAGTTAGAAAGAAACAGAACAAATCAAGTATAAGTGGAGTACGACCAAGTTCATGGATGTCATGGGTAACAACATCCTGGTTGTATGGAGATCAAAATTAGATCAAACTTTTGATACAGATTTTATACGGAT
Organism: Pleurodeles waltl; assembly: GCF_031143425.1. Taxonomy (NCBI): domain Eukaryota; kingdom Metazoa; phylum Chordata; class Amphibia; order Caudata; family Salamandridae; genus Pleurodeles; species Pleurodeles waltl. Next base: position 84,796,731 of record NC_090440.1, read on the forward strand.
CAGAATTAGATCAAAATTCAGTAATCAATTAAAAAGAATCAAGTAGAAAGAACAAAGAAGCATCTTAATTTGTTCGCATCATTTAGTCCAATGATCGTGCTCGTGAGCATGTCCATCCATTTACATTCTCCATGGTCCAAAATGTCATTGAGGTTTCCTATACGATTGTCCAGGGTCACCACCTCCGCCACTTGCCCATCCCATTCTCAGTATGTTGTAATTCTTGGTAGTGCAGTACCAGTGGCGCTCCTTCCATCCTGATTGGATCCTCCTCCTGTGCTCAGCGATACGCTGTTTAAACATCTGCTATGGATGACCAACATATATTTTTGTGCAAGGACATCTCATCACGTTACAATTCTTGTGCTACAATTATAGAATGCTCTTAATGTGAACTTCCTGTCTGCCATGTCTAAAGATTTAGGGCCTGATTCTAACTTTGGAGGACGGTGTTAAACCGTCCCAAAAGTGGCGGATATACCACCTACCGTATTACGAGTTCCATAGGATATAATGGACTCGTAATACGGTAGGTGGTATATCCGCCACTTTTGGGACGGTTTAACACCGTCCTCCAAAGTTAGAATCAGGCCCTTAGTGTTTGCAGTCAATGCACACACTGCACAACCACATCTGTGGTGTCCAACCAGTGTAGGGAGACCCCACATTGTCCTGAAGTCACTGTTCTCGGGTGATCTCTATGTACTCTTACCATGTGGTCCCAAATATTTATTTTGCGTTTGAACACAAATGTGTCATTAACCAGTCGCCAATTTTTCTTAACAACCTTTTGCACCTCATGGCTCAAGGGCAAAACCATCACCACCCTTTTGTTTTTGTTTCTTACTCTAGGAGTCAGGGTAGCCTCCCTAGGACAAAACCAAGCTTGTTTCAAGGCTCTGGTTACTATTTACTTAGTGTAGCCTTTATCAAATAGTTTAATTTTGAGTTATGCTGCTTCCTTGAGAAAGTCTTCCTTCAATTTACAGCTCCTACGCAAGCATAGAAGTTGCTTATGGAGCAGATTGCTTCTGAAGGTCCGCGGGTGGTTGCTGTTGTACCTCAGAAAATGCATTAGTATTTGTGGTCTCCTTGTATACTGTAGCGTACAGGACCCCACCTTCATGTCTGACAATATCATCAAGATAACTTGGCAGTGAACCTAAGATCCAAACTCTACATGTGGATCCATTGTATGAACTTACTTAGGTCCTCTTCATTGCCATGCCAAATCACGAAAATATCATCAGTATGTTGTTTCCAATTTTGTCTAAGAAGGGATTATTAAAGTGATGTATGGTCTCCTCTTCAAATTTCCCCATAAACAAATTTGCTACATTCAGAGCAAAGCAAGGGTCCATGGCTACTCCTTTCTTCTGGAACAAAAATATTATTCTTGAACATGACATAATTCTGCTTCAGAGCCATGTTCATATGTGAGGAGGAAGGTATCCTCATCTTTCCCTGTTTATTATTGTTTTCTTGTAAAAGGTGTGAGGCCACGGGCGATGACAGGGGTGGACGGGGAGTTCACAGCGTCTCTGGCCGGCCAAACACACGTGCACTAGGCTCTCTCTAATCCTGTGCTGGGTTGGAGACAGCGTGCAGAGACTCTCACTCTGACTTGGAGCACTCTGGCTGGGCTCTCTGTCCAATCCTAATGCTGCTTTAATGGTGCCAGCAGCATGAAAGCAGATTTAGGATTGGATGCAGGGAAGGCTGGGAGCCTGTGTCTGCAGTGGAGGACCGATGAGTGGAGCGGATAGACGAGAAAGACAAGTTTTTTAGTTTTTTTAAAAATTATACTTTTTTTTTTGCTGCCCGCTCCCCCCCGCCCTTTTCCTTCCTGCGAGCCGCCACTTTCTACATTTAAGGTCACAAGTATATTATATCCACTTTCAAAGGGGATAGCCTCAATCTCATTGATGACGTCGACATACTTCCCTTGGTTCCTTGACCAGTCACGATCGACATTGTGCTGGGGTGTATTTTTTAAAAAAGAGACCCACGTTGGATTTTGTGCATATAGCTAATCCTGACCCTGGTTCTGGTGGACATATACATTTGACCTTGTGATACAATAATACCTAATTTACTAAGATAGACCAGGATTTGCATGAAAAATGACTCTTTGGAGAAATGTTTTCATTTCTCAAAACATTCCACAGATTGCATGTGTGCTCCACAGTATAGCACACTTACAATGTATGTTTTAGAATTTGTCTAAGCACAGGTGTAGGAAGTTGGCTCTGTATATACTATCTCAAAGTGAGAGATAGTGTGCACAGAGTCCAAGGGTTCCCCTTAGAGGTTGATGGTGGCAAAATTAGATAATTTGAATGCTCTATTTTGTGGTAGTGTGGTCGAGCAGTAGGATTATCAGAGGGTAGTGTTAAGCATTTGTTGTACACACACAGGCAATAAATGAGGAACACACACTCAAAGACTTACTCCAGGCCAATAGTTTTTATATAGAAAAATATATTTTCTTAATTTATTTCAGAACCACAAGATTCAAGATTTGAAGTAAATACATAAAATGCAAGGTACTCCACACAGGTAAGTAAGGAACTTTGAGTTAGAGCAGTAACATACACAGTACAAGTTAAAATGGCAATAAGCTATTTTAAAAGTGGACACAGTGCAAAAATCAACAGTCCCAGGGGGAGGTAAGTTTGGTTAGGTTTTGCATGTAAGTAAAGCACTTACAAGTTCAGTCTCCTGGGCATAGGCAGCCCACCGCTGGGAGTTCAAGGCAACCCCAAAGGAACTGCACCAGCAACACAGGGCCGGTCAGTGCAGCGGTCAAAGGAGGGCCCAAAACACATAGACACCTATGGAGAACAGGGGTGCTCCGGTTCCAGTCTGCTAGCAGGTAAGTAAATAAATAAACCAAGTGCAGTAAGCCCAAAGGAGGAACGCATCAATCCCTAGCAGTTTCTAAAAGTTCAAAGTGTACATAAATGACATATGGTACAGTAGAATGTAGTGTGCACTACCAACAAAGTTCCTACTGCACAAAGGAACCAAAGGAGTGAAGGTAAAACACCCCAAATGTTAGAGAACACTATAGTGGGTTGTGCACCACCATCAATTGTAAAGACATATAAATAATATTTCAGGAGAGTCATAGATTTTCATAGATTTCTTCCAGAAGGTTTATTTGATGCCACAGTAGATTTATGGAGAGCAACAAGACAGCAGCCAACGCGTTTCGCCCTACATACTTGGGCTTCTTCAGGGCGAGTAGTAAGTTCCAATATGGGGTCAAAAGTCGTTTGTAAAATGAGTATAAGATGCCAATGAAGGTTCAAAAGAGCGTAAATAGTACTTTTGTAGAATATTGTATTGCCGGCCGGATTTTCCAAGTTACACGGCCGTGTACTCTACTTACATGACGGGCGGCAACGCGACCGGGCCCGTCCCTTTATACTCTTTTCTCTAACTTGGAAAATCCGGCCGGCAATACAATATTCTACAAAAGTACTATTTACGCTCTTTTGAACCTTCATTGGCATCTTATACTCATTTTACAAGCGACTTTTGACTGTCTTGTTGCTAGCAGGTAAGTACCCGCGTCCTCGGGGAGCAGACCAGGGGGGTATTGTAGAGCACTGGGGGGGGGGGGGGACACAAACAGGCAAACAAAACACACCCTCAGCGGCACAGGGGCGGCTGGGTGCAGTGTGCAAAGCTGGCATCGGTTTTGCTATTCAAAGCAATGGAGGGACCCGGGGGTCACTTAGACGATGCAGGCAGGGCACAGGGGGGCTTCTCGGGCCAGCCACCGACTGGGCTAGACAGAGGGTCGCCTGATGTTCACTCCTGCACTGGAGTTCAGTTCCTCTCAGTCCTGTGGGCTGCGGGTGCAGTGCTTGGTCCAGACATCAGGTTCCTTGTTACCAGGCAGTCGTGGTCAGGGGGAGCCCCTGGATCCTCTCTGCAGGCGTCGCTGTGAAGGTGAAGGGGGGTCATCTCCGGTTCCTCACGAGGTCGCAGTCGCCTGGGAGTCCTCTCTGTGGTGTTTGTTCTCTGGAGCTCAAGCCGGGAGTGTTGGGTGCAGAGTGAGAAGTCTCACACTTCCGGCAAAGTTAAAAGTTAAAAGTTGCAAAGTTGTTGCTGTTTTTGAACAGTCCCGCTGTTCTCTGGAGTTTCTTGGTCCTTCGCTTCAGGGCAGTCATCTGAGGCTTCAGAGGTCACTGGTCCCTGTTGGATGTGTCACTGTGCAGGTTCTTTGAGTCTGGAAACAGGCCGGTAGGGCTGGGGCAAGTCAGTTGTTGTCTCCGTTGTCTCTGCAGGGCTTTCAGGTCAGCAGTCCTTCTTGATGTAGGTTGCAGGAATCCGATTTCCTGTGTTCAGGGTCGCCCCTAAATACTAGATTTAGGGGTGTGTTTAGGTCAGGCTACATCCTCTTTGTGCCTTCTCCCTGAGGGGAGGGGGGCACATCCCTAATCCTATTGGAGGAATCCTCCCATCTTCAAGATGGAGGATTTCTAAAGGCAGGGGTCACCTCAGCCCAGGGCACCTTAGGGGCTGTCCTGACTGGTGGGTGGCTCCTCCTTGTTTTCCTAATTATCTCCTCCAGCCTTGCTGCCAAAAGTGGGGGCAGTGGCCGGAGGGGCGGCATCTCCACTAGCTGGGATGCCCTGGGGTGTTGTAACAAAAGGCATGAGCCTTTGAGGCTCACTGCCAGGTGTTACAGTTCCTGCAGGGGGAGGTGAGAAGCACCTCCACCCAGAACAGGCTTTGTTGCCGGCCACAGAGTGACAAACGCACGCACCCCATGTGGCCAGAAACTCGTCTGGTTGAGGCAGGAACTGGTCAGCCTAGCACTAGGAGTTGGACTGGTATTCAGGGGGCATCTCTAAGATGCCCTCTGGGTGCTTTTACAATAAATCCCACACCGGCATCAGTGTGCATTTATTGTGCTGAGAAGTTTGATATCAAACTTCCCAGATTTCAGTGTAGCCATTATGGAACTGTGGAGTTCGTATTTGACAAACTCCAGGACCATATACTCTTTATGGCTACCCTGAACTTACAATGTCTAAGGTTTTGCTTAGACACTGTAGGGGCATAAGGCTCATGCACTTATGCACTCACCTGTGGTATAGTGCACCCTGAATTAGGGCTGTAAGGCCTGCTAGAGGAGTGACTTACCTATGTCACAGGCAGTGAGAGGTTGGCATAACACCCTGAGGGGAGTGCCATGTCGACTTAGTCATTTTCTCCCCACCCGCACACACAAGCTGTGAGGCAGTGTGCATGTGCTGAGTGAGGGGTCCCCAGGGTGGCATAAGACATGCTGCAGCCCTTAGAGACCTTCCCTGGCAACAGGGCCCTTGGTACCAGTGGTACCATTTACAAGGGACTTTTCTGTGTGTCAGGGCTGTGCCAATTGTGAGAACAAAGGTACAGTTTAGGGAAAGAACACTGGTGATGGGGCCTGGTTAGCAGGGTCCCAGCACACTTTCAATCATAACTGGCATCAACAAAAGGCAAAAAGTCAGGGGGTAAGCATTTCCTTACAATAGGATTTTGTGATGGAAGGGCATATTTCCAGTGAAAGTACACACTTCTGGACCATGGTGCAAAGATTGTTTATGGTGCTGAATAGCCTAGGGGGCATACTTATAAGCCCCTATCGCCACCTTGCATGGCATTTTGACTTAACGGTCGCATTAAGGTTGCATTTCCCACGTGTCATATTCACAAAGTGGCACAATGCTTGCATTGCGCCATTTTGTAAACCCTTGCGCCACATTATGCCTGCGCCAGGCATAATGTATGCAAGGGGGTGTTCCCCCGTTGGGGGGGGGGGGCTGAAAAAGTGGCACAAAGAAATCTAAGATTTCCTTGCTCCATTTCTTTTGGCACGTTTAATACCTGCTCAGAGCAGGCGTTAAAAGGGGACATACCATTATGTATAACGGGTCCCCATGTACTCTGCAGGAGTAGCGCCAACATTTTGGCTCTACTCCTGCACAGTACGTCAATAGCGTCACAAAAAATGATGCTATTGCCCCCCACCCTGCGCCATGGTGCGCCGTATTTTAAATACGGCGCACACATGGTGGCGGGGGGGTGCAAGGAAAGTGGCACGGCACTGGGTGCAGTGCCACTTTTCTTAAATCTACCCCCAAGTGTGCACCAGCGACTATGGCAGCTGTGCTGCTGGCGCTAAAACAATCATACACCTGTCCCATGTTTTGCATGAATAACATCAAGTCCCCAGTTTGAGTAAGGTGAGGAGACCACAAGAGCAGTGAGCATATAGGAATCATGAAATCCCCTTTTGCTCAGTATGTTTAAGAATATGCCCATAATATAAACCAAGTGAGATCTAAATTATTACAAGTTATTTCCTAATGGTAGCGGAATGTATTGGTTCATCGTGAAAAATATTGGATTGAGACTAGACATAATACTACACTAGACCTTAATAAGCAGTTCGGCTCCATGTATTTCTTTCTATAAATTGACTGGGGGATGGGAAAATGGTCTACACATATCTTTGTTTACCATAGTACTTGTCTAAAGTGGTTGATAATGGTATCATAAAAGTAGACATGACAGAAAAGGTGTCAAGGTTATCATATAATCAGGGGAAATGCATTGGCAGCACATAGGGAGTAAAGAGATAGCAGTCAGAGTGATGGTTATATACACAGTGTAGTGCAGCTGATTGTATATTCCCATTTTGCCTGAAAATATGCACGAATCCCAGGGGCGGCTCCTCTGTTAGGGCTGAGGAGTGTTGCCCCCGCCAGCAGCAAAACCTTTACAAGAAACTGTTAATAAACTGTGCTTATTATCATTTTCTTGTAAAGGGGCGGTGCCACAGGGTGACAAGCAGTGAGGAGGAGTGCTGTGCACTACCCTCAGTGCGCATGTATGTTTGGTCAGCCGCCTTGGGCCGGCCAAATACACTCGCGCAGTAGGCTCTCTCCAACGCAGCAACACAGTTGCCGGTCTGGAGAGAGCATGCACAGGCTCCCAGTCTGCCTGGGAGCAGCCTAGCTGAGCCCTCCCAGCCAATCCGAACGCTGCTCTGATCAGCGTCAGGATTGGCTGCTAGGAGCCTGTGCTTGCAGCAGAGGAGCAGATGTAGCAGTGCAGCAGCAATCGAGGTAAGTGTTTTGTTTTTTTATTATGAATTTAATGTTTATTCCCCCCCAATCCCCTGTGTGCTGCCCGCCCCCTCCACGCGCCGTGACCCGCGGCAGACGAGTCCATTCAACCACAGATAGGTAGATATATATTGTGAAGGTGGCTTTAATGAGGGAGACTTCCAACTAGCACCTTTTCCCCATGCTAAAGTCAGTGACTGATAAGCTGGAGTCACACAGAAAAAGCCTGGTTTTGCAGGCCTGAGTTAGCCTGCTCACGTGAAAAACGTTATGCAGAAGTGTTGCAACCCTCCCTAGAGGCAGATCTTTTAGTGCTAATTCTTATAAGCAAAGACTGCAGGAAAGGCAATTACAGAGAATAATGTTGCCTATTTTGTGCTCTTCCTTACTTACCACAATTCTTGTAATGTTTGCTACAATTCTTACATATACCATGCACCAGGCTAGCTTCAAAGTAAATGCACAGAATATTGTGCTAACATGTACACCAGCACGCTTGGGATTCCCTCTGCCCCACTGTTACCAGATGTTCTGAAACAGGTACAAAATGGGTTTGAAGCTGCACTTGCACCCGAGTTGGGTATACAATTTAAAGGAATCTTTGACTCCGTCCCTTTGACGCTTCTTCTTAACATTCGGAGTAAACTGACGATCTTGGCCATGCAGAAGTGCCTACCTGTTGTGCCACCCAACCAAGACAGCATGAACTGCACAATATTTCAGATATCCATAACTCCATAGGTACAGATACCTTAGGTATTCGCCCAACAAAACTGGGGTAGAGATAACACCAAGAGGCAAAGCCCTGGGTGTTAATAAAAACAGGGGGAAAAGGGCCATATTTATGGAAAAGTGACACTGTGCAGTGCATCGTGCTGCAATGCTAGGCAGGGAAATGGTAGGAATGCATGGTATTTAAAAGAATATTGCACATTCCTGCCTTGACCCCTATGCTGGTGCTTTTAACAGCCTAGCCCCAATGCAGGAAATCTTGCACCATAGTGCAAGGGGGCCTGCGTTGCATGCAGGATTGTCTTTATACAGGTAGGTACACTTTCCTGCACAAAAACAATCCCGAGGGGCATTTTCCTTTTTCTATGCGTGCTGCAGAATGCAGCATACATAGAAAGAGGCCGTCACAAGGGGAAATAAAGATATTGCTCCTTGTCATGTCTCCCCTGAAAAGGCATAGCATTTTGCCACATTCCCAGGTTTACAACAGGTGACACCCATGTAATGCCCATGGAGCACCTTCCCAGAGCAGAGTAACACTGCTATTTTACTGTATTGCGTTACTACATAATAAAGTGACCTTGCGTGGCCTCATAAATCTGCCTTAGGAGTTGCGTCGCTCTTGCACCGCATTAACTGGAGCAAAAACGACACAACCCAGGTCGTAAATATGGCCCTAAGTCTTTATTAGATCGCCTCCTCATTAAGAGTCTGGAGAAATGTGAACAGCCCACATACTCATCACCAGCCTCTGTGTTATTCACAGGACTCTGGGGAGAACAGAAGCTCAGACAGATACTCTGCAGAAGCAAGCACAAACTAAATGGAAATATTGGAGGAGGGATGATTCTACCACAAAAAAATCTACAATGCACAGAAAAACAGGGTCTTTCTGTAGAATGGCGGGTGGGCAACAGTGCTTACACAGCACAGTCGCGAACACGATAGTTCACCATATTACCTAGGAGCATCTGCCTGTGCGCCTGACATAATACATTCAGCTACAGACATCTGATGGACGTGTGAATGCCACCACCCAAATACAAAAAATGGAAATTCAAACAGATGGTTATATATTTAACATTATAAAGGTGGTAGCGTGGTCATTTTTATAGATGGGCGCATGACATCATCTTAGCTTAAGATCATTCTCCTCTATCCTTTATTAGAGATACAGACTGTGGGGAGGAAGTGATACTTGTAGCATTCTCTCGCATAGTACCTGAGAATCTCAGGGATAAATATGCAGGAGAATGGAGTTTAAAGAAAGACTGCATCACATAATAAACTGATTTGGATAGGGGGTTCGATGCCACACGCAATTCCTCTTTGGAATTAGCTGCAGCTTTAAACCAGTGGCAGCTGCCACTGAACGGGGGTGGCGGGGTGGGAGTTGGGGGGATAAAAAAAAAAAAAGCACTTGCTACTCCGTTGGGAGATGGGTGTGTCTCCTCTGTCCTCGTCCTGAGCAGCAGTGTCCTCTTCCGCAAGGCACACAGGCTTCCACACTCCCCTCAGACAATCACAAAGCTGCTGTCACCAGCACGACAGCAGTGTCGTGATGGGTGTGAGCAGCATCGTTCGGCACTCACACATGGAGTGGGACCCTGTGCCCTTTCTCCTCCCGTCAGTGCAATAGAGCTGGGTGGAGAAATGCTAAGTGCGCATGTCTGGCTTGCCCAACACGGCCAGCCAAATAGACATTCACATTTATGGTGCACATACCCCTCCTCCAGCCCCACCTCACCCTTACCTGGCTCCAGATAAAAATAAAATGATAATAACATTCCGTAATTATCTTTTTATTTTTCCTCCTCCTGAAAGCAGTGGTGCGGCGGTCCTCCACCATAGTGGAGGGGCCGCCGCTGGTTTAAGCCTAATATCCACTAAAGACAGAAGACAAGCACAGTATAAAAGCTATCCTAAATGAAATGCAATGTCAAGGAGCAATCACACCCGGACCCGAATGGGCCCCTTTCCCTTGCAGGAGAACCAGCCAATTCACGGTCCAGTACTGCACTACAGAAATGTAAACCAACACACATGTACACATAAGTGCCAAATGACTATAGTACTCGGTCTATAACAAACTTTCAAAGCTAGAAGTGAAAAATAACTTCAAACATATCGAATGGTTTCTTCATTCAAAATACAGCACTTGAATCACAATAAGTGATGAACTCTACATTCAGGGGTACCGAATAGGCTATGTGGAATTACACCAATGGTGTAACAATAGACCTAGTTCGTTCTCTGCGAGAATAATAGAACTGCTACAAGATGATCCCGGCATATTTTTCAGAATGCCATAGTCCTAGGATGCTGGTGCCAGAGATTTTACCGAATAGTGCCACCCTGCAACCTGGAAATAAATTTTGAAACGTGGCTCCTGCTTTGTGCAGAGCAGGAAACCAGCAATGAGTTGGTAATGCCACTTTCTGCGAGAGAGAGCGAGAGAGAGCGAGAGATAGATAGATAGATATATATATATATATATATATATAGATAGATAGATATATATATATATATCTATCTATCAAGCAAGACCAGACATCTAGGAGAATAGCCACTGGGAAAGAAATTTTAAAAGTGACCAAGCTTATTAACAAACTGGGAAGACAGAGTCCTAAATGAGTAAGCCCAGGCCAAGGAAGAGAGAGAAAGCGAAACAAATTCCTACAGAGAATGACAATGCAGAAAAAGACAGGGGGACTTGTTCATTTGGTCACTTAAGTATAGCCTGGCTTGTGGGCCGGACTGGCTTGGCGTGAGGCCTACTGAGAAAGACTCCGAATGGGGAGAAAGGGAGACAGAAGAGAGACTCAGACGTACACTTAAGACCAACAATCCACAGAAAGATTGAAGACGTGCCCAAAAGGTCTTTACTGCATGACTGGGCTCAGGGTTGGTGGTCCTTTTGAAAGGCTGGCAAATGAGAAAAAGAAAGACTAGAAAGAGAGAAATAGGCCTCCAAGCTTGACAGCCTCGAGGGGAGTGAAAGATCTACAGACTATGCCGAAATTCAGACTGATATAGGGACTAAGAAACCAGACCAGGCGTAGGTCATTCATGGTTTCCCAAACACTGCACTGTGTGGTTCCTACCACTTAGGACCTGCAGTGTGTGATTCCTGTGTGGGACATGGAATGTGCACCATATACATGTTTTTATTGGTGCTAAGAGGGGTATCCTGACAAACTATAAAATCAAAAGGGCAGCCGTTTTGGTACATTTAAATTGTTTTACCTGAGACAATCACATATTTGTCACATTTCTTTTGAGTGATGATGCTTTTTGTGCTAACACTCACAAGAAAATGGAACATAGTCACCATTTGCAACTATATGGAAGCCTCCCTAGCAGCCTCTACCTTTGATAATCATCATATAACATGCCTTTAATTGCCCATGCTTTGAGAAAGTGCAGCCTTTGTGTACTGAAGATTAAAGGGTTTTAACTTCAGCCTTCCATTTATCCCTTGGCTCACAATATATTGGGGACCCTCCACCTCCTTATGCCGGTCCACTCAAGGCTAGATTACCCTTTCAAGAGGAAAAAAAACACACACACACACACACACACACACACACACACACACACACACACACACACACACACACACACACACACACACACACACACACACACACACACACACACACACACACACACACACCCCCCCCCCCCCCCCCCCCCCCCAGGGAATTAAGGGTCAGATGTAGCAAAGGGTCTTATCCATTCTGTGTCTATGGGAAAATGTTTTCATATATATGGCACTAAGTTACAAGCAGGGCTGTACATCATTTCAGAAAAGTAAAAAGAATCACTTGCGCCCTTATGTTTGCCATTTGGGACTGATAATATACTGTCATTAATATTTTCACAAATAAATGTGTTTAATTATACTAATAATATAGACCAAGAACGCCACAGAACTGTTCTTTTTTTATTTTAGAATATTTTGAGTATTTGTCAAAAGCAAACCTAACAAGGAGAGCAGCCATACTTATTGGTAGTTTCCCAGATGTCGAGATGGGGCCACTCACCTGAAAAGTAGGATTTCTGCAGGGGCGATGGTATGCCCCCCCGACCTTCTGGAACACCTCTCAGCACTTCCTGTTGGACACAGAAACCACGGCAGGTGTCCCAAAAGGAAAGGGGGAGTGGAAGAGAAAGAGACAAAACACTGCCACGTCTTGCCGGTCCAGCCAGGCACCCTGTATCTTCGGGGAGCAGGTCGTTGTTGACAGAGTGATAGTAGAGTTAGTGCTCTCAGCTTCCTTGAAACTGAATCTCTCTTTCTGATATGGGCACGGGAGAGGTAGAAGGACACCAGGATGCTCCAGCCCTTTTCTTGGATAATAATAATTGTTGGCACAATTACTAACACTGCATTACCAAAAACCCAAACTGAGTACCATAACAATAAGTACAGCGACACTAGGGCTGGCTTCACAGAGATTCACTGTTGCACACTACAATTAGAACTGTGGTAGCACTTCGGCACAAGAAAGACAAACAAGGGCATTAATGATATCATGTATAAAACTTTCCTGCATGAAGAGGGCTAAACTAAAAGGAACAAAAACAATCCAAGAAATACAAATGTCCACGCTGGGTTTAAACAGTTAGGGTGGCACAGTTTGGTTTCACTGTGTGTGTGGAAAAACCCTTCAAAAGCAAATTCCTCAAACATGAAACACAGGCATGAATGAATTGAAGTCCAAGAGTTATCCTATTAGAGAAAGAAAAGTCACGTAAATTCTCTTTTAAAATTGCACTGTCACTTTTTGTAGTACTTGAGCTCAAGCAGATTTCCTGAAGCACATGTAGGCAGGTAACTACAATAATAATGTAGAATGTTCAGAAATGCATTTGTCTCTTCAAGATAAGCACTCTGACAAAATAAGAGGTCTGAAATATACCAGCTGTTCTAGGAAAGCGGGGCGCTCAAAGAACAAACTCCCTGGAGAATACTAGTCACTTAGCTGCAGTCGTTTCCGGAGTGCTGGAGGAATGCCTGGTGTCAGCTGGTACAGGAACAAAGAAAATAATTGCCCCAAATGTCCTGAATACGAGGATGACAGCAGGGGCTGGACTACCAAATCAGATGCTGAGATCAGGAAGCAAAACAAAGCCAAGCAGGGCGGCATGCTTCACTCTGCTATTTGTAGCCAATCAGGAAAGCAGTTGAGTTTCCACATGTGGACGAGTCACCACACCTAATTAAAAGCACATGTCTACACCACACCCAATTAGTAGCACATGTCTACACCTGCTCACATTAGCAAACAAGCATTGGTAAAATAAGCATTGATAAAACCAATTGTGTAACAGCATATTATGTTTACTTAGAAACATGAAGGTTTAACCAAGAACAGAGATATGATTTAACCCTAATCCCTGGGGATGCTGACAGATAATGCAGGAGGCACCTTGGGGATTCCTGACACCAGATAGCAAATGGAAAAGTAAGGAACAAATATGCAAAATGCAGCAAATAACATTCTGACTGAAAGAAAAAGTGTTACAGAAAAAAGTGCATCATTGCAAGAGGAACATCATTTTTATCGCCCTGACCAATAATAAAACACTAAAGATAAAGTGGGTGGATATGACAAATAAAAAGATAAATAATAACCTGAAAAGGTAGAAAGAAAATGAAAAAGTGAAGAAAGGAAACCATAAAGAAATTAGAAAAATCGTACACTTGAAAGTTGTCTGTTGTTGAATGTGACTTGATGACACAATTCTTCAATGTTTAGCAATGACTATGGGACATCTATATCTCTGTCCAAAAGTTGTAACTATAAAGATAGGTGTTGTTGGACTAGTGTGTAGTGAAAAATGATCATGTCTGTTTTAATCTGCCATTTCGACCTGACAAAATAAACCTTTTGCCAGGCCCAAAACTTCCTTTTTAGGTCGAGCGTATGGCCTCTTGTATACTTTTAAGTAAACCTCTTCTGTGGACTTCCAGCTATTTCTATTGTTAGTTTCAGAGTCATTTAAAAAACCCTGCTTGCTAGTGGTCAGTCATCCCTCTTTGTGTCCCTCCTTCTGTGTGGGAGCAGGAACCAACTACTGTATAATTACACTTTGTCCTCTTTATCTGGTCTGTAGGGGACTTTTTTTTTTTTTTTTTTTTTTTTACTGTTTCCTGCTCCTGTCCAGGGAAACTTTCATTTTCATTTGCAGAGCATTCTTGCTCTGAGCTTAGCTGTAAACAAGGCTATAAATCAGGCTGCTATCTTGGTCACATTTATGGGCTCTCTGCACCCTCTGAGCTGCCTGGTTCCCACCTTTCCTTGGATTTTCTTTACCAAATGTGCCTGTGTAGTAGGGGTTACGCAATGATGACACTAAGCCAGTGGTTAGATGATATGTACACAGTCTTTATTTATTTTTTAGGTAGGTTATAGACAGTTCGTTCGTTCAATGTTGTATTGTTTGGCCAGTCATCCTTTAGCTGTTCTCTCTCATCTTCTTCTTTCCAGATGGACTCCCAGGAGGCGCATGTGGGAAGAAAAGAGAACAATTCACAGTAAGTGGACTGGTGAGTGGAGTTTTCTTGTTTGTTTTTTCTACTCTTTTGTTCCTATCTATTCTTCTTTTCTTTTTCCTTTGTATTTTTTCTCACTTTTTTCTTCTCAGTTCCATTTTTCTTTCTTTTTTTAACCTTCTACCAGTGCTTTTCTTTATTTTCGTTTCCTCTCTTTTCTCTTTCTAGCTCTCTCTCTCTGTCCCTTTTGCCTGAGACTTTTCTTTCCTTCCTATCCTTCTTCCTCTTGCCATCTGTATTACTACCCTTAAACCGTCAACTGATACCAAAACAAAAAACAACTGACACTGGTAGAAGGGAAAAATAATAAACAATACAAAAATAATCAAAATAAACCCCCAAGGCGCCGTCTCACTGTCGGACAAAAACTCCTTGCCCATTTACTCTGCCCCTGTCGCTATGTGATTTCTCCTCTCCTCCCACCACTTTCACCCTGCATCAGGTACGCTCCACCCCACACACCTGCTGTGGCCACGCTCTTCCCAGAACGTGGCCAGGGTCTGTTGTGCCGCCTCCTGGTTTCAGCGCCGTGTCTCCCGGTGCCGCTCTCCTCCTCCTCACCGCCACTGGGTCTTCCTCAGTCTCTCTCTTCTGTCGGCCCCGGTTTCCTCACCACGGTCTCTCTCCCCGGGGTCTGCTGTCTACTCTCCTGCCGTCGCTGCTGCTGCTCTTCTCCCCGTTGCCGCTGTCACTCTCGTCGCCTCTCTCCGTGTTCCTTCTTATCTGCGTTGTCTTCCCCCGTGGTCGTCCGAAGGGCCTTCTTCTGCCCCTCTTCACCCAGAAACTCTCCCTGATTGGTTCCCGACAAGAGGACATCCGGGTCAGGAATCGTGTCCATGGTGATGCCCCAGGGGTATGGCGGAGCCGGCTGTGCCGGCCAGTCACAGCCTGCCGGCAGGATCACTTGTAATTGCCTATAGCCTAGGCACCCAGCTCTGCCAGGACTCTGCAATCCTTAAGAGACAGTGCCCACTTCTGCTCCATAATGGGATCTCACTCTCAGCTCCATCAGTGAACCTCCGTTCACACACTCCAAGCCCTCAGCCAGGCCAGTGGCAGCAACCCCATGCACGCTGTCTGCCAGAGCACATCGGTTCTTGCAGTCAGTACACTCTGCTGCTCCAGTACTGTGACCTTGGGCACAGCGCCATCAGTGCACCTCAGTTCTACTCCGGTGAGGTCACTTCCTTTCTTATACCGGGACCCCACTCGCTTACAGTTCCATTACAGCAGTTCAATTCTAATATTCAGTTCTACTACCAAGCCAATACTGGACCCAAAAGAGCAAAACACAGCTCAGCCAGTGCACCTCAATTCTAACATCCAACACCACTATTGATGGGAACCACCACAGCTCTGCCAAAATCCATCAATTCTAAAATTGAGTGCAACTTCTTCTCAGTACTAAGGCTCACACACGCCCTTCAGGACTCCTCGCTTCTGTGGTTCAGAGGCAATGCCACTCCCATGCTTGGCCCCACTCGCAGCTTCACCAGGGCACCTCCAGGCTAACACTTAGCAACACTGGCACGCCAATACTAGGTTCCACACACAGTTCCAATAACATACCTCAATTCTGACTTTGTGTGCCCCTTACTATTGCAGTACAGGAGTCCACATACAACTCTGTCAGTGGACTTCAACCCTCACCTGCAGTGCCCCATTATTCCAATAAAAGTAATTACACAGCGCTCAGTTTCTCATTCCTCACCCACTGCATTTCTGTTATTCCAGCACTTGACCGGGACAAAGCTGGCTATACCCCCAATCCTGATTGGAAGCACTCCAGTATTGCTGTGTTGGGGTTCACATACTCCTCTGCTAATGCACCTCCTGCTGTTCTGCAGTGCCCCCTGTTGTTCCACACTGACTTCTATTTGAGGGCGTGTGGGAGCCAATGAAATCTATTCTTAGCTGCCATGTTTATTTGGGAGGGTCTGTTTCACCTATTTCACTCCGTTCTTTCCTTTACTCAAATTACTCTCAATGTTTTCGTTCTCCCCCACTTTTCTCTTTCCAGCTCTTAAAATCCACACATTAACAGTTTTGCTCTCTCTTTCTTTCAACTACTTATTTCTACTCCTCTCCTTTTTTTTATTTTTTTTATTTCCCTCTTCCTATCTCCTATTTCAAACTCGTAAAAACGTGGTTATTTCTTTCCCCCTTTTGTTCCTCTCTTTTTTCTTCATCAGACATTCATTCTTTCACTATTTTTTCTCTTCCCGTCATTATTTCTTTGTCTTTTTTATTTTGTCTTTCCTTTGACTCTGTAAGCGTCTTCACTTTTTATTTGTTTAAGTACTTTCTTCCTTCTTCTGGTGCTTTTCTCATCTTTATCTGTCAGTTCACGTTTTACTATAAACCCCTCTTTTTCCCGTCTGTATGTGAAAGCCACAAGTTACTTGTCGGGACCTGAAGTGACAAAGTGGTTTTCCCATTCTGTGTCTGTGGGAAATGTGTTAGTACATACATGCATTGGCTTTTTCGCTGCTTGTTTCTCTCACCATCTTTTTTTCTCTAATGTTAATTTTTCTCTTTCACACTTTTCATTATTTTTCCTCTTTAGCTCTTGTTCGTTAGCTTCCTTTCCTTTTTTCTTTTGTCTCACATGTTTCTCTATTTCTTCGCTTAGTTGTATTCATTTTCTGGTTCTTTCTTTCCCTTCTTTCTTTTTTTTCTTTGCAACCCCTTCTCTTTCTTCCTTTTGTCAATTGTATTCCTTTCACGTCTCTTTCTGCCCCATCTGCTTTCTCTACTGAGACCTAGTTATCAATAGAGCACCAGGTGTATTGGCACTGAGGCCCAGAGACCTACAGACCCCACTCAACTTTAATTACTGCTGTATTTTCCTACCAAAGTTCTACTCAACCATGTTCCTTTCTTACTCCTGGGCCCATGACACCGTTACTACGACACTTGTCCTCTCCATCTTTACTCCCAACTTACTCTTTGCTTTCACCCTCCAATCCATCCCAAATAATATTTTTGTTATGTTGTTTTGAGCATTACACTCTAACGGCAAACGTTTATTTCTGATAAAGGTTTCTAGGATAATTGCGTACGTTTTAAGATAGAGGAAGAAGGATAGAGGAAGTGCTTTCATTAAATGGTGGGCCACTGGAATTATATGGCAGGAAAAAACTAAATTATGAGGCAGGGTTCACCAATTTATGTTGCAACTAAAGTCCAGTTATGGATTTACAATGCTAATAGGCTTTGCAGCATTAAGCAGATAAAACAAAGCCTTCTCATTGCCAAGAGACTTATTTTTTGTGCACCCTTGCAGTCGCCAGTAGGTATAGTTAAGACTTCATTTCATAGGAAGAACATTTTTTTCCCCAGTAACTTTGGTACCGCTTGACAAATCTTGATGACATGTTCATAACATATACTACAGTTGCTTCAGCTGCTGTCTTGAAAGTTTTGGAGTGATCTGTCAAGCAGGAGCCGAGACAAAGGGGGAACACATGTTTTTTCCTGTGCATTTTCCTATAGGGAGTTTGAACACTACTACATTCCAAACTGCGGGCCCGAATTATATCAAATTTGGCAGAAAGCTAGCTCTTGGTCCAAAACACATGCTTTTTGTTACTTGGTGTAAATCTGTTCAGTAGTTTTAGAGATATTAAAGGGCAAAACATATACATATCTAGGGACACTGATCCTCCGCATATCCAAATATCTCCTTGCTGATATGTGATTGGCTGCCAACACTTCAACCAGGAAGCCATTTTGCTGTTGTTTAGCCTTAATGTAACATGTTTGTATACATTTAACAATCCATCTAGCTAATCTTGGTTTAGAGATAGGATTTCTATTATATGATTGTTGAAAGGCAACGAAAAGCTGTTTAGCTTTTCTAAACTATTTTTCTATCTACATAATACATTAGAGCTCTTTTAAGGTCAAGAGTGTGAAGGGCTCTTAAAGCAGTTGAATCTGGCTGTTTGAAGAAGACCGGCAATTCCACTGTTTGGTTAATGTGAAAAGGCAAGACTACCCTTGGCAAGAATTTTGGATTAGTTCTAAGTACAACTTTATGCTTGTGCACTTGGAAAAAAGGTTCCTCCAGACTGAATGCCTGTATTTCACTAACTCTTCTTAATGAAGTAATTGCTACTTAGAAAGCAACTTTCCAAGTTAGAAATTGAATCTCACATGAATGCATGGGTTCAAATGATGGCCCCATTAGTCTTGTGAGTACAATATTTAGATTCCAAGCAGGAACTGGTGGGGTTCTTGGTGGAATAATATGTTTTAGTCCTTCCATGAAGATTTTAATAACTGGAACTCTAAATAGAGCGGTATGTTGTATAGTTTGTAAGTATGCTGATATAGCAGTAAAATTAATTTTAATAGATGAAAAAGCTATATTTGCAAATGAAGTAGGTAGGATACAATGGGGGTCATTACGACCTACCGCCGCCCGCCAGGCGGTAACCGCCGTGCGGCCGCCAATGCAGCCGCACTCACTCACGGGCGCAAACTTGAGCCGGCTTCTAATGGAGCTAGCGGTGTTGCGGACGTGCGACGGGTGCAGTTGCACCCATCGCGCTTTTCACTGTCTGCTATGCAGACAGTGAAAAGCTGGCCGGGGCCCTGTTAGGGGGCCCCTGCACTGCCCATGCCAGTGGCCCCAGGACACCCCTTACCGCCAGCCTCTTCCTGGCGGTGCAAACCCCCAGAAACAGGCTGGCGGTAGGGGTGTCATAATCCCCAAGGCAGCGCTGCTTGCAGCGCTGCCCTGGCAGATTATCACCGCCGGGGCTAAAACGGCGGAAAACCGCCGGCCCCGGCGGTGTGACCGCGGCGCTTCCGCCGCGGTCGTAATAGGGCTGGAAGCACCGCCAGCCTGTTGGCGGTGCTTCCGTCCTTTTAGCCCTGGCGGTCTCGGTCCGCCAGGGTCAAAATGACCCCCAATATCTTGTATAGATGCTGTAAGTGGGTCAATATTTTTAGATTGACAGTAATAAACAAAACGTTTCCACTTGTTGGCATAGCATGGTCTAGTTGTAGGTTTGCATGCTTGCTTGAGAACTTCCATACATTCAGATGGAAGTTGCAAATATGACTTTGACTTCAGGAGCCAAATCGCTAAGTTGAGAGCACTAGGATTGGGATCTCCAATTTGACCTTTGTTTTGTGATAGCAGATCCGGTCTGTTTGGAAGTTTGCAGTGAGGTACTACAGACAGATCTAGGAGTGTTGTGTACCAATGTTGCCGTGCCCATCTGGGGGCTATGAGTATCATGGTGAGAGAAGTTTGACACAGTTTGTTGACCAGGAATGGAATTAGCAGGAAGAGGGGGGAAAAGCGTAAGCAAATATACCTGACCAGTTGAACCATAGAGCATTGCCCTTGGAGAGAGGATATGGGTGCCTAGATGAAAATACGCATCTTTGAGATCTAATGCAGTCATGTAATCTTGTTTTTGTATTAGTGGAATGACGTCCTGCAGAGTCGCCATGTGAGAGTGTTCTGACAGGATATATACATTTAGTGGTCTGAGATCTAGAATGGGTCTGAGAGTGCCATCCTTTTTGGGAATGAGGCAGTATAGTGAGTATACCCCTATTCAGTCTTGAGATTTTGGAACTAATTCTAGTGCCTCTTTTAGTAGCAGCGATTGTACTTCTTGTTGTAACAGAACGTTGTTTTCTGGGGACAGCCTGTGATAACGAGGAGGAACGTTTGGAGGGGTAGAAATCAATTCTAGGTAATAACGATTGCGGATAATTGAAATTACCCACTGGTCTGCGGTGATATTTTGCCATTGGGAGTGGAATTACTGCAGTCTGCCCCCCACAGGAGATGTGTGGGGTTGCGGCATGCTTAGGAAGTCATTGTTTTGATGGAGTAGTCACACTTTGAGGCCTGGAATTTTCCTCTGGGTCTGAAGTGTTGGCCTCTATGAGAGTCTCTAAATGTTCCTCTTTGGTATTGTTGTTGGCCTTGTTGAGGTTGGGAGGTGGAAGCATCTGTAGATTGGGGCTTGAAGCCTCCTGGAAACTGTTGTTTACGAAAGGAGCCTCTATAAAGGTGTTGTGTATAGGGCTCCCATTGCTTTTGCAGTGTCTGAACCTTTCCTGAGTTTTTCGATTGCTGTGTCAACCTCAGGACCAAATAGGTGTTTTTTGTCGAATGGCATAGTTAGTACTGCTTGTTGTATTTCTGGCTTTAAACCAGAAGAAGATCTTAACCATGCATGTCTACGCATGGTTATAGCAGTATTTACGCTCCTAGCTGCTGTATCTGCAGCATCAGGAGCAGACCGTATCTGGTTGGTGCTTATTGCGTGACCTTCAACAATTTGTTGAGCCTTTTTTTTATGTTCTTTTGGCAGGTGTTGTAATAATTCCTTCATTTCATCCCAGTGTGCCCTATCACATCTTGCTATCAAGGCTTGTGAATGGGCAATGCGCCATACGTTAGCTGCCTGTGTAGCTACCCTCTTGCCACCCGCATCAAACTTCCTGCTTTCTTTTTCAGGGGGCGGGGTATCCCCTGACTATTGGCTATTTGCCCTTTTTCTGGCAGTACTGACAACAGAGTCTGGTGGTACCTGATGTGTGATGTAAGCTGGATCTGTAGGTGCAGGCTTGTATTTTTTGTCTATACGTGGTGTTAAAATCCTGGCCTGAACAGTTTCTTTAAATATTTTGTCTGCATCCCCGATCATGCCAGGCAACATTGGTAGGCACTGGTAACGTGAATGTGTGGAGCATAGCGTATTGAAAAGGAAATCCTCTTCAAAAGACTCACTATGCATAAGTACCCCATGGTACGCAGCTGCCCCTGAAATGACCTGTGTGTATTCTGTTGTATCTTCTGGTGGCAAAGGTTTGGAAGGATAAAGGTCTGGGTCATTTAGTGGTACGGGATCTGGATCATATCGATCCCAGGGATAAATTGTATCACCATACAAATAAGTGTGGGAGTGTGTCGGTGAAGGCAATGGTGGTGGGCTAACTGGTGGTGGTGAGAAAGAATGTTGTGGCGAATATGGTGAAGAATTTTGCAAAGGTAATGGCTTCTCCTTCCTTTTAAAAATCTTTGCTGGTGGTGGAGCAGTATCAAGATGTTCTTGAAATGCCAACTTTCTTTTTGTTTGTGGAGGAGGTGCAGCAATGATCCTCCCAGTCTCTTTGTGGATATGAATCCTTTATTGTTTCTCATCCATGATCTCAAGTATAGGCTGAATGCCAGAATCTTCAGAAATATATTCTGATATCTTTGGCGATTTAGAGGATTGTTCATCGAAGGTCTTTGAGCTCTGCTTTAATCGGCTCGAAAGTCCTTGTTCCTCTGTATAGGAATATTTTTTCGGCTCCAAAGTAGACAATTTTTTCGGTCCCGAAGATACAGCCTGTTCCGGCTCCGAAGCTGGTCGTCGAACTTTCGACTCCAAAGAGTGTGGACGCCGGCTTGGATGTGGAGCTTTTGATAGATTTGCTCGACTCCGGTATCTAAGCTGGTGTGGCCTTTTTCTTTTGGGTAGAACCATGGCTTTCTGGCAGTGGTGCACCCAAGGCCTTAGATGGTCTTTTAGTAGTGGGCGTAGGGGCAGTTGTACTCACATGCTGAGCCGCAGTGATCGGTTGACTATCTTCCTCAGAGTCTTCTTCAGAGTCGGTGTCTTGAATGGACATTGCCGCTTGGGCCTGTTCTTCCTCTACGGTGTCGACGTACCTTGTTTTTTTGACACCATCTCAAGTCTTCTGGCTCTCCGGTCACGCAGTGTCTTTTTCAACCGGAACGATCGACAGGCTTCACAGTCTTCTTCTCGATGGTCGGGAGAAAGACAGATTACATATAACGTGTTTACCTGTGTACGGAAATTTCACATGGCATCGAGGACAGAATCGGAATGGAGTCCGATTCATCAGGCTTCGGCGTGGTAGGCCTGAACAGGCCAAAGTTGGGCGTGCGCCCCCAAAAGGGCATAATCTGGTTTACGACAGTACTATCGGTTCGACTATAGATGGAAACGCGATCTAAACAATACAGGTCAAAAAAAGTTATATAAAGTTTCCGAATCGAAAATCTCAGAGCGAGAGGAAACACGTCCGAACCAGACAGTGGAAAGAAAACAATCTAACAAAGGAGTCGATGTCCATGTGCACTATGACTGAGAGGAGTCATCATTCGATCCTGTGACTAAAAAAAAAAAGAAGACTTCTTTGAAGAAACACAACTTGTAACACTCAGAGCCCAATATTAGATGGCAGAAGCTATGCATAGCTATGCATAGCATGCCATCGAACATATATAAGAGACTGCAAATATAGGAGTGGATGAGTACATGAGAGGTCCATCAACTCATTGTGATTTTGTTTTAGGAGATGTTTGACTTGCATAAAGGTATCCTTAGCACAAGAAACAAACCCCAGACTTTTAGTGGTTCCCTGTGGGTCCAATGTCCAATTGCGTAGTGGATTCTGTTGCTTGATGACCAGTTGTGCTTTTGTCATTTTGTAGCAGGACAAAGCCAAAGTCAATTTGGAGGCAGACACTGGCCTCATCCCTGGATGCCAGTGGCATTGAAAACTATTTGAAGGTAGTGATGGCCAGCATGAATCTTGGTGCAAAATTAGAAGTCTTTACAAGCCCAGTAATGGTTCCCAAGTAGACAGACAGTGCCAGGGTTGAACTTGCTGGTGGTAGCCAGACTAGAGGTCCCTGCAGTTCCATGGAGCCCAAAAGCACACCAGAGGGAGGCGGAAATTTGTACCACGACCTCTTTGAAGGCCTCAATCTGCTGCGGGGTCGACAATGCCCCTGGAAATTCAGGGTATGTTGGGACCAGCTCAGGTATCTGTTCTAGGACCGGAGACCTTGAAGGGTTGCATCTGACACTGTGATGCCTTTGTACCGCCTTCCTGGAGAAAGAGTGGCTGGATGGGGTTGGGTCCTTCTTCGCTTTCTTATGCTTGAGCTAGGACTTAGACTTGACTGAGGACTTCGAGCATGAAGTTGAACAGTCATGGGAATGGCCTCGGACAGAGTCCGCACCCACAGTTTAGAATGTGAGGATGACCTATAGGAAGACCACAACTTCTTCTGTTCAGAAATATACAGCTTTGCCTCCAGGTTGCCGGTCGAATTCAGGTGCACAAGAGCGTACTTATCACACACCTTTGAGTAGTATCCAAAGCCCAAACATCTTGTGCAGCTCTGTGACCAACAGCTGCTTCCTAAAGTTGCAGCGTGGCTTAAAACCTGCTGTGTTGAATGGGGAGATATCTCCCAAGCACACAGGTGAATTCGTTTAGAAGTCATTGGTAAACCAACAAAGTTGGAAGCAGAGCTATATATCTGTTAAAAGGTGCAGAAAGGAACTGAGGTCAGCATGCAGGGGTGGTGTTTATATGTGACTCTGTTCCTTCACTTCTAGTGTGGTGTAGACTCAACACAGAGCTGCATGACGCCACCTAGAGTTTGAGAACCAGTCTGGTGTCTGGGGAGTATTTTAAGGTGAGGAATCTGTAGTTAGTAGTATCCATTAGGAAGACTGGTAATGAAAAAGGATATGAAGCCAAGTAGGCAGACCCCTGTTCATAAGCATTCTTGACCTCTTCTTTCCTCAGATATTAGACTTGGATGGAAACCCATAAGGGATCAAATGTTAGTGTTTATATGCCACTGCAGTCTTAAGACCCTACTATTTCTTGCTACCCCTTTTCTATAAAGGGTAGGTCGCTCCCCCTGCCGCTGCAGCTCCTCCAGGTTCCTGAGTTCCTGAGACCCACCTAACAGTAAGTACCCCCCCACCTCCCAGCCCCTCGCTCTGCCCCGCGCTACTCACCCTCTCTCCTGCTTCTTTTCTTCTTCTCTGCTCTTCCTCCTCGCTCCTCGTCTGTAATCTTCTGCTGTACTCTTCTTTTCCCCGTCTTCTCTCTTCTTCTCTTCTTCCTCATCTTCTTCTGTGGTCTTCTGCCTTCTGTTCTTCGTTTTCTGTATCTTCTTCTGTGTTCTTCTGTGTTCTTCCGGTCTTCTGTTCCCTGTTCTTCCGGTCTTCTGTTCTTCTGTTCTTCCGGTCCTCTGGTCTTCTATCTTCTGCCTTCAGCTCTTCTGCCTCCTCCGTCTTCTTCTCCCCGCGCCTGCCCTCCTGCTCCTACCTCATCCCCCTCCCTCACTCGCATCCCCCTCTCTATCTCCCCTATCTAACCCGTTCACTATCTACCTCCCTCACTCCTCCTATCTACCTATCTCTCTATCTCTCTATCCCACTATCTAATCTCCCTCACTCTCCACCTCCTCCTATCTTCCTATCTCTCTATCTATTTCCCTATCTATCGATTTCTCTATCTATTTTCTCTATCTACTTCTCTATCTTCCCCCCCTTCCCGCCACCCCCTCTATTACCTATCTTCCTATCCTCTCACTCTACCTCTCACCCTCACCCACCTCTACAACCCCCCCTCCCCTATCTTCACAACCCTACTCCTATCTTTCTCCCTAATCTCCTAAACCTCCTAACACTCACCCCCCTCCACCCTTAAACCCCTCTCCCCCAGCTCTTCTCACTCTACCTGTCCCCCCCTCTCTCGCGCTTTCCCGCCGCGACCTCCTGCACGCCCCCGCCCCCCAGCTCCCATTCGCCCCCAGCTGACCCCTCCCCCCCCTGCGCCAGAGGCAAGCCCGTCTGCGCCCGTCCGCGCCTGGCCCGCGCCCAGCGCCACAACCCCTGGTCCCAAGCTCTCCCAAGCCCCGCTGATCCGCTACGACCCCACCACCCTCCACGCCCTCAACCCAGGACGCTCCAACACCTGCTTCCAAGCTCACCCCAAACGCACCCATGGACCCTTCGCCTGCAACTCCTGCAAACGCATCTTCCACCACGCTACTACCACGACCACAAGCCCACGCGCCATCAACCACCTCAAGTGCATCCTACTCAACGCTCGCTACGTCCACAAACACGCCGTCGAACTCTGGGACCTCCTGGATTCCACAGCACCGGACGTCGCCTTCATCACGGAGACCTGAATGAACGCCTCCTCTGCGCCAGACATCGCCACCGCCATCCCCGAAGGCTACAAGATCTCGAGGAAAGACCGCACCAACCAAGCAGGAGGAGGTATCGCCATCGTCTTCAAAGACTCCATCAGCGTCACCACCTCTACCGAAGACACCCCTCTCGCCGCTGAACACCTGCATTTTCAGATTCGCACCGACCCGAGGACCACCCTCAGAGGATCCCTCGTCTACCGTCCTCCCGGACCACGCGCCCCTTTCAGCGACGCCATCGCCGACTTCATCTCCCCGCACGCCCTCGCCTCACCGGACTACATCCTCCTAGGCGACCTCAACTTCCATCTGGAACAAAACAACGACCCCAACACCACCACCCTGCTCGACAACCTCAGCCTCAAACAACTGGTGAACACCGCCACCCACATCGCCGGACACACGCTCGACCCTATGTTCTCCGCCAGCGAACACGTCTTCTTCAGCCACACCTCCGCCCTACACTGGACCGACCACAGCTGCGTCCACTTCACATTCCGACGCAAGACCCGCCACCTCCGCACTCAACCCATCCCTCATCGACAGAGCAACTCTTCTCCGCACTAGCCGCCAACCAACCCACCCTCACCACCGACCCCAACGACGCCAACGACGCAGCCCTCAAACTCACAAACTGGATCTCCAACTGCGCAGACAACCTTGCTCCCCTCAAACGCACGCATCGACAGACCAACACCAAAAAACCTCTCTGGTTCTCTGACACCCTCAAAGAACCAAAGAAAACTTGTCGCGCCCTTGAGAAAGCCTGGCGCAAGGACCACACCGCTGACAACATGAACGCCTTCAAGAACGCTACCAGCGAACACCACCACCTGATCCGCGCTGCCAAAAGGAACTTCTTCACCGACAGACTGGACAAAAACAGCCACAACAGCAGAGAACTCTTCAGCATCGTCAAGGAGTTCTCCAACCCCAGCGCCAACGCCGTCACGCCCTCACAGGATCTGTGCGAATCCCTCGCCACTTTCTTCCATCGCAAGATCAGCAACCTCCACGACAGCTTCGGACACCAGACCCAACCAAACACCACCGAACCCGCACCCCCGGCCATCACCCTCAACAACTGGACCCACATCAACACGGAAGAAACCAAATCCATCATGAACTCTATCCACTCCGGCGCCCCTTCGGACACCTGCCCGCACTTCATCTTTAACAAAGCCGACGACATCATCGCCCCACACCTCCAGAACGTCATCAACTCTTCTTTTTCTTCTGCTACCTTCCCTGAATGCTGGAAACACGCCGAAGTCAACGCCCTACTAAAGAAACCTACGGCTGACCCGAGCAACCTGAAAAACTTCCGCCCCATCTCTCTTCTGCCTTTCCCAGCCAAAGTAATAGAGAAGACCGTCAACAAACAGCTGACCACCTTCCTGGAAGACAACAACCTGCTCGACCCCTCACAAACCGGATTCCGAACCAACCACAGCACTGAAACCGCCCTCATCTCAGTCACAGACGACATCAGAACCCTGATGGACAACGGTGAAACAGTCGCCCTCATTCTCCTCGACCTCTCGGCTGCCTTTGACACCGTCTGTCACCGCACCCTAATCACCCGCCTCCGCTCCACCGGGATCCAAGGCCAGGCCCTGGACTGGATCGCCTCCTTCCTCGCAAACCGTTCACAAAGAGTTTACCTCCCTCCATTCCGCTCAGAACCCACCGAGATCATCTGCGGCGTACCTCAAGGCTCATCGCTCAGCCCAACACTCTTCAATGTCTACATGAGCCCCCTTGCCAACATCGTACGCAAGCACGACATCATCATCACCTCCTACGCCGACGACACCCAACTGATACTCTCCCTCACCAAGGACCCCGCCAGCACCAAGACCAACCTACAAGAGGGTATGAAGGACGTCGCAGATTGGATGAGGCTCAGCCGCCTAAAGCTGAACTCTGAAAAAACGGAAGTCCTCATCCTCGGCAACACCCCGTCCGCCTGGGACGACTCCTGGTGGCCCACGGCCCTCGGCACCGCACCGACCCCCACAGACCACGCCTGCAACCTCGGCTTCATCTTGGACCCTCTTCTCACCATGACTAAGCAAGTCAACGCCGTGTCCTCCGCCTGCTTCCTCACCCTCCGCATGCTCCGTAAGATCTTCCGCTGGATCCCCGCCGACACCAGAAAAACCATGACCCACGCCCTCGTCACGAGCCGCCTGGACTACGGCAACACCCTCTACGCCGGGACCACAGCCAGACTCCAAAATAGCCTGCAACGCATTCAAAACGCCTCGGCCCGCCTCATCCTAGACGTACCCCGCAGCAGCCACATCTCCGCACACCTGAGACACCTGCATTGGCTCCCAGTCAGCAAAAGGATCACCTTCCGACTTCTCACCCACGCACACAAAGCCCTCCACGACAAGGGACCGGAATACCTCAACAGACGCCTCAGCTTCTACGTCCCCACCCGCCACCTGCACTCCTCTGGCCTCGCACTTGCTGCTGTCCCTCGCATCCGCCGCTCCACGGCGGTTGGGAGATCTTTCTCCTTCCTGGCGGCCAAGACCTGGAACTCCCTCCCCACCAGCCTCAGGACCACTCCGCTTTCCGGAGACTCCTAAAGACCTGGCTGTTTGAGCAGCGTTAACCCCCCCCTTTTTTCCCCTAGCGCCTTGAGACCCGCACGGGTGAGTAGCGCGCTTTATAAATGTTAATGATTTGATTTGATTTGATTTATACAGCAGGTACGAAAATGTGTGAGCTATGGGAGACCATTTGGAGTTTCAACCCCTGCATACCTCTTCCACATATTTTAGTACCATGATCATTCAAAAAACACTGAGGCAGATTCTCAAATTCTCAAGCATGGCTCTTCCATCTCTTATTGAGACATACCTTATCCCATACTGCACTGGTACTAGAAAGTGGTTGCCTTTATCACAGGAAAAGCACAGGGAGCCCATGCATTTATGAGATGCACAAGCTTGATGCATAACTCCCAGCTGTGACCAACCAAAGAATGAGGTAAGAGGAGGGCAGGGGGTTGTTAGCCTCTGCCCGATTAGAGGGTGTCTCCTAGGAGAGAAAGGGCATGTTTGCAAGAATTGTTCCTTCCAGTAACACGGAGGAAGGAACCAATTCCTGCTACTAGGGACAACAAACCACTGTGATGAAAGCTGCAGCAACAAAGCTCCAAAGCTCGCAGATCAAGACAGTGTGTGCACCAGGACTCTTAGGAAATCGAGACACGAAGCAGAAATACTACATACCTTGTTGTTCATGTTGCACTTTGGTTCACCATGCCCCCTCCACTTTGTCCATCATATAAATCCTTTAATACCTATCAGGAAATTTATCCAGCACCTACAAGCAGAATATCATTTATACCACTAAATTTAGAGCACAGATTAAGACCCATAGATAGACAAGTAACATATGGTTCCAAAATGACTTTATTAAGGTTTTACTTTATTTATTTTTTTACATCACCTACATGAAGTGCTCTATGTAAAATTGGATAAAATAAATTGCGTATAAAAATCCCAACCCAACTGCAGACCAGCAAACACAGCACTGGAAAAGACTATGAGAAGTTAATAAGAGACGCATGAACACGTACTATGGATTGTCTTCACCCAAAGAGGTATCAATATTTCTACATGCCATTTGTATAACCATCTACTATACATTTTTCCTTTTTTACATAAATTATGTTCCAATTCCTCTGGTAACCTTTTTAGTTGGCTAATGATTTTTTATTACAGCCAGACATTTGAGGTTTGCCCAGTTTGGGGTCTGACACCCAGAACGGAGATAGGTTTTGCATATGCATTGTCTTGTCATTGTCACTGTTAAATAGATTATTGCATAAGCTTTCAATATTTAAATACTTTGTCTTTACTGTGGTGGAATGTCATTATAGGGCAATCCAGAGGATCTGGGAAAACTAAAATGCACCCCCTAGGCTGCTGGTTCGGGCTTTGTAAATAAATGAATTTATAATCCAAAATACTATGTGCAGTGGAAGGCTGGAGAGATCTCATCTTCAGTAGAAATCTATGCATTTATTGGCTTATTAGAAGGGGAACAATCCAATTTGAATGTTCTAATTTATCCAACCTTCAGTAGCACAACAATTTTGAACCAAGTCCACACAATACTGACGTTTAATGAGTTGCATGATTACAAGTATTAAAGCTTATACTTTCGCCCTGGAGTGTTTTGTTGTGGAGCAGCAAGACACAATCTGTCTGATGGAGTGGCAACCAAGTCTGACAAACATTTGTACAACTAAGTAAATTCTATGTCTGCAAAAGGTTCAGAGACTGTTGATCAAACATTACACACTTTCCAGTGCCATAAATGTGTTGTGCTACAGCCCAATCAAATGACCATTCTTAACGCTGTGCACAACAAATCTAGCACTGCTTGCTATGGAGTTCAACACAAGATACATCATTCCAATTCATATCTGGACTAATGCCAGCATTGTGATGTCCACAAAGCTCTACTGAAGAAATATGCTATGGAGACCTATCATTACAAACTACCAGAAGATCCATTTCATAAAAGCTATAAAATCAAGGATCTGTGGAAGACTTTGGGTGAATGATCAACTTCATCTAAGAAAAACTCAGTCGTAATCTTTTAAAAATTGAAGTCAATATCAAATAAAAAGAGGAGCAGAGAAATTCCCAAATAGAGAAACATCTCTGAAAACTGAACCATCAAGGAAGAACACACCATACCAGTCCAAAGAAAGAACTGTGTAGCTAGTGATGGTGCAAGAGGCAACTGATGGAAAAATTAACTTAAGAAAGTCAAACAAAATAAGCAATCCTCTGTCTTTTGAAGCTCAGCTCTGCAGCTCTTGCACTGTAGATCAGCCTCTACATGCTCAGGTCTTAAAACAAGCCTAAACTCCTTTCAGTAGGTATTTATTGGTTTGTCATAGGACAGTCAAGTCACCCTTCCGTTGGTTTTGAACTCTTGCACAACATATCAGATTCAGCATGCCACAAGGTCTTTAAAACACCTGAAACCCTGCTTGTGTGAGCAGGCGATCACTGGCTTGTCATACACCGGTCTATGAAGCCTGTGACAGCAAAGTACCAAATGTCAGAGCTCTGTTTGCACAAAATATGCCTGAAACAAACATGAGGCAATGGCTGTGTTGCACACTGAACTGCGAATGCAGGAGAAGGAAACCAAGTGTAATCAGAAGCGGTCTCAAACCATAGCAAGGCGTCCCCCAACTCTTAGTTACAGTGATACAAAAGTTCTGCAGTCTTGGACGAACTGAAAAAGGAAGTGGATGCTCCATAATTGGGCTCAATTGTTAAAATGCAAATAACACTGCACTGAATCTGAACAAACAATAAGGGTAATCCACTTTTTGAAAATATATTTCCGCAGACCCTAGCAGTCGCTATTTGTTGGAACTCCTTATTACGTAATGAATCTAGCAACTGAGTTCCGAGGCGTACTGGCTTCCCTGGTACATAAACGCTGCTCACTGTAACCCTCAAACTTACAGCTACTCGTCAACTTGATCTTTTGCCCACCTGCAGTAATAGCAGAATTAGAAGGTTGAATCTTCAAATAATCATCACAAAGTTAGTTTAAACCTTTTAAGTTCCTCATCCTCATCAAAAACTGTACGAGTAAACATGGGGAGAAAAAAAAAGTGTCTTGGGGGCAGATCGAGCTGGCGCCCAAGATTGCCTCTTTCTTCGGGAGCTCCTGCTGAAGACTTTATCTTCCCACCGGTGGCAGTGAGCTGAAACATATCAGTCACAAAGGAAGGCTCAAGAACAGAGGAGAAACCGCCTCTCATTGAGCCAGCGGCAGCATCAGAGAAGCCTCTTGATTTACAGAAAACGGCAGCAAGGGATATGAAATCAGGAAGGAAGGATGCTGGCGGCAGATAGAACAAACTCTCTCTTATAACTCTGAGGGGTACTTTAGGGGGGGCAAAGGAAGTGGGCTGGTGGTTCAGAGGCACTGGCACTGAAGCAGTAACTGGAAAGCCGGAGCAGATGAAGGCAGAAAGGTTCCTTGGATTATCCAGGCACAGGTTTTATTGCTGGTGGTCTCGGTTCCAGTGTGCCAGGGACAAGAAGACACACATGATAAATACTAGCACTCTGGGGCTCACACTGGAGCAAATGAATCTGCCATGAGCGCTCTGCCTCATTTGTCCTATGCGGGAGCTCATGGCTGGACTACTACACGCAGACTTCCATCTAGAATAAATACTGTAGCCATTTCTTAAGGGGTTTTCAAAACAAGCCAGACAAGATGAATATAAAAGAACAGTCAACATGAGTACAAGTCCAGCGATACAGGTCATCATCAGGAGCAAGGAGGACCGCTCTCGGAGGAAAGAAGAGATGCTAGTGAGTGACATTTGGGGAAAAACGCAATGGTGGCATACATCACAGCCCTACCAGCCGGATCTCAATAGCAAGAAACCCTGGTGGGCTTTGCAGGCTGTTGAGGTGAGAATGAAAGCTCATCGACTTAGACTACTCCGTATGTCAACCTGGGAGGAGCAACCTTCTCGAGAAGTATACTTGGTGGTACTGAATGAGATACTGCAGACTGGAGTCAAGTATTCTCTATCTTTCTAGTCTTGGTGATGGTCACTGGACTCCTCTCAGATGCATTTATAAACTTCCTGGGAAGGGAGTGGGGTTTAAGGAGAGACAGGTGACCCAAATTAGTTTAAGGTCCGCCAATGTGTGGGATGTGGTGTTTAGAGCAACAATAAAACAGGACATTTCTTTTGGTGGTCATTGCGTGATCTTGTTCGTGGACTTAAGACCTTAGTAGCAAGCAAGGCATTCTTTCACTTCAGAACCTAGGTGTTTAATAACCTGGGGATTTCTCACAAAATAAGCTGTGATCTCCCGGTGAGAGAGAGAGAATCCAGTCGGGCACGTTAAAATATTCACTATCAGGCCTCAACATACTTTGTTTAATGCATTCATTCCCGTTTACGCATACCAAACATCTCAATCTGGAACATATGCCTCAGAGTTCTTTGCTCTGCAAAGCTGGCAAAGCCTTTTCATATCATGGTCCTAACCTCAGAAATATGCTCTGCCTTCATCTGCCTTTAGGAATGCCCTGAAGACCCACTTGTTCTAAACCAGAAGCAGCTAGTTATTGATCCCATTCCAAGAGACAGATGGGCTGCAAACACATTAGAAATGTCAGTCGGGTACTTGGGTGTCATAAGTACAAGCCATGAACTGTTCACTACATAACACCATGAAGTTGAGGGAACGCTCAATACTTGCATGACTGCATGCATTAAATTGAAGGATTATAGTCTGCAACAAGATGCAAATGATATGCAAAAATAGATATATGTATATACACGCTCTATAGATACTTAAGTAGAGAAGAGATATCCTACACGTATCCTAGTTTATTAGAACTGCACAGTTTCCATCGGAATGGGTTTGGAGTTTACTCTCTGAAATACTGTCAATTAAATATTCCTATCTAAGGAT
Source organism: Pleurodeles waltl (assembly GCF_031143425.1). Classification (NCBI taxonomy): domain Eukaryota; kingdom Metazoa; phylum Chordata; class Amphibia; order Caudata; family Salamandridae; genus Pleurodeles; species Pleurodeles waltl. Next base: position 84,829,665 of record NC_090440.1, read on the forward strand.
CTATCACTTAATAAAACGCTAGGGTCAGCACACCACTTCCACACCATGATATGTTCTGATGCTGAGCCACAGATTACTGCAACGTACAACAACTCAAGTCAGGCTCCTGTTCAGAATCTTAGTCCTGGCTCTAAAAAGGGCCTCAGACCGCAGTCTTCAGACTTCATGCACTTGCAATTTAGGAGTCTGACGTGCACAGAAACTACTGCTCCCGACACGAGACTGTCGCAATTCAAGGTGGCTGATTTGGCAAACAATGAAAAAATAGGAAGGCGTTTGATTCATACAAAACTCTTGTGAAAGTCTTCAATGGTAAAAGAAGAGAGAGCATATGAAGCAAACTTGCGGCAGAAACAGCATCTTAGATGAATCAGCCAAATATAAAATAGACTGCAAAAACAGCGCGCCTCAAAAAAAAAAAAAAAAAAGGATTCTTAGTTTAAGAAATCTGCTCAACAGACAATGGCATTAAGGCAGAGCTGGAGTGCAATCTTCACTACTGTCTGAGCTCCACATAGTTGGCGGGGAAGAGGCCATATCGGTCCTTGCACACTCCTCTCCACCAGCCGTCATCAATCATTTCAATGTTTGTGATGATGTCATCTGGATCGAAGGAAATCTCATCATCTCCGGCTGGTTAAAAAAAGAGTAAGAGAATATTGAGGTACTGCAGATCACAGAACATTCACAAGCAATGCACAACTTGAAACTTGTGGGACAAGTGCATCTCAACATAAGCCTTCTTCCTTGATTAATAACAACTGTTGTAAGATCCCAAATCATGGACAAAGCCAACTGCACAGATAAGGGTGGCCATCATGGAACATAGGTCCAGGAAGCCCGAACTGTCTTAATATTTCTAGGATAGCCACATAGAATGAATTTACATACAATGATTGCAAGAAAAGCGGATTTACCCAAAACCATAGATGTCCTGAAAACATTGACTTGAAACCCACCTTTTCTGGATCTATAACCCACAGCCCTGGTTTGCATCTGTTATCACTGAGGTTAACAAATTTGACTTCCTAGAACAAGTTTCTAGTGGAGTTAATGCTAAAGAGACATAGTTGGGCACCATGCTATACCCTGTAAGTTGGTTTGTCTGAGTCTTTCATCCTTTACCAAGCATCAATAATAGCAATACTGCAGGCTTGCCTGTAATCTATAACTTAGACACTTGTTGGCCCCATTATACATGCATGAAAAGGAGTGAAGCAGACAATGTAGTTGCTTCTCCTAGGACACAATGTACACATCCGCAATATGCCATGGGTCAGAAGTATGAACATCTCTATCATGCCAAAAGACAGTTAAAGCTATCTGTGGCCAGACGCTAAAATTGTACTAAGTATTATTAACAATGGCCACTGCACAACTACTTCTGTCTAATCCCACTGACTAATCCACTCATAATCAATAAACTTTCACATATACCTCCCCAATGTTCGCGTCTCTTCTGTTGAACATTAATCTGTGCATTTATTCTTGACAGTTTATGGAGGTTTAAAAAAAAAAATTTTTTTTAAAAAGGATTAATTATTGTCGCCCACCCCACCCCGCGCGTGTGCCGCCCCACCCTTTCTGCGCACCGCAAGTGAGATGCACTAATCACCTATTTCACCAAGAAGGGTCTTTATTTCACTTCAAGAGCTGTGGCTTTTAAAGCCAGTGGCCCTGAAGGTGACCAAGCCACATCCATTCAGCCCATCACCCTCCATGCTCCTGCAGTTTATTTTATTATAAGGCATAGCAGCGTTAATCACTTTTCTTAAAAAAGTGAAAGACTTGGCTTTCCAACAACACTGAAAACCATACACCTGTTTTAGCTCAATGAGGACATGGGCCTTTTTATAGGTAATGAATTGGTCATACACATTTAACTGTCTTTTAAGTTTATAGCAGAGTGCTCATTAAAAAGTGGGAATAGTTATTTTCGAAAGATTTTAAGGGTTCAAAACAAGAGCTGCGGAAGTTCCAATATAACCAAGAAAGGGGTTAGCAGTTACTGTTGCTAATCAAATAAAATATCTGGAAAGCGGTAGAGACCGGAGCAAAACATCTCATGGACTAAAATGACACTGTATGTACATACCAGCCTGATAGTCGTACAGTGCTATTGCAGTTATTCCAAGGTCACTTTCATATTCAGCATACGTGTTTTCTTCTACAACACAAAAAAAAAACAAAGTAAAATTATTCACTGAAAAACCACATCTGCCTCCTTCATCTAGGAGGAATAATTTTTTTTTTTTTACTTTTGAGTGGCGTTGATATTTTTCTTTTACCCTTTGGGTCCAGTGAATGTTTAATACCTTCCATTGCAAACTTGGCCAGCTTGCTCGGTTGAGTAATCATGAGCATAGGTTACACTGGATCTCACCTGACGGACCATAACTATTCCACTAACGAATGTCTTGTTCCTAGCTCTTGTTCCAACCCTAGCATCAGCTAGAGAAGCCTCTTTGCAGGGTATTAATAAAGCAGCCTTCTACCTTTGTTATGCACTATTGTCTGGAAGTAAATAGGTTCTGGTGTTTGGATTTAGAATATCACCTCATATCATAGCCACATTAAACTTTTCGGGTTTGACCTAGCTTGACTAAATCAAGTACATTGTTGCTTTTACGTTCTAGTGGTCATTTATGTAAGAACTTGGATGAGGAAGATATGAAGGAAGTTCTTCAATTACTGGCTAGTACTCAAAGTACTCTAATGTGATATGCCTCGGGCCATCTATTTGCCCCACCCTTCTAACCTCAAGTTTTGGCAGTCTAGTAAGGTGGTGTGGATCTTAACTTGGTTCTACTTCAAATACAGTGGTCCCAGTTTGGTTTCGGTGAAGTTACTCAGTGGGGCGGTGGTTTATCTCACGATTACATCAATGACTCAACTCGGTCACAAGCCACACGAACCAACTCAAGAAAGTTTCCAGTGGCCCTAAAGCTTTAGAATCTTTGATGATACAGACCAGCATAAAACTCAATAGCTCCAAGACAGAATTACTAGTTAAACCCCTCCCATCTCAAGAAACAGACTCCATCCCTTTGTCCCATCCCCATCTATTTAGGGGATATTGTCCCTATCAAGAGCTGTGTGGGAAACACAGGCACCCTCTGGCACACCAACCTCAGCCTTAACTCCCAAACTGGAGCAGTGGTTGAATCAGTGTAAACTGCTCACAAATACTCTATTTTTCATTTCCAAAATCAATCACACTCTCGGTTTAGGCACTTTCTCATTAATTCACATCTAGGCTACTGCAACTTCCTATACTATGGCCTGCCAGCCTACCAAATAAACAGACTCCAAAACACAGAGAAAGCTTGAGTCCAACTCAATAAACGGACTGAATAAAAGCCACCAAACATTACAGAAATCTCCACTCGCTTCCAGTGAGTTTTATCACCTCCGAGATCAGTGGCCTCGACGTCATTCATAAGCAACTCAGCATCAACTTGCATACAAGACAAAAGACAGAAATATGCTCCAGCAGGCCGCAACATTACACCAACTTCGCCCTCCCCCACATTAGTGAATGTAACCTCAAATCCAGAGGAGACGTGGGCTTCTCAGAAGCTGAGCCCTACCTTTGTAATAGGCTCTTCCCTCACCTGTGGGACTTCAGCAATCCCCTCTCCTCCAGGAAACAACTGAAAAAGTATTTGATCCCACACCCCTCACTATTCCACCTCGTCCCCCTCCCACACCCAGAAGCCAATCAGTAGTGTGTGCGATACAAATTCAATTAAATAAACCGTGCAAGGACTAGGAAGGTTGAGCTGAAGAAATGAGATTACCAGTAAATTAATAAAAGCTCTAGTGCAAGCATGAGAATTGTTGGGGGGCACACCCACAAACAAGTGGGAATTCAGTAAATGAGTTGCTATTCTCCAGCTGCTGCTTGGTGCAGGTGCATTTAAAATAGCTCTCAAAGCATGAGCCGCTTAGACAGCCACAGTAGGGAAACAACAGTTACAGAGCCTAGAGGGCCTTTCCATGATGAACAATGATGTCTACAATGAAGAACAACAGCTTTTAGGTGGTCATTTGCAATGTTATCTTGTACAGCATGGGACACAGATAATTCTTGGTTTAATTAATCAAACATTCTGAATGACTGCAAAGCTTGATTTGCAGAGTTCTCCATGTGGAGCCCCTAAGGAGGAGCAAAAGGACATAAACAGAGTTTGTCCAAAACAAGTAACAAAGTACATAATTGTGATAGGGTACACAAGTGAAGCTCTTCTTTTGTTTGTGTCCTTTGTGAATGCAACTGAACATTTCTAAATCAAGGTTTTGCACCCATTTCAGCTATTTTACCACTGCCAATTCTAGTTCAATTTAGGGACTAGTTTCAACTAGATCCAGTTGCAGCATAAAGGTAATGCTCCCTACCGACATCTGCAGGCCATATGTTTGAATACCGGCAAGACCAAGCTATTCTTCGTGTCTTCTAAGATCAGCAAATAAAGTACAATTAAACTGAGTGATATAAAAACCCACTAAATCTGGTATTTAGAAATGAAGCCTGAAAAACGGTTTGAACACACAAACTATGAAAAAAGGCTATTATTCAGATCATCATCCCGTGAATTCAAGCAGGAAAACAATCCCGAACAATGGGGTACAAGATTTGTTGAGCCAATCGGGCCATATAACCACTGATTTTTTTTAAGCACTCCAGCCAGTCTAAAAGAGGTTGTGGAGCACGGGCAGCCCCTCCAATGACTTCAGTTCTGTACGGTGCTATTGGAAATTTCCATAGTTTTTCTATTTTAAACTCCCCCAAAAAATTTAATAATGTGTAAAAACAATGAGTCAAGCAGAAGGCACTGGCGTTTACTATAGTCTTAAGCCATTAACAAAGGAGCGGGATTTTAATTGCTGGTATAGCCCAGCTACGAAGGCTATACCAGCTATTAAGGCTATTAGAACCTTCTGCCCCTAGAGGGCAGAATGTTGTTATAAATAAAACAAAGTCCTCATGGACCCCGATGGAATTAAAATCCCCTTGGGCTCCATGAGGCCTTTGTTCACAGTTGTTGCTGTGACCAGAGAACATTGGAATGTTCCGGCCAGTAAAAGCCCAGAGAACTCCATTATCTCCAATGGAGCTCCCAACATTCCAATGTTCTAAAAAAAAAAAAAAAAAAAAAAAGAAGAAAAAGCAGGCAACTGGGCCGGACTACCAGGCCCCATGCTACATCAGTCCTAAATTCAGCCAAGTCAGCATTCAACACTATGCATAATATTTGCTCATGGAACATCAGGGCCTCTAATGATTTACTCTCTTCAGACTATTTACAACATGTAGGAACATTCAAAATAGTTTTCCTACGAGAAACTTGGCAAGTAACCGCAAACCGTTGGCTCGACTATACAGTTTCAATTAGCAGCACTACGGTCAGGAAAGGTTGGCCGTTCCCACAGCATGGTTTCAATCTATGTCCATAATCAATTGGGGCTGACCGCTACTACTTTGGTAGAATTCAATGGTGAGATTACCATAATAAAGCTTGAAATGTCTGCTGCCCAAAATACCCCCTACAATTCTGTGGTGCTTGCAAAATCTCTCTCTCGGGCCCGAGTTGGGCCCACACGCGCCCCGAAGGGCGAGTAAAGATGTTTGTTTTGATGGTACGGAAGTGTCGATCGAAGGTGTAACGCGATCGAAAACAATACCGACAAGAAATGAAGAGTTTCAAGCTTTCCTGAATCGAACTATTGGAGCAAAAGGAAACACGTCCGAAACCGATGGCGAAAAGAAAACAACCTAACATGGAGTCGATGCCCATGCGCAATGGAGCCGAAGGAGGAGTCACTCGATCCTGTGACTCGAAAACACTTCTTCGAAGAAAAACAACTTGTAACACTCCGAGCCCAACACTAGATGGCAGACATTTGCACAGCATGTGTATCTGCAGCTACACATGCCATCGAACATATATATATATATATATATATATATATATATATATATATATATATATATATATAAAATGTCCATACCCAGTGTACATCTGTTCGTGGCATTAGTCGCTGCAGATTCACATGCTGTGCACATCCAGCCATCTGGTGTTGGGCTCGGAGTGTTACAAGTTGTTTTTCTTCGAAGAAGTCTTTTCAAGTTACGAGACCGAGGGACTCCTCCCATTTCGACTCCATTGCGCATGGGCGTCGACTCCATCTTAGATTGTTTTCCCCGCAGAGGGTGAGGTAGGAGTTGTGTATGCTAGTAATAGTGCCCATGCAATGGAGTGAATGCGTATGCACATAATTAAGTTTTAAAGTAATATATTTACAAATGTACAAATGTTTAAGATCTACTTCTAAACGGCTACAGGCTGCCGGGGAGGCGGGTGGGCACATGTGAATCTGCAGCGACTAATGCCACGAACAGAGGTACACTGGGTAAGTGACATTTTCCGTTCGATGGCATGTGTAGCTGCAGATACACATGCTGTGCATAGACTAGTAAGCAGTTATCTCCCCAAAAGCGGTGGTTCAGCCTGTAGGAGTTGAAGTTGTTTGAAATAAAGTTCTTAGTACAGCTTGACCTACTGTGGCTTGTTGTGCAGATAACACATCTACACAGTAGTGTTTAGTAAATGTATGAGGCGTAGACCATGTTGCTGCCTTACATATTTCGTTCATTGGAATATTTCCTAGAAAGGCCATGGTAGCACCTTTCTTTCTGGTTGAGTGTGCCTTTGGTGTAATAGGCAGTTCTCTTTTAGCTTTAAGATAGCAGGTTTGAATGCACTTAACTATCCATCTAGCAATGCCTTGTTTTGAAATTGGATTTCCTGTATGAGGTTTTTGAAATTTTTGAAAGGCGATAAATAGTTGTTTTGTCTTTCGAATTAGTTTTGTTCTGTCAATGTAGTACATTAGTGCTCTTTTGATGTCTAATGTATGTAATGCTCTTTCAGCTACAGAATCTGGCTGTGGGAAGAACACTGGTAATTCTACCGTTTGATTCAAGTGGAACGGTGAGATTACTTTTGGTAAAAATTTAGGATTGGTCCGTAGAACAACTTTATTTTTGTGTATTTGAATAAATGGTTCTTGAATGGTAAATGCTTGAATTTCACTCACTCTTCTTAGAGATGTGATGGCAATTAAAAATGCAACTTTCCACGTTAAGTATTGCATTTCACAAGAGTGCATGGGCTCCAAAGGTGGACCCATGAGTCGTGTTAAGACAATGTTGAGGTTCCATGAAGGAACTGGTGGTGTTCTTGGTGGTATAATTCTCTTTAGGCCTTCCATAAACGCTTTTATGACTGGTATCCTAAATAATGAAGTTGAGTGCGTAATTTGCAGGTAAGCTGAAATTGCCGTAAGATGTATTTTAATTGAAGAGAAAGCTAGTTTAGATTTCTGCAAGTGTAGTAAGTATCCTACTATCTCTTTTGCAGATGCGTGTAAAGGTTGAATTTGATTATTATGGCAGTAATAAACAAATCTTTTCCACTTATTTGCATAGCAGTGTCTAGTGGTAGGTTTTCTAGCCTGTTTTATGACCTCCATACATTCCTGTGTGAGGTCTAAGTGCCCGAATTCTAGGATTTCAGGAGCCAAATTGCTAGATTCAGCGATGCTGGATTTGGATGTCTGATCTGTTGTTTGTGTTGTGTTAACAGATCTGGTCTGTTTGGCAGTTTGATATGAGGTACTACTGAAAGGTCTAGTAGTGCTGTGTACCAAGGTTGCCTTGCCCATGTTGGTGCTATTAGTATGAGTTTGAGTTTGTTTTGACTCAACTTGTTTACTAGATATGGAAGAAGTGGGAGAGGGGGAAAATCGTACGCAAATATCCCTGACCAGTTCATCCATAGTGCATTGCCCTGAGACTGGATGCGAAGTTTTGGCATTTTGAGTTTTCTTTTGTTGCAAATAGATCTATTTGTGGCGTTCCCCACATTCTGAAGTAAGTGTTCAGTATTTGGGGGTGAATTTCCCATTCGTGGATCTGTTGGTGATCCCGAGAGAGATTGTCTGCTAGCTGATTCTGAATCCCTGGAATAAATTGTGCTATTAGGCGAATGTGGTTGCGAATCGCCCAATGCCATATTTTTTGTGTTAGGAGACACAACTGTGTCGAGTGTGTTCCTCCCTGTTTGTTTAGGTAATACATTGTTGTCATGTTGTCTGTCTTGACAAGAGTGTATTTGTGGGTTATTACGGGTTGAAATGCTTTCAGCGCTATAAACACCGCTAACAGTTCTAAGTGATTTATATGAAACTGTCTTTGCTGAATGTCCCATTGTCCTTGGATGCTGTGCTGATTGAGGTGTGCTCCCCACCCTGTCATGGATGCATCTGTTGTTATTACGTATTGTGTCACTGGGTCTTGAAAAGGCCGCCCTTGGTTTAAATTTATACTGTTCCACCATTGAAGCGAGATGTATGTTTGGCGGTCTATCAACAGCAGATCTAGAAGTTGACCCTGTGCCTGTGACTACTGTGATGCTAGGCACTGTTGTAAGGGCCGCATGTGCAACCTTGCGTTTGGGACAATGGCTATGCATGAGGACATCATGCCTAGGAGTTTCATTACTAATTTGACCTGTATCTTTTGGTTTGGATACATGGCTTGTATTACACTGTGGAATGTTTGGACTCTTTGTGGACTTGGAGTGGCAATTCCTTTTACTGTGTTGATTGTTGCTCCTAGGTATTGCTGTGTTTGACACGGCAGAAGGTGTGACTTTGAGTAATTGATTGAGAAACCTAGTTTGTGTAGGGTTTCTGACGTAATTTGTGTGTTGTGAGCACTGTATTTGCGTGTTGGTTTTGACTAACCAATCGTCTAGGTACGGGAACACATGTATTTGCTGCCTTCTGATATGTGCAGCTACTACTGCTAGACATTTTGTAAAAACTCTTGGCGCAGTTGTTATTCCGAATGGAAACACTTTGAATTGGTAATGTATCCCTTGGAATACAGACCTTAGGTACTTTCTGTGTGAAGGATGTATTGGTATATGGAAATATGCATCCTTTAGATCCAGTGTTGTCATGTAGTCTTGTTGTTTGAGCAGTGGGATTACTTCTTGTAATGTAACCATGTGAAAGTGGTCTGATTTGATGTATGTATTTAATATTCTGAGATCTAGTATAGGTCTTAGAGTTTTGTATTTTTTGGGTATCAGAAAGTACAGTGAGTAAACTCCAGTGTTTAGTTCTTGTTTTGGTACTAATTCTATTGCCTCTTTTTGGAGCAATGCTTGAACTTCTAATCCTAGAAGATTTATATGTTGTTTCGACATACTGTGTGTTTTCGGTGGGACTGTTGGAGGGAATTCGCGAAATTCTATGCAATAACCATGCTGGATAATTGCTAGTACCCAAGTATCTGTTGTTATCTCCTCCCAATGTTTGTAAAATTGGCTTAATCTTCCCCCCACAGGTGTTATGTGATGGGGATGTGTGACTTGTGAGTCACTGCTTATTTTGAGGACTTTTGGGGCTTTGGAATTTTCCTCTACTTTTATGGAATTGTCCCCCTCTATATTGCCCCCGAAAACTTCCCCGCTGATATTGGCTTTGGTAAGTGGGCCTTGTTTGTGATGTTGTGGTTTCTGTAGGTTGTCCTCGAAACCCTCCCCTAAAAGGTGTTTTGCGAAATGTGCCTCTGCTCTGCGGGGAGTAGAGTGCGCCCATGGCTTTTGCCGTATCAGTGTCTTTCTTGAGTTTCTCAATAGCAGTGTCGACTTCCGGCCCAAACAACTGCTGTTCATTAAATGGCATATTTAGCACGGCTTGTTGAACTTCCGGCTTGAAACCTGACGTGCGCAGCCATGCGTGCCTTCTTATTGTTATTGCAGTATTTACTGTCCTTGCAGCCGTATCTGCTGCATCCATTGAAGACCGTATCTGATTATTAGAGATACTTTGTCCTTCTTCCACCACTTGTTGTGCTCTTTTTTGGAACTCCTTGGGTAAGTGTTCTATCAAATGTTGCATCTCATCCCAGTGAGCTCTGTCATATCTTGCGAAAAGTGCTTGTGAATTGGCAATGCGCCATTGGTTTGCTGCTTGTGCTGCAACCCTTTTGCCCGCAGCATCAAATTTGCGACTCTCTTTGTCTGGAGGTGGTGCGTCCCCCGAGGTATGAGAGTTTGCTCTCTTACGAGCTGCCCCGACAACTACTGAGTCTGGAGTTAACTGCGTTGTAATATAAACAGGATCTGTTGGCAGTGGCTTGTACTTTTTCTCCACCCTTGGAGTTATGGCTCGGCCTTTAACAGGATCCTGAAAGATTTGTTTTGAATGTTTTAGCATTCCTGGGAGCATAGGTAGTCTTTGGTATTGGCTATGAGTGGAGGTTAGCGTGTTAAACAAAAAGTCATCCTCAATTGGTTCGGAACGCAAGGTGACGTTATGGAAAGCAGCTGCCCTTGCGATCACCTGTGTGTAAGATGTACTGTCCTCAGGAGGGGACGGCCTGGCAGGGTACGAGTCTGGGCTGTTGTCCGATACTGGAGCATCGTAAAGGTCCCATGCATCGGGATCATCTTGACTCATGGCAGTATGAGTCGGGGAGTGCATCAGTGGAGGAGTTGCTACTGGTGATGTGTGCACTGATGGTGGTGGAGAAGGTGGTGGAGTTGTTTTCTTTGCCACCTTTGCCTGTGGCTCCTTGTCCTTTTCTTGAAAGGCAAGTTTTCTTTTTATTTTAATTGGAGGAAGAGTGGTTATCTTCCCTGTGTCTTGATGAATGTGGAGCCTCCTTTGAGTATAGTCTGGCTCTACAGCTTGAAGTTTCTCTCCAAATCTATGTTTTTGCATTTGGGAGGCCAATCCTTGTTCCTCTGTATAGGAACCTGTTTTCGGCTCCGAGGCTGGATGTTTCGGAACCGAAACTTTTTCGGACGTCTTTTTAGGCTCCGAAGAAACCTTTGTAATTTTCGGCATGGTGGTGTCTTGGTGCCGAATTTGTTCGGTGCCGCTTTCACGGTGCCGAAATTTCTCTGAGCCGATGTCTCGGGTCAGAGATTGCTGTGTGGCGGTATCTCGACCGGAGTCGGATGACTTCGACACCAGCGTGCCCTTTTTCGGTGCCTTGGCTCAGTCACCGCTTTTTTGGGTTAAGCCATGGCCTGTTGGCGGTGGCGTCCCCTGGGCTTTTGTTGACTTCTCGTGAGTCTTATGTTTCGACGTCTTACTCACGGTTTTCGGCGTTTCTTCGGCCTCGAGCTCTTCCGAGTCCGATTCGTGGATAGAGAAAGCTTCCTCTTCCTCCTCGAAATGCTCTTGTCCTGTCGGCGTCGACGCCATCTGCAGTCTTCTGGCTCTTCGGTCTCTTAACGTCTTTCTGGACCGAAACGCTCGACAGGCCTCACAAGTATCTTCCTTGTGCTCTGGGGACAAGCACAAGTTACAGACCAGATGCTGATCCGTATACGGATACTTGTTATGGCATTTTGGAAAGAAGCGGAATGCGGTCCGTTCCATCAGCCTTGAATTCACACGTGGCCGGGCTGACCAGGCCCCGACGGGGGAATCGAAAAAACCCTGAAGGGCCACCGGAGCTCTTCTAAATTCGGTGTCGATCTGTTGTAACTAACCCGATACTGAACGCAAACAATACCGACGTTTTTTCCGAGATTCTAACTAACTTTCCGACCCAAAAACACGGAGCGAAAAGGAACACGTCCGAACCCGACAGCGGAAAAAAAACAATCTAAGATGGAGTCGACGCCCATGCGCAATGGAGTCGAAATGGGAGGAGTCCCTCTGTCTCGTGACTCGAAAAGACTTCTTCGAAGAAAAACAACTTGTAACACTCCGAGCCCAACACCAGATGGCGGGATGTGCACAGCATGTGTATCTGCAGCTACACATGCCATCGAACATATATATATACACACACACACCTTTCGACATCTAGTGTTGGGCTCGGACTGTTACAAGTGCGCATGGGCATCAACTCCATTGTTAGATTATTTTCCCGCGAAGGGAAAAGGAAGGAGTGATAGAGGAAGAATATAAAGAGATGTCCATGCAAGTGTAAATGTATCTACATATGTACAAATGATAAACTTGAACGACTACAGGCTTCCGGGGAGGAGGGAGGATGCATGTGAATCTGTAGCACTACATGCCACGAACAGATGTACAATTGGTAAGTGACATTTTCCGTTCGATAGCATGTGTAGCTGCAGATACACATGCTATGCATAGACTACAAAGCAGTTAGTCCTCCCAACAAATAGCGGTGGCTAGCCTGTAGGAGTTGAAGTTGTTTGCAATAGTGTTCTTAGATCAGCTTGGCCTACAGTGTCCTGTTGCTGTGAGAAAACATCACCACAATAGTGTTTAGTAAAGGTATGAGAAATAGACCATGTGGCAGCTTTGCATATATCAGCCATTGGTAGGTTTCCTAAAAATGCCATTGACGCACCTTTCTTTCTTGTAGAATGTGCTTTAGAAGTGATCAAAAGTTGTCTTTTTGCTTTGATGAAGCATGTGAGTATGCGTCTAACAGTCCATCTTGCTAAGCCTTGTTTATATATAGGATTGCCTTTATGTGGTTGTTGAAAAGCAACAAAAAGTTATTTTGTTTTCCTTAAGTCTTTAGTTCTATCTATATAGTACACAAGAGCTCTTTTGAGTTCTAGAGTATGAAGAGCTCTCCCTGCAACGGAGTCTGGCTGTGGAAAGAAGACTGGCAATTCCACTGTTTGGTTGATGTGAAAAGAAGGTACTACTTTTGGTAGAAACTTTGGATTTGTCCTAAGGACGATTTTATGTTTGTGTACTTGGAAAAAAAGGTTCCTCAATAATGAAGGCTTGTATTTCACTAACTCTTCTTAATGAAGTAATAGCTACAAGGAAGGCAACCTTCCATGTTAAAAATTGAATTTGACAAGAGTGCATGGGTTCACAAGGTGGGCCCATAAGTCTGGTAAGTATGATATTTAGATTCCAAGAAGGAACAGGTGGTGTCCTAGGTGGAATAATGTGTTTTAATCCTTCCATGAAAGCTTTAATAACAGGGACTCTGAATAGAGAATTATGTTGAATATTTTGTAAATATGCAGATATTGCAGTAAGGTGGATTTTGATGGATGAGAAAGTTAAATTAGATTTTTGTAAATGAAGTAGGTAACATACAATATCTTGTATAGATGCTGTGAGAGGATCAGTATTTTTAGATTGACAGTAGTAAACAAATCTTTTCCATTTGTTAGCATAACATTGTCTGATAGTAGGTTTACGTGCCTGTTTAATCACTTCCATGCATTCGGATTGAAGTTTTATGTAACTCAGTTTTATGACTTCAGGAGCTAAATCGCTAAATTGAGAGCATTGGGGTTTGGGTGCCTGATTTGACCTTTGTTCTGTGTCAATAAATCTGGTTTGTTTGGAAGTCTGGAATGAGGTACTACAGACAGGTTTAAGAGTGTTGTGTACCAGTGTTGGCGTGCCCATGTTGAGGCTATGAGTATGATAGTAAGAGATGTTTGACGTAGTTTGCTGACCAGAAAGGGAAGGAGTGGGAGAGGGGGAAAGTGTAAGCAAATATCCCAGACCAGTTGATTCATAGAGCAGTGCTCTTGGATGGAGGATGTGGGTGTCTGGAAGCAAAGTTTTAGCATTTTGCGTTTCTGCTTGTTGCGAATAGGTCTATTTCTGGTGTTCCCCACTTTTGAAGTACTTTGGTGTGAATCTCCCATTCGTGAGTTTGTTGGTATTTCTGTTTAGGAGATCTGCTAACTGATTGTGTATTCCTGGAATGTATTCTGCTAATAGACAAATGTGATTGTGAGTTGCCCATTTCCATATTGTCTGGGCTAGCAGAGACAGCTGAGATTAATGTGTCCCGTCCTGTTTTTTGAGGTAATACATGGTTGCCATGTTGTCTGTTTTTAATCAGACATTCTTCTGTTTGAGAAGGGGCTGAAACGCTTTTAGGGCAAGAAACACTGCCAATAACTCTAGGTGGTTTATGTGAAGTTGTTTGTTTGAGATCCCATTTCCCTTGAAAGGTATGATTGTTGAGATGAGCTCCCCAACCTATCATTGATGCGTCTGTTATTATGGTCTGAGGTACAGAGTCTTGAAAAGACCACCCCTTCATTAGATTGCTGAGATTCCACCATTGAAGGGACGTGTGCGTATGGCGGTCCATCAACACTAGATCTTGAAGCTGACCGTGTGCCTGAGACCATTGCTGTGAGAGGCATTGTTGTAAAGGTCTCATGTTTAGTCTTGCATGTGGAACTATGGCTATGCAAGATGCCATCATCCCTAGAATTTTCATGATAAATCTTACAGTGTATTGTTGATTTGGTTGGATATGTGGGATGAGATTTTGGAAAGCTTGTATCATTTGTGTAATTGGATATGCCAGGGCTTTTTGAGTATTTAGAATAGCACCTATGTAAGGTTGTACCTGTGCTGGTTGAAGGTGTGACTTCAGATAATTTAGAGCGAACCCTAGGTTATGCAGAGCTTTCTATTACATATTGAGTGTGTTGTCGGCATTGTACAAAACTGCTTGATTTTATTAGTCAATCGTCTTCTTAAGTAGGCTGCTACTACTGCTAGACATTTTGTGAACACTCTTGGAGCTGTTATGCCAAATGGTAAAACTTTGAACTGGTAATGTTTTCCTGCTAGGACAAACCGGAGATATTTTCTGTGAGCTGGATGGATGGGTATATGGAAATACACATCTTTGAGGTCTAAGGCAGTCATGTAATCATGTTTTTGTAGTAGTGGAATGACATGCTGCAGAGTTACCATGTGAAAATGTTCTTCCAGGATATAAAGATTGAGAGGTCTGAGGTCTAGGATAGGCCTTAGAGTGCCATCTTTACAACTGTTCATTGTTGAGAATTTGGGACCAATTCTATTGCTTGTTTTAGTAGTATGGATTGTACTTCCTGTTGTAACAGAACATTGTGTTCTGGGGACAATTTGTGGTAACGTGGTGGAATGTTTGGAGGGGTGGAGATTAACGCTAGGCAATAGCCATTGTGTATAATTGATAACATCCAACTGTCTGTGGTGATGTTTTGCCAATGTGAGTGGAATTGTTGTAGCCTTCCTCCCACATGAGATGTGTGTGGTGGTGGGGTGGGAAAGAAGTCACTGTTTGGATGGTGTAATGGCTTGCTTTGAGGCTTGGAATTTGCCGGTTTCTGAAATATTGTCCTCTATAGGACCCTCTAAAGCCCCCTCTTTGGTATTGTGTCTGTTGTCCCTGCTTTAACTGGGAGACAGAAGGTTCAGAGGATTGTGGCTTAAATCTTCTTCTGAATTGGGGCCTGCAAAAGGAGCCTCTATATGGTGAGGTATATAATGCTCCCATTGCCTTTGCAGTATCCAAGTCCTTTCTCAGTTTCTCTATGGTGGTATCCACCTCAGGCCCAAATAAATGTTTATCGAAAGGCATGTTAAGTACTGCCTGTTGAATTTCTGGTTTAAAACCAGAAGAGTGTAACCATGCATGCCTTCGTATTGTAATGTCTGTATTTACACTCCTTGCGCTGTATCAGCAGCATCGAGGGCAGACCTTATCTGATTACTACTTATAGCCTGTCCTTTTTCTACAATCTGTTGTGCTCTTTTTGAAGATCTTTTGGGAGGTGCTGTATGAATTCTTGCATCTCATCCCAGTGGGCACTATTGTATCTGGCAAGGAGTGCTTGCGAATTTGCATTTCGCCATTGATTAGCCGCTTGCGTGGCTACTCTCTTGCCAGCAGCATCAAATTTCCTACTCTCCTTCTCAGGTGGAGGAGATTCTCCTGATGATTGGCTGTTAGCTCTTTTCCTAGCTGCACTCACCACTACTGAGTCTGGAGGAAGTTGATGTGTGATGTAGTCTGGGTCTGTATGAACAAGTTTATATTTTTTGTCAATTCTAGGAGTAATTACACTAGCTTTGACGGGCTCACAACAAATGTGGTCAGCATGTTTGAACATTCCAGGCAACAATGGGAGACATGGCATCTAGAATGAGAGGAAGAAAGAGTATTGAATAAAAAATCTTCTTCTAGGGGTTCAGAGTGCATAAGCACCCCATGGTAAGCAGCTGCCCTAGAAACTACCTTAGTGTAGGCAGTAGTGTCCTCTGGTGGAGAAGGCTTGGAGGGGTATAGATCAGGATCATTGTCTGGAATGGGATCAGGGTCATACAGATACCAAGGATCCACTGTATCTCCATGCGAGTATAGTGAGTGGGTTGGAGAAGGCAATGGTGGTGGACTATTGTGAGGAGGTGAAAAAGAAAGCTGTGGAGAGTGAGGAGGAGAAGTAGGGGGAGGTGCTGGCTTCTCCTTTTGTTTTTGAGCCTTTGCTGGTGGTTGAGCAGAGTCTAATTCCTCTTGAAAGGACGTCTTTCTTTTAGTCTTTAAAGGAGGCGCAGTCAAAATTCTGCCAGTCTCTTTATGTATTTTGATTCTAGATTGTCTTTTATCCATGATGTCCAATATTGGCTGAATCTCAGTGTTCTCATTATCAGGATTGTAAAAATTCTTGCATCGGCTTCAAGATTTGTTTAAGTTTACTCGAAAGTCCTTGTTCCTCTGTGTATGACGCTTTTTTCGGTTCCGAAGTCTGTATTTTTTTCAGTCCCGAAAATGAAGTTGGCTGTTTCAGCTCTGAAGCAGGGTGTTGAATCTTCGACTCTGAGGAGTGAGGATGCTTACTGGTATCCAGGGTGGAACTTCTGACCGACTTGCTCGACTCCGAAGTAGACTGAGGAGTGGCCTTTTTCAGCGCCGAACCCGAGGGTCTGTCGCCTACAGTCTTTTTTTCAGGACAACCCATGGCCTTCCGGCAGTGGTGTACCCAATGCCTTATGTAGTTTTTTATGTTTGGGAGTAGGGGCAGACATACTCACATGCTGGCCAGCCGTGATGGGTCTTTCTTCTTCGGATTCCTGCTCGGAATCAGTATCTCAAATAGAGACAGCTGTCTGCGCCTGCTCTTCTTCCGTGACATCGAGATGTTCTGTGCTTTTCAACGCCATTTCCAATCTTCAGCTCTACGATCTCAAAGTCTTCTTCGATCGAAACGATCGACAGGCCTCGCAATCTTCTTCTCGATGGTCAGGAGAAAGGCGCAAATTACAAACCAGATGTTGGTCTGTATAGGGATTCTTTGCATGCCACCAAGGGCAGAATCGAAATGGAGTCCGAGCCATCAGGCTTCCACACGGTAGGCACGAATAGCCCTGAGTCGGGAACACGTGCCCGAAGGGCAAAATTTAGATTCCGACGGTACTGCCGGTTTGATGCTAGATGGAAGTGTGATTTAAACAATACAGATGATTAAATAGGTTTTCTATGGTTTTCTGATTCAAAATTTTGGAGCGAGAGGAAACACGTCCGAACCTGACAGCAGAAAGAAAACAATCTGACAATGGAGTCGATGCCTATGCGCACTGTAACCGAGAGGTGGAGTCACTCAATCCAGTGACTCCGAAAAGACTTCTTCGAAGAAAAACAACTTGTAACACTCCAAGCCCAACACTAGATGTCGGAAGAGATAAGCATAGCATATGTATCTGCAGCTACACATGCCATTGAACACTATATATATATATATATATATATATATATATACACACACACACACATATAAATGCATAGCATATGTATCTGCAGCTACACATACCATTGAACACTAATAAATATATAAATACATATAAATGCAAATCCACCCAAGAAAAGGGCTATGATGGAGTATTTAGTCGACACCCTCTGTCAATTAAAACCGGCTAACTTAAAAACCATATGGTTATTAGTGGGGGATTCTAATACTAATTTGGTAACTCCACTGAACGACTCAGAATGGCTTGGTATTGAGAACCAGCTATAAATAATTTTTCAAATAAATGCTGCTCTCCCAGCCAGAAGCACCAAGGCTACTATCACTTTTACTACCGCCCTCAATGACCTAGGCCTACAGTCACTGAACGGCAGAAGCGTATGCAAACAAGTTGCGGCCCACACGTATAAATCTCATCACAGGCTGGCCACATGTGATTATTTGTGGGTAACAATCCAGCACTTCCACTGGTTTGAAAATATTAAAATTGACGATACCCTTATATGCAATCAGGTCATTTTGTCATGCTCTTTCCTTTGAAGGCATCTCCCCTGCCGAAAGAAACCATGCTGGGACATCAGTCAGAGATGGAAATTGTTAAAAGGCTTCAGTGGGACTGTAGACCAAACAACAGCAAGATCAAGCAACTGCAAGCTTTACTATCCCGATGAATGCTACTCAAAAACTAATCGAAGTCTGGTCTGATATCAAAAATGGCTTATTAAAATCTCTTGCTCCTCCTCAATCAGGCCCTCTGGAACATCGTTCTCATTGTTTTCCTCCTTTAAAAATAAAAAATAAGGATAAAGGCAATATTGCCCTGAAAGATTAACACAAAAGCACACAAAAAAAAGTTATGGTCATCACTCGCCTGCAGTTGTAAGACAAACAATAGATTGTGGCATTCGAAGCAATATAATACAATCATTTCAATACATTTTGTCTAGTTGGCCATAAACTCTCAGATGGCTATTCGATAAGTGAATGAATTAACATTTCCGCATCTGGATGGTCTGCTTACATTTCCACGTCGTATGTTGAACCTCTTATCCTGGCATTTGATCCAGCGACCATCCAAGATGTTGACAGGTAGTCAACAACTGGGTCAAGATGCTATCTGCAGGCGCTCCCTGCCCAAATGGTTTTCCAGCCGCCATATTCAAGGCAGCAAGAGAATGGACAAACTGGATCACTCCTCTTTTTAATGAATGTTAAATTAGGTATAAGGTCCCAGAGGGCAGGAGAGACTACCTGGTTGTCCCTATTCATAAGAAGGGCCCTTATACTAGGCCAGAAAACTTCCGTCTTATTGTCCTACTTGATATGGAGAAAAAGTGTTTTGTGAAAATACTCAGCATAGAACTTGAGGAGTGACCGAAGGTTAGGAAAATCATCTTCGTAATACAAACTGGTTTCTGAAAGGGCAATGGGACGCAGGTTAATCTGCTAGGTCTAGCTGCTTTGATCGACCACTTTGTAAACAAGTATTTGGAATTCAATAGGTCTTGCATTTGTTAGAGTTAGAGCTATTGGCGCTGTAAATGACTATGTCTTTTACCTATGTGTTTTGGTTTGGAGTTTAGTGTATGTATGGACAGAGACACAGCTACAGCACTGTCTAGAGGACTAAGAATGGGGAATTCCCACTGGAAAGAGAAAGGCAGCTGCAGCACTGCCTAGGACTCAGAATGGAGGAGTTACCGACGGGAGCAGAGAGTCAGCTGCAGCTCTGTCTAGGGGACTAAGGATGAGGAATTTTCACTAGGGACAGAGACACAGTTGCAGTACTGCCTAGAGGACTTAGAATGGGGGAGTTATTGACAGGAACAGAGAAGAAGCTGCAGCATGGTTTAGCAGACTAAGAATGAGGAACTACCGCTGGGACAGAGAAGCAGCTAGCAGCACTGCCTAGAGGACTTAGAATGAGGAATTTCGGTTAGGACCAGAGAAGCAGCTAACAACACTGCCTAGTGGAATTAGAATGAGGAATTTGACGGGACTGGAGAAGCAGCTTGCAGCATTTTCTAGAGGACTGAGAATGATGAAGTACCACTGGGACCAGAGAAGCAGCTGGCAAAGAATGAGGGATTACCACTGGAACCAGAGAAGCAGCCGCAGCATTGTCTACGGGATTAAGAGGGAGGAATTACCATTGGGACCAGAGAAGCAGCTAGCAGCAGTGACTAGGGGATTTAGAATAAGGAATTACCGACGAGACCAGAGAAGCAGTTTTCAGCTCTGCCTAGACGACTTAGAATGAGGAATTACCACTGGCATCAGAGAAGCAGCTGCAGCATTGCCTCCAGTAGTAAGAATGAGGAATTACCACTTGGACCAGAGAAGCAGCTGCAGCACAGTGTAGGAGACTTAGAATGAGGAATTACCAATGGGACCAGAGAAAACAGCTGCAGCACACTTTTTAGAGGACTTTAGAATCAGAAAGACTAAAAGTGAATGAGTGGGTGTCTGAAAAACACGCACACAGAGCCAATTATTACTAAAACAGCAATGGAGGGAAAGTGGGTTGGAAAACATTAAGTATACCCAAGCAGAGGCACAAGAACAAACGAAACCAAAAACCTTCAGTACCTTTCTGAAACCAGTGTTTTCACTGGTGTGGTGTGAACACATTGCTATGGAAAACCAAAAGAACACTAAGGCTGCAATGACCAGATGCGAGGAAGATCCATCACATGCTGTAACAGGAGGAAGCGTGAATGCGGTGAACGTAGTGTGATGGCCGACAAAAAATTTCTTAGTGAAATCGCCTGGGAGAGAACTAAGCATATAAAGGAAGGATGTACAGACAAATGCACCTATAAAATAGAAGCATTTAGGACAAGCACAACAACGAACGAATGGCAATAATGGGCGTGGTTAAAGCCCACTGACTGAATACAGCAGGTCTTGCAGACAGCCCATTCGCCATTCCTAGTTTTGACCTAAAAAGGGTACACATCCTCTATTCAGTGCATTCATTTATTCTGCCACAGCTTTTGATAAGGTAGATAAAAAGCTGCTTTGGTCCAAATTAACAGCTTGAGGCATTTATCCATGCTTGTTGAAAAAACAGTCTTTACTCAAACACAGGAGTAAAAGTGAGTCCCCAGCAAATGGCCCACCTCTGCAAATACTTATACCAATACGGGCCTGAAGTAGGGCTGCTTACAGGCCCCTCCGATTTTTAATTGTCATTTGGCAGGTTTGAATTATCACCTAAGCACAGCTAAAGTCTTCCCTCTTAAAACTGCAAGCACTGGTGGCACCATTTTAATGGATGAAACTGCAAAAAGCTTACAAAGGTCTCTGACCAGCCTGGCAGATTAGCTTAGAATACAATACATCAAAAACCAAGATCCTAGTCTTCGGTAAAAGGATGGCAAAGAAAGGTGCAAGCTTTTTCATTTTTTTATTTTAAACAGCCAATAAGTTGAAAGGGTTTCCACAATCAAATATTTAGGTATATGGCTAAATGATCGCGGTAACCCTTCTACGCAAATCGAGGCACTAACAACTACGGCAAATGCCCTTGTTTTAGCCATCAAACGCCTCCTTAAAAGCCTCTTGGGGCAAGGTCTTTCCGCAATTTTAAATGTTATTGACAGCAAATTGATGCCCAAACTCACATATGGCTCCATAGTCTACAACAAATGTCTATTAACCTGTCCCGGTTAGATCTTGCTCAAAGCCGATGATAATGAAGTATGTTCTAGCTACCATCATCACCTAACTACAATTTAATCGAGACTCATATGGTTGTGAAGCTTCTGTCATTTTTCCTTGCTGTCCTTGTACCTACATCAGATGCTTTTTTTAGTGAACCATGATGAGATTGGGCCTAGGTTAGCATTACTCAACTACAACACTTTGTGCTTTTCTGAAACACATACAAGGCACCTGCTTATTTTTTTAACTGGCTGTTGATATCAGATTGTATGCTCCTTTTTTATATTTTATTGTACCACTGTTTATTTGTAATTGAAAATGATCTTGTGTGTTTTCTTCTAAAACCTTGCAATGATTTTGATTAATCATGAAAAACAAAAAGAGAAATTATATATTCTTTTAAACCATCAGAAGTGTCCTTTAATAGGATGAGAACCATACTTACCAACAGGATAACTTCCTCCGCCTTCTGCTGTTTCATAGACCGCCTCAGACCCCTCAGGTTCTCGCTGGCTTATCGCCTCCTGGTAGTCCGATTCTTCAGCTTCATAAACTGGCTCGGGTTCTTTAGGTGGGGCTTTACTTGAACTCTTGACAATTGGCTCCGTCTCATAAGCATACGCATCCTACAACAGCAAAAGAGGTCATCATTTAACCTGTGAGCGGACCTCTTCCCAAAGCCGGGAATGAACAGTCCTCAATGTTCAAACTGGTTTTATGGTGGATAAGCCCCGCCTCTTTAAACAGATCCATGTTATTTAGTTCTCATCTTCTGAATCAGTGTAGTCAAGTGAACCCTAAAACCTAAGGGTCAACCAGTAGTGAAAAATTTCCATTAACTATTTCTGCAGTTTTGTAGCACAACTCCACCTAATAAAGAATACTTTCTGAGGCAATCCATAGAAGATACAATAAACAAAGGTGTACAAGGCTTTTTAACTAATGAAACAGAAACAAAACAACTTGAACAAAAAGGAGCACATTGGGGTAGTCTTGCAAGGCTGATGCAACCGTGGAAGAAATTTAGAAGCTTTAAAAGATAACTCACACTCAGTCCTGTTCACCATCAAAAATAACTCAGTGAGTGAAGCAGTTTCTGCTGGTTTCAGGTGTGAATACTGGCACTGGAAACTCTGCCCTATATAATGGTGTTGAATTGATCTACGTCAGAAGGCAAACTAGTACTCATAATTGACGTTATGTTTTTTTATGTGGTCAGACCATTCAACCCAGAACTGGGCTGCCAGGAGGGAGAAGTCCTAGGAAATGGTTAAATCTTGGAAGCAAGGTAATGTTTACTTTTCTAAAGTGCCAAAAGCGATGCAGTCAGCATATGAAATTCTGAGCAGGCATTTCCGACTAATGGAAGTAAGATCCTGCTAAATGGGACATTTAAAAAAAAAAAATCTACATTACTGAAATTAGTACCTGGAATCTTTGGATTGGCCTCCCACAAGGAGCTGCAATTTATACACTGAGGCTTGAAATGGGCATGACAAGTATAACCTTCAAATATTACCAAAGAGTTGTAAATTACTGGCACCCTATGGTAAGAGCAAGAGAGGTTACTCAATGCCATAGGATTAAAGAGTATTTACACAATATCACGTAAACCCAGTGGCATGATAATTTTTTTTTTAATTCCAGCTTGAATTACAACCATGTGGTCTTGAAAGAGTTTGGCTGCCTAACAAGTAAACTGGATGTAATCAGTAAAAATTTGATCAGAAGAACCAGATTCACAGGAGAGTGTAAAATGGGCAAAATATGCTCATGAAGTCAAGGCAAGACAGATGGGCCAGTTGTACTTATATTTAAATCACATTCAAGCAAGAGATACCATAGATGTTGAGATTAAGAGTAGGTCAAGTGCCCCAAAATATAGAGTAGAAAAAAAAAAGAAAACAGTAATAAATATAAAAACAGAGACTTATCACAATACCCTTTTTGTAACTCCACTGCTATTTTACTATCGCAATGAATTGTATTTTGATTATATTTCACAGTGGCCTGTGCAGCACTACTGCTTCCAGTTTTTAGATGTCTACAGAAAAGATGAGCCAATGGCTTGCTTTTAAATATGATATAATGTCAAAACTTTGTATTATGTAACACATTTGGTAAGTTTACCGTTGTAGAGAAGTCAAAGTAAGAAGAGGTTAGAGAATAAGGTTTTTAAATTGGCAATGAGGTTTTCATAGTTTATCATAAGTACAGTTTGCATTGTCTGATTAGTATCAAGTGAAACAATGAATTTAACCACTACTGAAATCAGGTTTAAGATTCAGCATTGACTGCCTCCTGGGTTATTCGCTACAATCGAAATAAGGACAGCGTGCAAGAATATTATCAATCATTTTAAAGACTGGGCAAAGGGTTTTTGCAACCATTCGGAAGGCAACACCGTCGCCTCAGATCCCCTTGCGATGGGCCATTTCCCTTCTCCCACCCCACCCACCATTCCTTGCTCGCCATAAAACCACTGTTTTGGTAACCACTCACCTCATAAATGGCAGGGCTTGGAGGACTCTTCTCATTCGTGTTTTGAGGCGCAGGCGATTGAGGAGGAGTTTCCTTCTTGGCTTTTTCCTTTTAAAGATGGAGAAAACATGTGAACTAAAAACATTACTGGAGTTTGAGCATTTAAGATATTGACAACAAGTCTAGGTATGTAGAGGTCAGACCTAGCTACAACGCAATGGAGCACTGTAAAGCGGTGGGGACTAGGCAGGAAGATACAACAGTCAGTGGGAAGCGAGAAGATACAACACTACACGACAAGCCTTCGATACATTCCAGTGTTTCTCATAAAAGTTCAAATTGACCCCATTAGGAGCTTGGGAATGATCACGCACCTTGCAGCAGATCACCTCAGTGAAAACCAAGAAAGGGCCAGGGCTGGCGACAGCACTCGTTGCTATATCACTCTTGTTCAGTGCAGGTTCTTTACTGATGTAGTTTAGTACTTATAAGAGATGTTTTGTGGACTGTCAAGGCACTCTACACTGAAGCTGAAAGAAGGACTCCCGTTCAGCCGATTACTAAGCCCTTCTGTGTAGAACTAATTAAAGGTGCTAAAAGAAGGCATCTGGCACCAGGAGAGTGATTTCAGGTGGCTGGTTTGGTTGAAGGCACTGCAGAGGATGGGGCCCCACCCTTCTGCTTACAAAGCAGGAGAGTAAATTGAGCTTACCACAGGCCAACCTAGAGTGGGCCTTTAATGGCTGTCTGACCTCTCCCGGACGGGAGAAAAAAGGTAATGTTTCCCCGCTGTCTCATGAGTACTTTGACATGGTGAGGTTTTAGGAACCATTGGGGGCCTTGGCACTCGCTTGTGCTCATATAGTGGGTGCCGATGTGTGCATGAGCACCACCAAATCTCAACCAATCTGAGAAGCTGTGGTCTTCAGTGGTGAAGTGAGCAGAACCCCAACTGGAGAAGATGGAGGACAGACTGGTCATCAGTGTAAGGCAATTGCATACAGAATTTGCCCCCAAAAAGATGTAATTAAGAAGTAATATACATGTTTTGCATGCCTGATGCGGAGTGAAGATAACCTTACCTAACTGAGGTATTTTCTCTCCTATATTGTTTTATATAACAATCACGCAGCAGTAGGTTGTCTAGATACATTAGAAGAGACCAAATATAATACAAAAACAGACATCAACATTCAGATATGTCCCAAAATTGTAAAGCTATATAGTAAGACCATAATCAGGAATCTGCTTACAGACTGCATTTGTGCCCATCTGGGTATCCATGTGTGACCACATAAAAAAAAAATTCTCAAACTTATGTACTCTGCCAATCATGGTTTTGTTTTAAAGCAACTGGATTGAATGCTCTTATGCGGCAATATTTTTTAAAAAAGCCTACTACAGCGAAAAAATAAAAAACAAGCCCAAAGAAGTACCAAAGCCAGCAGGTTTAACATTTGCACTCGAGTATTGACAAAAAAGAAATATATATATGAATATCTGCTGCAGTGTACTACAAGTTAAAAAAAAGGCTTGGTTGCATGTAAAATGAAGGGTTCGCATAGAGAATTAAGTGCGAGATGACAGATTGTACTTTTCAGATGTAAAATCGCCCTTCATGCCCATTCCACTAGATACAGCCAACAGAAAAAAGGCAGGACTAAAATACTTCTATGAATTGATCCAAATTGTTAATTTCAATGTTTCAAGTGGCATCCAATACTCTCTCAATGGAGGCCATGAAACAGAAGAGTGGAGAGCAAGGAGAGTCCTTAGCAAGAGAAATGGAGAGATAAAGTTTTAGGACCCCGGGCTAAGCATAGCCCACAAACCCCAGAATGGCACCACCCAGAATAGGCACTCACTGGGGAAGAGGAAAACTGTCAGCAGAGAGAAGAGAGGCTGGGTCAGTGAGGAGAGGCTGGCTCTCAAGGGATCCCCCTTGAGGCTGGCAGATCCCCCTTGGGGTTGGCAAAGCCCACCGGGGGCGCCAACAGTTTGAAAAAAAGCACAGTGTCTGACTCCAGGAGGAAGCCCCTCGAAAGTGAAAATGGTGGCTGGTGCGGCATGAGAATGCTGCATCAAGTACATTTATAAGAAGAGCTCCCTGCCAGGGTGGGAGGGATTACTTTGGTCCAGGGGGAGCACAGAGCTGACGCAAATAGGTTAGAGGAAGGCAGGACTGGGCACCTAAGACTATATGGGCCACCTCACATAGATCTTATGCAGGAACAGACCTGTTATTACTAGGTCAGGACAAAAACAAGACATAATCATGGTAGAACATGAAGTTGTATCCCTTTCAGAAGAAGTGCCAGTTGCAGGTCTCTTGCAGTGGGACACAGCCAAAAAGAAGAGATCTCCTCACTGGCAGCTTAACACTTAGTTATTGAGAGACAAATTTGCTAAAGAAGCAAGCTAATCCTAGATTAAGGAGTGTTTACAGCACAATGAATATATGCGCCCGGTAGTACAGAAAGTATGGGAAGCGCTCAGTCGATATTAGGGATACCTGCAAAGTGAAGGGAATTAGATTCAACAAAATCTGATACTGTTACTAGAACAGAAAGACAAAAATTATATTTGGGACAGGTGAGACTTGGGGTAAAGCAAGGAAATGACTGGCCTCTAAACTAAGAAAATGGCAAACTCAATCCCAGCTCACACACATTAAAAGAGGACACAGGAGAATAGTTATAAGGGGATACTATAAACAAGGCATTCAGATTGTATTAGCCAGCGCTATATACAGCCGAACCAGCAGAAAGGGTGGAAGCAAAAAGATATTTAGAAAGGGGTGGCTTATCTAAACTCACACCAGATCAGACAGAATCCCTAAACAGCTGTAAATTTGCTGAGGTAATCATTAAAACAGTGAGAATTCTCCAGGTTTCAACCACGCCCGGTCTAAACAAATTTGTTCTGGCATTCTTTAAAACATTCTGGCCTGGACTAATTGGGATAACGCTTAGTATATGTAAACCGCTTACTGATCTGGGAAAAGTGACTTCAATGATGTCAGAAGACCACAGAATGGTTCTTCTGGAAAAAAAGAGAAAACTTGCAGATGAAGTGTGGCTTGCATCAGCAGATTTCTCTAATAAATGCAGACATATAGATGTATAGATATATATGCTAAAGTTATTGCTTCTGATATACCCAGACCAGGCAGAATTAATCACCAGAAGGCAGGTTGGAGACATCTCTAAGAAGGAGATGCAAAAATAAATAAATACATTAAAAAAAATTACTGTTCTACTCTAGTGTGCAAACAAATAATTCAAGTAAGTGCACAGGTCCTTTTTGAGAGAGATCATGAGTTATAGGAGCCTGGGAGACCACCTCATCTCAACAGCACTGGCAGGCTACCATAACCAGCCTCCTAAACTATGGGCTAGTGGACAGGAGAGAGTGCCAGTTCAGAAGCAGTGGGAGTTGAGGTAGTGGTGCTCCTTGAATCCTTGCTCTTTGCGTTCTGACTGGAGGCATTAACATAACAAACACAGGGAAATGGCTCCATCAGGATGAGACACTGGGCAGAAATTAGTTCAAACAGCCCCTCCATGCAGACAGTACAATAGTGATGCTGTTTGCACTTCACCTCGTACACCAACCAGACCCCTTAAGCAGGAACTACAGTGCTTCAAGAAGAGTGGCGGAATTTACGCCAATTATGCCAAGATCAGAACACTGGGGAATAAACATGTCCCGAAATGAGAGTCAGAATGAGTAAATAACGAGGCATACACCTTGGATTCTATGCGGAGAGAGTACAGAATGCTAATTTCTGTCCGCATATAAGGGAAGTCCAGAAGGATCTCCAAAGACACAACTACTTGCATGTGGCACGAACGTATTGCCTCTATTAACATGGCAACAATCCGAAAAGTCTAATTTCTCATCCAGCAATACTGCTTCAAGTAGGCCCACAAATCTGATACAGTTACAAAGAGTATGCCTTGAGGACTTGGGGGAGGGAAGAAAATGAGAATTGGCTTCAAATAGCTATTGAGTCAACGAGGTCTCTAATCTAGGGCATACTATGAGGCTTCACACTTAAACTACCTCCTTGACTGGTTAAAAGTCAAAACCGTCTCAATGGTGCTTCATTGTCAATTTTCTTGCAGATAGCCAATTATGAGGGTCGGAGGCAATACGTGGAAAAACTCAAAATATAGCCACCGTAAACCTGATACTCACCAGAAGACGACCCGTTAGACCTTCAATAAAGATCCATCGACATTCTCCCTGTTAATATGGGAGCCCAGAATTTTGGACTACAGGAAGACAGGGACATCTTTAGACTATGACGAGAAGCCTGATGCATCACGAACGAGGACATTAAAAAAGCAGAAGTCAAAACATTCAAGCAAATACAAGCAAAGTACAGCCTAGGATAATATGAGAGGTTCAGAGGTGTTCCCAATCTACACTGGGTACTGAAAAAAAGGAGTGTGGGAGGTTGCTACTCGGCCGTTCACTGGTTTTGAATAATTAATCCAGAAAGTGACAGGAAAAATTGATAAGGTCCCAATTGAGGGAAAAACAAACATAAGGAATCCTATTCAAATCAGCTGCAAAATGGAGGAAGGGCTAAACCATTCAAGGAAACAATGGAAGAGTTTAGCCCACAACAAATACAAGATCACTAAACATGTACATGCAAGGGAAGCAGCCCGTGAAATAGTAGATCGCTGCCACTAGACAGTCGCCTACAACCCCCACGAGCCATAAAAGAAACTAAGTCCATGCAGTGCTGGAGGGGCTGAAATCATGAGAAACCAATCCCACACACACCCTGGGACTGCCCTAAACTTAGCACTTGCTGGGACGAATTCATAAAAAGTTATAGCATTAATCCCAGACTGTGTAATGCTGGGGTGGATGTCCAAGACAAGGTGGGTAAGCTAGAAAATTGCAATAAAGTAAGAAACACCTTGCCCTAGAGGCAGAACAGGTTATTGTAGCCGAAACAGTTACACTTCTGACACACACACACACAAATAAAATGTGAAGGTGTGGTTCGGTTCAGATCCGGATACTTACCTGTAATCCTTTCTGGGTCTCTGGGTTTCTGACGTACGGGTGGCTGTCTCAAGAAGCATATGAGTTAGTTAAATGCACTCGAGAAGTTCCCACCTTCTCAGAAAGAAAAGCCAAAGACTAAAAAAACCTTCTCACAAAACGAAGACTTCAGAGGATTGAAGAAAACCAGCAATATAGAATTTGGAATTCTTCAGTGAGTGAGCATCAGAAAAACGAGGGAGTGGGGAAAAGGGTAAAGGAACACAGCTTTGTTGTGACACACCCTCCAGACTGAGGCCTTTAGATAGTAAAGCAGAATGGATTGGGAAAGTCTAGAAGTAACCAAGGGTGAGGGCAGCCATGATGGAAAGGGAAAAGAAAACAAAAACCTGAAGTCCCATATCTGTAGAGTTGCCTTAAAAAGCAGATGCAACCTCACAGGTAGGCAACTGCCATTTTGGAGTTGAAGAGAAAAGGAGCAGCAGTAAGGTGCTAGAGCCCAGGTAAGAGACCCTCCCAGCCACAGCTGTGGGCTTCATAGAGTCTGCTGACGTCCGGGAACCACAGGACCGCAGTTCTCGGGCACCCAAGTGGCCAAGAAGCCACGGACACAACAGGTTCATCCTAGGGATGGAAATGGTAACACGTGTGACTATAGACAATGAATGGGGCATCGAGAAAACTTTGCCACAGGAGTTTAGGGGGTCCACAGATGTTTCAATACTAAAGCAAAACACAGACTTTCCACAATTTTGGGAATGTTTCTAAACATCACAAGTAAAAGTTACGCAAGAAGTGACACTGGTGGGAAAGGTGGGGAAGGGGTTACTGAAAAGGGGTGCTCTACATATATCTTGAAAAATAAAAACTAACTAGTGAAACAAAAGATGTCTACTAATGTTTTAGGAATGTGGGTCTGGTCACAATGTTGTCAGACTGCCTCAAGTATGTGGCTACATCGTATTAGCTACAAAGAGATGTAACAAAGTGGCCCGGAAAAGGAGACATTGATGTACTGCAAACCACCTAGGAACTCTGAGAATGCTAAGAATGTGACAGTAGATTCCATATTACACGTGGAGCCTGGGTGTGCTCCCTGCCAGAACAACAAAAAAGAATGCCTATCTGCTGTGAGGCAAAAGGGAGAGCTATGTTTTGGACTAAGCGGTGTCAGGACCTAATTAAAATGAGGAGATTTTATTGTCACCAACACTCAGTCAAAAAATGTGATTACAACTGCAATCATAATATAGCTTTGTCCCATTTGTACCTTGTATGCCCCTTGGTGATGGGAGTTGCATGCTTAGCTGGAACCCAGTCTAGGCTTGCCAACAAAGAGGTAGTTTAAATCTGGGAGAACGGACTATACATGCCCATTCCCAAGACATTTCCCCAGCCAACTTCTGTTATCAACAAAGTCTGGAAGCCTAACCCTTACACCAGTTCTTCCCATCAGCCATCTCTGGTGTCTGTTGGACAAGGAAGATAGAGCTGATCCCAGTCTTTGCAACATTTGACAGGCAAGTTATGTCTGTCAGAATATGTAGAAAAATCAGTAGAGAAGCACATGAGAGAGGAAGTTACCACTAGACCCTGTGGTGAGTACACATGCTCTCGTTGAGAACTTACATAATGCCATCAAAAGAACACCTCTGCTGCATAAGCTTCCACATTTGCATGGGCACAAACAAGGGTATTCTGTTTAGGGTTTTTAAAGCAAGTGCCTTCCACAGATGATGCTGATACCTTGTCTGTCTCCATAAAATACCTTGAATCCCCTGAAGATTTACACAACTACTCACCTCAAGTTTCCTTCTGGCCTCCTCCTGCTCCTCTCGGTCCTTTGCCATCCTCTGAGCTCTTTCTGCTTCGGCCTTCTTTCGGTTCTCGGCTTCATTCTCCTTAGCAATGTTTTCGAAGTTTGCCCTGAGATTGCTTGTTTTGTTGCTGACTGCAAGATAACAAAGGGAGGAGAATCAAGAAGCAGTCTTCAACTAATAAATATTTATGACATGCAATTACAGATTTAATATGCCTCCATGTTGTGAAGTAGAGGATGCCAATTCAAATACGTTACCATGCTTTGCCGTAAAATAACGGAGAAAATTATTCCAAAGTATATAGTTTGATTCTCACGTCATTTACAATCACAATTAAACAAATCAAATGTATTGCCTCCCGAAAAGGGTATAAAATATTCACTACAGAATATTTGTGCAGTGTTCTCTTTTTTAAAATATTTCTTTTTTTTTTATTAAATATTTCTTTATTTGCATTTTTGATAGTAAGAGACATACAATCCATAGTCATCGTCAAACAGTACACATCAGTGTTGTCCGACATTTTAAACATTTACAGTGCATCCAACTCCTCATGGTGTAGAGCCTACGCACAGCTCTCAGTAATAATACTTATTCTCAAAACAGATAATCCCGTTACCTCCCATTTCTGGTATCTTGAGGTAGAGGGGCTGAAGGATATACTGTAATGTGGCAACATCTTATATAATGCACCATCTTATAAAATGCACATCACAATCCTCCTCATGTCCAACATCCCCCCCCCATCCATTCTCACCCCCAACCCCCGATTCCATTCGCCTATCACAGTTTACTTAATACATCATAACACGTCACAGCTCCGGGTGCCTGCCACCCCGTGATCCCGGATTGTCTCTCACGCACATGAATGAGTAACATTACCCGCCCATTCAATCCATTTCTGCCTGTTCGCTGTCCATCTTCTCCATTGAAGCTCCATCCAGAGGCTCCAGGAGTGCCTGTATGATACGCCCCTAGAACTTTATCGTCTCTAGTGCCCCCCCTGCTCCGGCCCATCCTAGTATATTTCTTCCCAGTCCTCCTGCCTGGGGGTCTAGGGCTGATCCAACTAATTACTCTGCGCCTCCTCGCGACTACGAGCCCCAGTATTGTAAAGCGGCCACTTAATTTTTTTCTTTGGGTTATCTGGGAGGAGACCCAGCACACACTGCTTTTTGTACACAATACCCCCCACCCCGTCAGCCCCTCTATGTGCTGTAATATCCCTCTCCAGTATAGCATTATAACCGGGCGTGGCCACATCATGTGCTTAAGATCGGCTACGTCAACCCCACACCTAGGACAGTTTCGTGACCTGGAGGGGTATATTACATGTAGCCTCTTTGGAGAAAGGTACGTCATATGTACAAGATTACATTGAATCAATTTAAACCCTGCACTGATGGAGACCCTGCAAACTTCTTTGTGTACCTTTGACCAATCCCTAGGTGCAAAGGGCTCACCGCTATCGCGTTGCCAATGTTCCTCTATGCAGAGTGGTGCAACTTTTCTATCCATGCAAATTGCACGGTAGACGTGTTATGAATTCAATCCCCCTGCCACAGAGGGGAGTGTCACTGGTGTTTGTGTGGGCTCAGGGACCTCGGGGAATGTTGGCCAAAGCTGTCTTGGTGTTGCTGCTATTTTAGTGCATTAGCTAAATTGTCCTCTCCCCAAACCAAATGTCTCCATTGCATCTGCCAGGATTATAAAGTGGCCTTCAAGGTATAGATCCGACAGCATAATGCAACTGCCTTCCTGCGTTTTGTCCACTGCCATTATTCGGGACATCTGTTCGAAAGGGCGCACGATACATGTCTACTTCTGGAGTTTATCAGTCTCCACCCACTATCCATCGTACTGCCCTCTCCCACACTCGGCCCATCTGCCGAATCAAGTGTGGGAACACGTCAGGCATTATTCCTCCATGCATCAACAGCACCCCAAGTTGGTGGCCTTCATGAGTGCCCTCCAATAATGCCCTTTCCCAATTATGTTCTCCATCTAGCCAGCGTATTGCATGTTGCAGGTGAGCCACTAAGTAGTAGTTTCAGGTCTGGGACTTTCATCCCGCCTTTGTCCCAATCCCTCTGGAGTATTTAAGGCTTACCCTATTGCGTTTGCTAGCCCTCAGGAGCTCCACTAACAAGCCATTAAGTTCTCGAAACACTTTTCTCGGTATCGCGTGCATAGCCCCTTGCAACACATAAGAAACAAGCTAGCACTACCACCTTTATGAGAGATACTTTCCACATCAGGGATACTTTCAATGTGTTCCCAAATGCAATAGAAGGGAGCAAGTTCCTAATCACGTGCCCTAAATTCAGGACATATGTTTGTGGTTTCTCGTGGGTGGAGTATATACCTAGGTATTTAACACTGTCCAATTTCCACAGTATCCCCACTTTTGGCAACTGAGACTGTGGCACGTCCCGCAGCTGTAACAAGGGAAAGAGAAGCGACTTTGCTTTGACTCGTAGTCCAGAGAATTCACCAGAATTCACACATTCCAATTAATAGTATTGGACGGGATATATCACACCCGACTTATATGCCTCACAGGTTGAGTGTGTAGTGGAGTCTACACGCCAAGGGCTCCAAGGCAAGGGTGAATAATAATGGGGACAAGGGGCATCCCTGTCTGGTGCCCCTTTGTAACAGGATTTCAGCAGAAACATACCTGCTTGTTCATACTCTTGGGCAGCCATAAAGGTGCTTTGTCCAGCGGATGTACGTCTTCCTAGCCCCACATTTTACAGGACCTGATATACATATATATTCCCACCTCACTGAGTCAAGTGCTTGCTCTATGTCTAAAAAGGCCAGAGCATATTAATCTCCTAGTGCCGTGGCATGCATTACATGTGTGAAGCTGCAATGGTTCTGTAATGTATTCCTGTGCGGTATTAATCCAGATTGGTCCGCATGAACCAATCAAGGAAGATACGGAAGTAACCTAGACATCAATGCTTGACTAAGGATTTTTAGGCCTACATTTAGCATGGATCGAGGCAGATGTGAACTTGCCTCTAGGGGATCTTTCCCTGGCTTCGGAGCATCCCTCTCTGCGATGCCTTAGTGTACACTGATAACAGACAGTCCACCAGTGTACTGGCAAACATTCTATATAGCTCACTGGTAACCTGTCACCGCCCAGCCAATTCGCCTTTTTCAATGCATCTATAGCATTGAGCAATTCCTGCCTTATCAATGGTGCTCCAAACCAGAAAGTTAGCTTCATGGGCTGCCATGGCGGATGTACCTTAATTTCCAGGAAGGGATGTCCTCCACTACACGCAACCACATGATGTCAGGGGACTATTTCAAACATTAGCATCCTCCCACCCCAGCACATAACATTGGAATTTCTGACATAAAGGAAACAGGCACAGAGTTGAGAGTTTAATGTTTAATGTTTAAATGTTGGTTAAGGGCTCTAAATTGTCTAAATGAGGTTAAAAAGTATTCCTAATCTCGGGCTTATCCCCTACGATGCATGATTTATGAATGTGAATAAGCAATGTGACCGCTTCTCCTTAAACATAATCGCAAGTCGCAGCGTAGACACACAGTACTGCCAATTGGGGGCTAGTAACAATGTCAATGTATATGAAACTAATATAAAATTGAAGTAATAGCTGTATATGAGCTGTAATGACGATGAAAATGACAATAAATAAAGTTTTTAAAAAACACAAAATTTAAAAAAACGAATCAATGGTGCTCAAAGTACTTCCTGCTTCTCACTAGTGAGCCGTGGTAGTTTCAGATCTTCCAAATACACTGGAAGCTTACCAAAGCCCTCCTCGCAAGGAGTCGCAGTATAGACTCCACTGAGGTGAGCCATGAAGATGTCACTTATTGCCTTCTAGATATATTTCTCACAGCCCCTCCGGTCTCTGATCCCCAGCACTGAGTTCAGAGTCACCTCCGATCGAATCAAGCGTACCAGTAGGCGGCCTTCTTGTTCCCTTCCATATACCAGCGTCTTTGTCCAGTATGACGGATATGTTTCTCTAGCTGGTCCCATAATACACACACCTTTTGACGCAGTCTATCCCAATCCACAAGTATTGTCGGGTCCTCAGAGAGCTTCCTTTCCAAGTCAGCCTCATAGCATGTTCTGTCCTCTCCTACGCTCGTATGGCGTATTCCCACCGTTGTTGTCATGCATACCCCTCTCAGCACCACTTTCATGGCATCCCATTCTGTTGCCTTATGGCCCATGCTCTTCCAGTTAAGCTCAAAATGTTGCTCTTTGGTCTCTGACACTATCCCTCAGAAAGCCTGATCCGACAGTGCTTCAGTATTAAGTCTCCATAGAGGTACTCTTGGTGTTTCTTGCTCCAATGAATAGGTAATCATTAACGGGGAGTGATCAGATATGTATCAAGGTGAATAATGTGCCTCCATTACTCTATGTGCAGCCCCTAGTTGAATCAAAATGTAGTCTAGCCTGCTGTATGTCTTCGCCGCTGGGGTGTAACATGAATACTCTAGGGTATGTGGGTGGCGGGTTCACCATAAATCAATAAGTCCCAACCTTTCCACCTCTTCTTTAGATATTTAACACAGTCTCCCCACAGGTGGTTCTCCTGTCAAAATGCTACAGCTATACGATATCTCCTGAGGCAGGCATAAACTCGGTTTTGTTTCACCGGGCTACGGAGACAGCTCAGGTTGCAGGTCAACATGTTGTCTTTAGACACTATCTGTACAGTAGAGTTTTCAGAATATTAGTACTTAAGAGTGATCCCCCATCTCATATGGGCCAGAGCATGAATCCAAGTTTTGGCTGGCTTTGAACGCAATCCCCCTAGAAAATACAAGCTGTATCAACTTTCCCATTGAATTTCCCATCCCAATGCCTCCCCTAGGCAGTGGACCCCTGTTGACTCAACAAGCGACCCCAAATCCCTTCCAAATCACCCCGCTTTCCCCTCCCTCAGTCTATGTGCCTATGGTGTAGTTGCTCTCCAGGTGGCCAAGACCTCCAAGAGTTGCGAGCGCCAATTGGTGCTCAGCAATCTGCACCTGCCTCGCCAAGAGGTCATACAAGCCCAAGCTATAGCAATAAGAGAAATAACATAGCTTGTGTATTCATTCAACATTAACATTTCTAACCCTTATTGCAACTGTAATACAACTTCGCTCCGATGCCCTCCATTTCACAACCAGTTCCTTACTGTTCACCCCACTTCAGGACCACCGCTCTGTCTGCGGAATATGGTTAAGCTGTGAGAAGGGATTCTGTGATTCCAAGGACACCAGCGAAGCCCTTAAGGTGCCATCCGGCTCGACCAGGATACATTCTCATTCCTTCAAGCCGGGAGAGCCAAGTTGCTTCGTAGACTTGTTGTCAATTTCGCGGTGACTGTCGCGTGCCGCAGTTTTTTAGCTCCTGTCCTCAGGTGGTCTCTTGTCTCGGCCCTGGCCTCAAGGTTCTAGTCATTTGACCGCTGCCATTGGCGCATCATAGAAGTGGATATGCAGCCTGGCCGGATACATCAGGCTGTACTTTATATTGTATTCTAGCCGGTGGCTTTTTGACCGATAAAAAGGTGTTCCGAAGATCCTGCACCTTCCTTGTGTAATCAGGAAAAATCTCTATTTATTAGTCTTCATATCTCGGGGCAGTATGAACACATGTTGCAAGATTATGTCCTGGTCTCTGCAATTAAACATGCGTGCTATAAGTGCTCTAGGCGGCACCGCTGTCAGGGCTCTGTGCACCCTTTCTATCAAAAAGAACTTCGAAAGGCTCTTAGGTTTGACTGTGTTAGTGATAGTCTTCTAGAGGAATAGCTCCGTAGAGGGACCCTCTGCCTTTCGTAGAAATCCAATAAAGCGCACGTTATTGCGTTTTGAGCGCCCTTCTGCGTCCTCCACTCGTTCTTCTACAAGTGTTGCACTACATTGAGGCCCGACACTGTAGCTTTGAGTTCTTTGATTTGTAATTTGCTGGCCGCCAAGTCCTCCTTGGTGGTGGTCACTTTTTCTGCCACCTTGCGCAGGTCGAGGGGAAGATCATTAATGTCCATTTTGTGTTACAGCGCCTGTCTGGAGCCCTGGATTGCCGCCAGGGTTTCAGCTGTACCCTGTGGATGATCTGCTTTTTCTTGTGCCATATTTAGCTCTGGCCCCTTCTCCTGTGAGCCCGGGACTGTGTATTGCACCATTGTGTTCGCTTGCACTGCCTTCGGTTCTTTATCCTTCAACATGTTTGGTCCACTTGTGCGGGTCTGTGTTACAAGCAACTAGATCACACTCTGTGTGTTCCCCCCTGGTCCGGACAGCAATTGTATCTGTATTTCTTAGCAGCACCTGCTACAGTTTTTCTGTGGTTTCCTTCAGTCTAATGGAGACTCTCACCTGGCATGTACCCCACCAGCCAGTCTTCTACCTTGCCCCTCAGACTCTCCCAGATATCACCTTGGTCATCTGACTTTGGGGCCAGATAATCTCGGAGGCAACTTTAGGAAGGGCAGTGATGTCGCCCCCCCCCCCCCCCCACCCCAGCCCCCCATGAGGGAGGGTGCATAATGCGCCTTCTTCAATTATCCGCTTTTAGGAAATAGCACCTAGCAAGCATGTACCGTTACACCCCTTGCTTCTCGCACAGAGGATCGGTCTAATTTCTGACTCTCTCATGGGCCCGCGCTTTCCCCCAGCTGAGCGCCTCTGATGATACTGCAGTCTACCGATGCTGCCACCCTGGACCAATTAAAGCTCAGCAGCCAGACCCTTTCCTCTTTCTATATGACAGTTCCTCCCCAGGTACTACTGCTCGTTCTCACACTCAGTCTCAGGCAGCGATCACATGGCCCCTCTGCAACCAGCCGGTCTCTTTATATTATCCCAGAGCACAGTTCATGGGGTTCTTGTACTCACTTTAGCCCCTGCGCCTCATATGGGACATCAGTCACCATAGGCATCATATCTAGGACTCAGAGAAGTCAAAGAAGGTGCTCGTTCATCCTTTAATCATTTAACTTTAATCTTTGCGACTCCAGCGTCGGGCTGTGTTGCAGTGCGTCCCTCATGCTATGTAGCGGGTGAGGTAGCACCCACCAGACAGGTGCCAGTCCACCTCTCTCTCCTCCTCTTTTCTCACCTGATCGGCGACTCCACACCCAATCAATCAATCAATCATTACATTTATAAAGCGCACTATGTACCCGTCAGTGTTTCGAGGCGCTGTGGGGGGGGGGGGGGGGGTGGATGGGTGAGCTGTTAGCGGTCGAAAAGCCAGGTCTTGAGGAGTCTCCTGAAGGTGAGGAGGTCCTGGGTCTGTCGTAGTGAGGTGGGGAGAGAGTTCCAGGTCTTAGCGGCGAGGAAGGAGAAGGATCTGCCGCCGGAGGTCTTGCGCTGGATCCTGGGGACGATGGCGAGGGCGAGATTGGCAGAGCGGAGTTGACGAGTGGGGGCGTAAAAGTTGAGTCTGGAGTTGAGGTAGGTAGGTCCGGTGTTGTGTAGAGCCTTGTGAGCGTGGGTGAGGAGTTTAAAGGTGATCCTCTTGTCCACGGGGAGCCAGTGGAGGTCCTTCAGGTGAGGGGAGATGTGACATCGGCGGGGTATGTCGAGGATCAGGCGGGCGGATGCATTTTGGATACGCTGGAGTCGTTTGATGTCTTTTGTTGGGATGCCTGTGTAGAGTGCGTTGCCGTAGTCAAGTCTGCTACTGACGAGGGCTTGGGTCACCGTCTTTCTGGTTCCTGTTGGGATCCACTTGAAAATTCTGCGGAGCATTCGAAGGGTGTTGAAGCAGGAAGAGGAGACGGCGCTGACCTGTTTGGACATGGTGAGGGCGGAGTCCAGGATGAAGCCGAGGTTTCTTGCATGGCTGGCTGGGGTGGGTGGGGGACCGAAGTCGGTGGGCCACCAGGAGTCGTTCCAGGCCGAAGGGGTGCGCCCGAGGATGAGGACTTCCGTCTTGTCGGAGTTGAGCTTCAGGCGGCTGTCGTTCATCCACTCGGCGATGGCTTTTAGTCCCTCGTGGAGGTTGGTTTTGGCGGTGAGTGGGTCTTTGGTCAGGGAGAGGACGAGCTGGGTGTCGTCGGCGTAGGAGATGATGCTGAGGTGACGTTGGCGGGCCAGTTTAGCGAGGGGGGCCATGTAGACGTTGAACAACGTAGGGCTGAGGGAGGAGCCTTGGGGGACGCCGCAGATGAGGTTGGTGGCTTTGGAGCGGAAAGGGGAGAGTCGTACTCTCTGGGTTCTGTCGGAGAGGAAGGATGAGATCCAGTTGAGGGCTTTATCTTGGATGCCGGCTTCATGGAGGCGGGTCAGTAGGGTGCGGTGGCAGACTGTGTCAAAAGCGGCAGATAGGTCGAGGAGGATGAGGGCCGAGGTTTCGCCGTTGTCCATTTGAGATCTGATGTCATCTGTGGCGGCGAGGAGTGCAGTCTCGGTGCTGTGGTTTCGTCTGAAACCGGATTGAGAGGGGTCTAGGATGGAGTTGTCTTCGAGGAAGAGGGCGAGCTGGGTGTTGACGATCTTCTCGATGACTTTTGCTGGAAAAGGGAGGAGAGAGATCGGTCGGAAGTTTTTGAGGTCGTTGGGGTCAGCCTTGGGTTTCTTGAGAAATGGTACCCACACTGGGTTGCCTCCGACTGCGGTCGGCAAACTCAGGGCGTTGCTATCTTGTACCCGTCTCAGTTTCTATCCCTCCTTCCATCAGCGTCCCAATGCTGTGGTTTCTTGGTCGCTTGTCTGTCTCCGCTAACTGCTAGGGTCCCAGCCAGCGATACTCTCCTTTTACGGACCCTAGAACGATGAAGTGCAGCCCGCTGTAACTCACAAGGCTTCATCTGCGGCCAGGTCTCTGCTGGTGCTTACCAGCAGCATAGTTTGGTTTGCGGGCCAACTGTCAGATTTTTTTAATGTGGCTGGGCACCGGATTGTAGGGTTATGCAGCGCTCGGTTTTTAACTGCTCCCCCGCTGCAGGATGTCCCAGATTTTGCTCCCCTTGATGAAGCTCTACAGAAGCACATCTATTCAGCCATCTTGGTTGGTCACACCCCCTCTGCAGTGTCCTTTTACGAAAAGCTGGCAACTATCAAACAGTCTTTGGAAGAAAAGTCTGCACGAAAATAAAACGTTTTACAAAACATTTTTTTTTAGTCAAAAACTCTAAGAGATAATACTCTTTATGAAAGTGATTTTATAAGGCCTACCTTTTGCTTGTTTTTCTGCATTTGTGAAAATCACAAAGTTTGTTTCACATTGAATAAACAGGTTGCAGGAAAAATACTATTTTCCATGATCAATCCATTTTTGGTGAAATAATGATGCTGTTCTTTTGACTCTGCCTTGGGACTCGCCTAACAAGGCAGCAGTGCCATGTGCTCTGACCCCTAAAACTTGTTGAAATTGGTTATGCTTTTAATTGGCATAAGAAATTGATCTATAAGTTCCTGGCATATGGTACAAAGTGCACCCAGGGCCTGCAAGTTAATATCACTAGTTGACTGCAGCACCCATTATGCAACCCACAACAGGGACAGGCTACATTGGTAGTCATGTTTGCACTGACTCTGGAAACTTTAAATTGCAATTCAATAGGCCAGCAATTCAATAGGCCAAAATAAACCCTTTTGACATGACAAAGCCTTCCTTTTAAAGATTATTACGTTCCTCCCATGTAGGCCTTATATGCCCTATGGAAAGCTGAATGGTAATTAAAAGCAGGGCATGTAGAAATGTAATTTTACATATGCCCATACAGTGAAAAAGCCCCAAAAGCTATTTTCAATGAAGCAATGTTGGCTGTTTCACAGGATAACACTAGATTGCATTATTACATTTAATAATGCTAATTTGTGAAAACTCTTACAGAAGAGGTACTTTTAGAAAATTACCTTTTCCCCTGCCTAAATCCTCTGAAGGCCCAATGGCAAGAGCTCCAACCTGGCAGCTGAACAGCTCCCCCAATGAGGTGTAAAAACTGCTTGTAAGGAAATGGCTCCCTGTTGCAGTTACCCCCCACTTTTTGCCTGATACTGATGCTGACTTGACTGAGAAGTGTGCTGGGACCCTGCTAAACAGGCC
The DNA here is from genome assembly GCF_031143425.1 of Pleurodeles waltl. Taxonomy (NCBI): domain Eukaryota; kingdom Metazoa; phylum Chordata; class Amphibia; order Caudata; family Salamandridae; genus Pleurodeles; species Pleurodeles waltl. The sequence goes on from NC_090440.1 coordinate 84,870,284, forward strand.
CCAGCACCAGTGTTCTTTCACCTAAAATGTACCATTGTCTCCACAATTGGCACAACCCTGGCATCCAGGTAAGTCCCTTGTAACTGGTACCCCTGGTACCAAGGGCCCTGATGCCAGGGAAGGTCTCTAAGGGCTGTAGCATGTCTTATGCCACCCTAGGGACCCCTCACTCAGCACAGACACACTGCTTGCCAAGCTTGTGTGTGCTGGGGGGGAGAAAATGACTAAGTCGACATGGCACCCTCCTCAGGGTGCCATGCCAACCTCACACTGCCTGTGGCATAGGTAAGTCACCCCTCTAGCAGGCCCTACAGCCCTAAGGCAGGGTGCACTATACCACAGGTGAGGGCATATGTGCATGAGCACTATGCCCCTACAGTGTCTAAGCAAACCTTAGACATTGTAAGTGCAGAGTAGCCAAAAGAGTATATGGTCTGGGAGTCTGTCAAAAACTAACTCCACAGCTCCATAATGGCTACACTGAATACTGGGAAGTTTGGTATCAAACTTCTCAGAATAATAAACCCACATTGATGCCAGTGTTGGATTTATTAAAAAAATGCACACGGGGGCATCTTAGAGATACCCCCTGTATTTTATCAAATTGTTCAGTGCAGGACTGACTGGTCTGTGCCAGCCTGCTGCTGAGACGAGTTTCTGACCCCATGTGGTGAGAGCCTTTGTGTTCTCTGAGGACAGAAACAAAGCCTGCTCTGGGTGGAGGTGCTTCACACCTCTCCCCTGCAGGAACTGTAACACCTAGCAGTGAGCTTCAAAGGCTCAGGCTTCGTGATACAATGCCCCAGGGCACTCCAGCTAGTGGAGATGCCCGCCCCCCCTGGACACAGCCCCCACTTTTGGCGGCAAGTCCAGGAGAGATAATGAGAAAAACAAGGAGGAGTCACTGGCCATTCAGGACAGCCCCTAAGGTGTCCTGAGCTGAGGTGACTCTGACTTTTAGAAATCTTCCATCTTGCAGATGGAGGATTCTCCCAATAGGATTAGGGATGTGCCCCCTTCCTCTCAGGGAGGAGGCACAAAGAGGGTGAAGTCACCCTCAGGGATAGTAGCCATTGGCTACTAACCCCCCAGAACTAAACACACCCCTAAATCGAGTATTTAGGGGCTCCCAGAACCCAGCAAGAGAGATTCCTGCAACCTAAGAAGAAGAGGACTGCTAAGCTGAAAAACCCTGCAGAGAAGACGGAGACACCAACTACTTTGGCCCCAGCTCTACCGGCCTGTCTCCCCACTTCTAAAGACACTGCTCCAGCGACGCTTTCCCCAGGGACCAGTGACCTCTGAATCCTCAGAGGACTGCCCTGCTCTAGAAGGACCAAGAACTCCAGAGGACAGCGGCTCTGTTCACCCAGACTGCAACTTTGTAGCAAAGGAGCAACTTTAAAACAACTTGCGTTTCCCGCCAGAAGCATGAGACTTGCTACTCTGCACCCGACGCCCCCGGCTCGACTTGTGGAGAACAATCACTTCAGGGAGGACTCCCCGGCGACTGCGAGACCGTGAGTAGCCAGAGTTGCCCCCCCTGAGCCCCCACAGCGACGCCTGCAGAGGGAATCCCGAGGCTCCCCCTGACCGCGACTGCCTGTCCCTCAGATCCCGACGCCTGGTAAAGACTCTGCACCCGCAGCCCCCAGGACCTGAAGGATCCGAACTCCAGTGCAGGAGTAACCCCCAGGAGGCCCTCTTCCTTGCCCAGGTGGTGGCTACCCCGAGGAGCCATCCCCTTTGCATCACTGAATAGACCCCTTGGTCTCCCATTGCTTTCTATTGAAAACCCGACGCTTGTTTGCACACTGCACCCGGCCGCCCCGTGCCGCTGAGGGTGTACTTTCTGTGTGGACTTGTGTCCCCCCCGGTGCCCTACAAAACCCCCCTGGTCTGCCCTCCGAAGACGCGGGTACTTACCTGCTGGCAGACTGGAACCGGGGCACCCCCTTCTCCATTGAAGCCTATGCGTTTTCGGCACCGCTTTGACCTCTGCACCTGACCGGCCCTGAGCTGCTGGTGTGGTAACTTTGGGGTTGCTCTGAACCCCCAACGGTGGGCTACCTTGGACCCAAACTTGAACCCCGTAGGTGGTTTACTTACCTGCAAAAAACTAACAAACTCTTACTCCCCCCTAGGAACTGTTGAAAATTGCACTGTGTCTAGTTTTAAAATAGCTATATGTGATTTATGTGAAAAGTGTACATGCTATTTTGCTAATTCAAAGTTCCTAAAGTACCTACCTGCAATACCTTTCATTTGAAGTATTACATGTAAATCTTGAACCTGTGGTTCTTAAAATAAACTAAGAAAATATATTTTTCTATACAAAAACCTATTGGCCTGGAATTGTCTCTGAGTGTGTGTTCCTCATTTATTGCTTGTGTATGTACAACAAATGCTTAACACTACTCCTTTGATAAGCCTACTGCTCGACCACACTACCACAAAATAGAGCATTAGTATTATCTCTTTTTGCCACTATCTTACCTCTAAGGGGAACCCTTGGACTCTGTGCATACTATTCCTTACTTTGAAATAGTGCATACAGAGCCAACTTCCTACACTGCTCCTAGAATAGGACAAACACCTTGGGTGCGAGGAGGTGTTTCTATAACTCTAGCAGAATCACCATTTGTGCTGTGCCAGGAACCTGATTACCTGCTAAGATACTTACCCTGTCAGAGGCCAATGTTAGCTGACAACTGGGCAAGGCCCTTCTTTGTTCCCTCAGGAACCAATCCCATGGCCCAAAACTAGTTTAAAGTGACCACAAATGAGTGGTAGCTCATTTCCCTGGCCCTCAACACTATTTGGTGCTATTTTTATATAAAACTTTAAAAACACATACAGGGAGTGCAGAATTATTAGGCAAGTTGTATTTTTGAGGATTAATTTTATTATTGAACAACAACCATGTTCTCAATGAACCCAAAAAACTCATTAATATCAAAGCTGAAATTTTTGGAAGTAGTTTTTAGTTTGTTTTTAGTTTTAGCTATGTTAGGGGGATATCTGTGTGTGCAGGTGACTATTACTGTGCATAATTATTAGGCAACTTAACAAAAAAAAATATATACCCATTTCAATTATTTATTATTACCAGTGAAACCAATATAACATCTCAACATTCACAAATATACATTTCTGACATTCAAAAACAAAACAAAAACAAATCAGTGACCAATATAGCCACCTTTCTTTGCAAGGACACTCAAAAGCCTGCCATCCATGGATTCTGTCAGTGTTTTGATCTGTTCACCATCAACATTGCGTGCAGCAGCAACCACAGCCTCCCAGACACTGTTCAGAGAGGTGTACTGTTTTCCCTCCTTGTAAATCTCACATTTGATGATGGACCACAGGTTCTCAATGGGGTTCAGATCAGGTGAACAAGGAGGCCATGTCATTAGATTTCCTTCTTTTATACCCTTTCTTCTCAGCCACGCTGTGGAGTACTTGGACGCGTGTGATGGAGCATTGTCCTGCATGAAAATCATGTTTTTCTTGAAGGATGCAGACTTCTTCCTGTACCACTGCTTGAAGAAGGTGTCTTCCAGGAACTGGCAGTAGGACTGGGAGTTGAGCTTGACTCCATCCTCAACCCGAAAAGGCCCCACAAGCTCATCTTTGATGATACCAGCCCAAACCAGTACTCCACCTCCACCTTGCTGGCGTCTGAGTCGGACTGGAGCTCTCCGCCCTTTACCAATCCAGCCACGGGCCCATCCATCTGGCCCATCAAGACTCACTCTCATTTCATCAGTCCATAAAACCTTAGGAAAATCAGTCTTGAGATATTTCTTGGCCCAGTCTTGACGTTTCAGCTTGTGTGTCTTGTTCAGTGGTGGTCGTCTTTCAGCCTTTCTTACCTTGGCCATGTCTCTGAGTATTGCACACCTTGTGCTTTTGGGCACTCCAGTGATGTTGCAGCTCTGAAATATGGCCAAACTGGTGGCAAGTGGCATCGTGGCAGCTGCACGCTTGACTTTTCTCAGTTCATGGGCAGTTAATTTGCGCCTTGGTTTTTCCACACGCTTCTTGCGACCCTGTTGACTATTTTGAATGAAACGCTTGATTGTTCGATGATCACGCTTCAGAAGCTTTGCAATTTTAAGAGTGCTGCATCCCTCTGCAAGATATCTCACTATTTTTTACTTTTCTGAGCCTGTCAAGTCCTTCTTTTGACCCATTTTGCCAAAGGAAAGGAAGTTGCCTAATAATTATGCACACCTGATATAGGGTGTTGATGTCATTAGACCACACCCCTTCTCATTACAGAGATGCACATCACCTAATATGCTTAATTGGTAGTAGGCTTTCGAGCCTATACAGCTTGGAGTAAGACAACATGCATAAAGAGGATGATGTGGTCAAAATACTCATTTGCCTAATAATTCTGCACTCCCTGTATCTCTGGATGCCCTTATTGGAGGTTTGTCCCTTTGCAGTCATTGTGTTCGGTACATTATTCTCTATTTTTGGAAACTGGAATGTAAGTTTTGTTGTTTTTAACTGGTTTGTGTACTTCTAAATGCTTTACACATTTTCTTAAGTTAAGCCTATCTGCTTTTTGTCATAGCTACTAGTGTTTTATCTCTGGTTTAAAAATCAAAAGAATATTCAGTGGACCCATCAAGAATAAGAACATTATTACTTCTAACCACACAATTCAAACAACTACATTTTGGATTTAATGTAGCATAAGGGATACAAAACCAAGTCATCTAATATGTATATTTTGGCTTGTAACTCAATTGCAGATCACACCATTGCTTGTGTTGGCTGGACACCCTAGAGGCTTTGGGTTTTCCTGAAGAAAGTGGAGTAAGGATTTAAACCTAGGATTTAGACTAAACCATTTGTGATAATGGCTGGTGTAACCCCCCTGCGTGGAGCCCTCTATTTCTACTCCTAACATGTTATTTTGTCTGCCCTTACTAACACTACCCTTAACCCTAGTCCTGACCTGGCCCCATTAATAACATTAGCCAAAGGCAAACACCCTATCCATTCGCCAACCCACATCTTAATTGTAAATAATTAAGATTGCTGCTAACAACTGCTATTAGAGCCTAACATCCCCTTACCCTAATGATGTTCTAAATCCACATAGGAACATCTAATCTACTTTTTCAATAGCTTGCCACTGACCCAAACTTTGTGCTAACTCTTTGGCCACCTCTAAAATGACAATGTTACTTACCTACAAGCTTCTGTTAATGGCGTGTAGTACTGCAGATTCATATGTGTTGCATGCTCCTGCCATCTAGTGTTGGGCTCAGGATTCTGCGTCACTCCTACCTTAGGCCATAGTGCGCACATTCATGGACTCTACCTTAGATTGTTTTTGTTTTGCTCTGCGGGTGAAAAATGGAGTGTAGTACGTATGCGATCTGTGCATTGTTAGTTAATTAATGTGCACCTATTGCAAACTTGTACCATCATTGCCCACTTCTGGGGAGGTCGGTGGATGCATGGAAATCTACAACTCTAGATGCTAAAAGCAATGGTTTACTGGGTAACATTTTCTGTTTGTGGTATGTGTAGCTGTAGATACACATGCTTTGCATCAATTGTAAAGCAGTTTCCTCCTTGCAGTGTTTAGTGGGCAGATGATGCAGACATAGTTCTTAATACATTCTGGCCAACCATAGCTCATCGACAAGCTAACATGTCCAAACTGCACTGCTTTGTGAAAGCGTGTTGGGATGGCCTAGTAGCAGCTTTGGCAATATCAGCTAATGGGATTTTACCCCAGAAAGCCATGGCCGATCCCTTTTTATGTGTAGTGTTCCTTGGGAGGCATGAAAAGTAAGTTTGCCTTTTGCATAGCAAGCACAGGTACAGTTAGCAATCCACCTGGCAATCCTAGCATCAAAAACAGCCTGACCTTTACAAGGTTTTGAAAGGCAGCAAACGTTGATTAGACTTTTGAAATGGTTTAGTACTATCAATATAAAAGATAAGCACTCATTTAACATCTGAAGTGTGTAAACTTTCTGCTGTAGAATCTGGCTGTGGAAAGAATATGGTCAGCACAATTTTCTGGTTAACGCGAAAGGATGATTCCAACTTAGGTGCAAACTTTGGGTGTGGTTTAAGGATCACCATGTCACTATGAACTTTTATAAATGGCTCTAGAATAGTAATGGCTTGCAACTCGCTGATGCACCCGAGTGAAGTTATCGCCACAAGAAAAAGCATTTTCCATAAAAGGAGCTGCTAATCACATGAGGTTAAAAAAAGGGCAACCATAAGACTTGTGAGAACCACACTGAGGTTCCAGATAAGTGCAATAGGCATTCTTGAGGGTATTACTTCCACGAGGTGCTCCATTAATATCTTCACCCCGAGAAAGCGAAAAAAGAGATGAGTGTTCCTTGTTAGGGATGTATGCAGCAACAGCAGCCAAATTAAGGGGTATAGATGTGAATGCTAGCCCTCCCCTGTGAAAGTGTAAAAGATAAGAAATGACAACTGGAACACTAACTTTAAAGAGGTGTAACTGCTTGGAGATTTAGAAACTGACTCTTTCATTTGGCTGCATAGCATGCATGAATGGTAGGACTAAGTGCTTCTGTCAAGATGGCCACAGACTCCTCTGGGACATGCAAGTACCGAAACTCTAAGACCTCAGGTGCCAGACAGCTAACTTGAAATGCCAAGAGTCTGGGTGCCCGATTCACCCGTATCGCAGAGTGAGACGGTCTGGCTTGATTAGAAGATTCTCATGTGGGCCGACAGACATCTCAACCAGCCCTGAGAACCACATGTGCAAGTTCTTCCCAGAGCAGCATGTGCCCAAGATTCAGATAGCTATGATTATACACTGTTACTGGACATTTAGAAAAGACCCCTGTCCAGGTTTACATCAGACAACATGTGTCATGTAAAACATGACAATCTTTCTAGGAAAACGAGTTTCAGATGGAACCACTAAGCCACCAATAATATTGACATGGTAAAAATAGCAAATAACCTTGTGGCGAAGAACTACCTTCGTGCCCTGGCAAAGTACTGAATATCTGTAGTATGGAATTTTTTGGGAGACCATAAGTAGAAATTATTCTTCCCACAAGTAGACAGGAATATGAAAATGTCACTTACCCAGTGTACATCTGTTCGTGGCATCAGTCGCTGAGATTCACATGGTCTGCATAGCTCGCCATCTGGTGTTGGGTCGGAGTGTTACAAGTTGTTTTTCTTCGAAGAAGTGTTTTCGAGTCACGGGACCGAGTGACTCCTCCTTCTGTGCTCATTGCGCATGGGCGTCGACTCCATCTTCGATTGTTTTCCCCGCAGAGGGTGAGGTAGGAGTTGTACTATAGTAATAGTGCTCGCGCAATGAAATGTGTAAGTATGTACCTATTAAATGTTTAAATAATATATATACAAATGTACAAAATGGAAGGTAACTTCTGAACTGCTACAGGCTTCCGGGGAGGTGGGTGGGCCCATGTGAATCTCAGCGACTGATGCCACGAACAGATGTACACTGGGTAAGTGACATTTTCAGTTCGATGGCATCTGTCGCTGTAGATACACATGGTCTGCATAGACTAGTAAGCAGTTATTTCCCCATAAGCGGTGGTTTAGCCTGTAGGAGTAGAAGTTGTCTGAAATAGAGTTCTTAATACAGCTTGACCTACTGTAGCTTGTTGTGCGGATAGCACATCTATACAGTAGTGTTTGGTGAATGTGTGAGGCGTAGACCATGTGGCTGCCTTACATATTTCATGCATTGGGATGTTTCCTAAAAAGGCCATTGAAGCACCTTTTTTCCTTGTTGAATGTGCCCTGGGAGTAATGGGCAGTTGTCTTTTTGCTTTAAGGTAGCAGATTTGGATGCATTTAACTATCCATCTGGCTATACCTTGTTTTGATATTGGGTTACCTGCATGAGGTTTTTGGAATGCAATAAATAGCTGTTTAGTCTTTATGATGTTCTTTGTTCTGTCAATGTAGTACATTAATGCTCTTTTGACATCTAATGTATGTAGTGCTCTTTCAGCCACAGAATCTGGCTGTGGGAAAAAAAACTGGTAGTTCTACCGTTTGATTGAGATGGAATGGTGAAATAACTTTTGGATTAGGTCGTAGGACGACCTTATTTTTATGTATTTGTATAAAAGGTTCTTGTGTTGTGAACGCTTGAATTTCACTTACTCTTCTTAGAGATGTAATGGCGATGAGAAAGGCAACTTTCCAGGTTAGGAATTGTATTCCACAAGAGTGCATGGGTTCGAAAGGTGGGCCCATGAGTCTTGTTAGGACCACGTTTAGGTTCCATGAAGGAACAGGTGGTGTTCTTGGTGGTATAATTCTTTTAAGACCTTCTATGAATGCTTTGATGACTGGTATCCTATACAAGGAAGTTGAATAGGTAGTCTGCAGATATTGCTGCAAGGTGTATTTTAATAGAAGAGAAGGCTAGCTTTGCTTTTTGTAAATGGAGCAAGTAATTTACTATATGTTTTGGAGTTGCGTCTAGTGGTTGTATCCGATTATGATGGCAGTACCAAACAAATCTTTTCCACTTACTTGCGTAGCAGTGTCTAGTGGATGGCCTTCTGGCCTGCTTTATGACTTCCATACACTCTTGGCTAAGTTGTAAGTGTCCGAATTCTAGGATTTCAGGAGCCAGATTGCTAGATTCAGCGATGCTGGATCTGGGTGTCTGATCTGTTGGTTGTGTTGCGTTAACAGATCTGGTTTGTTGGGCAGTTTGATGTGGGGTACTACAGACAGATCTAGCAGTGTTGTGTACCAGGGTTGTCTTGCCCACGTTGGTGCTATTAAAATGAGTTTGAGTTTGTTTTGACTCAATTTGTTTACTAGGTAAGGAAGGAGAGGGAGAGGAGGAAAAGCGTAAGCGAATATTCCTGACCAGTTCATCCATAGGGCATTGCCTTGGGATTGCTTGTGAGGGTATCTGGACGCGAAGTTTTGGCATTTTGCGTTCTCTTTTGTTGCAAATAAGTCTATTTGAGGTGTTCCCCAGAGTGTGAAGTAGGTGTTCAGAATCTGTGGGTGGATTTCCCATTCGTGGACTTGCTGGTGATCTCGAGAGAGATTGTCTGCCAGTTGATTCTGGATCCCCGGAATAAACTGTGCTATTAGACGAATTTGATGGTGGATTGCCCACTTCCATATTTTTTGAGCTAATAAGCTTAACTGCGTTGAATGTGTCCCTCCTTGTTTGTTTAGATAATACATCGTTGTCATGTTGTCTGTTTTGACAAGGATGTATTTGTGGATTATGATTGGTTGGAAAGCTTTTAGTGCTTGAAAAACTGCTAATAATTCTAGATGATTTATATGCAGTTTTGTTTGATGTATGTTCCATTGTCCTCTTATGTTGTGTTGATTGAGATGTGCTCCCCACCCTGTCATGGAAGCATCTGTTGTTATTACGTACTGTGGCACTGGGTCTTGGAAAGGCCGCCCTTTGTTTAAATTTATACTGTTCCACCATAGAAGCGAGAGGTAGGTTTGGCGGTCTAGCAACACCAGATCTAGAAGGTGACCCTGTGCTTGAGACCACTGTGAGGCTAGGCACTGTTGTAAGGGCCTCATGTGCAGTCTTGCGTTTGGGACAATGGCTATGCATGAGGACATCATGCCTAGGAGCTGTAGTATTGTTCTCGCTTGTATTGTTTGATTTGGAGACATGTGTTGAATGACTCTGTTGAAATTGTGAATTCTTTGTGGAGTTGGCGTTGCTACTCCTTTTGTCGTGTCTATTATGGCTCCTAGATATTGCTGTACTTTGCTTGGCTGAATGTTGGATTTTGCAAAGTTGACGGTGAACCCTAGTTTGTAGAGGGTTTGTATGACTTGATTTGTGTGGTTTGAGCATTGTGTGAGCGAACTGGTTTTGATTAGCCAGTCGTCTAGATACGGGAATACATGTATTTGCTGCCTTCTGATGTGTGCAGCGACTACTGCTAGGCATTTTGTGAATACCCTTGGAGCGGTTGTTAAACCGAAAGGCAATACTTTGAATTGGTAATGTATTCCTTTGAATACAAACCTTAGATATTTCCTGTGTGATTGATGTATTGGTATATGGAAATATGCGTCTTTGAGGTCTAGGGTTGTCATGTAGTTGTGTTTTTTGAGCAATGGTAACACTTCTTGTAGTGTGACCATGTGAAAGTGGTCTGATTTGATGAATGTGTTTACTACTCTGAGGTCTAGAATTGGTCTCAGTGTTTCGTCCTTTTTTGGTATCAAGAAGTACAGTGAATAAACTCCTGTGTTTATTTGTGTGCTTGGTACTAATTCTATTGCATCTTTTTGCAGTAATGCTTGAACTTCTATCTCTAGAAGCTGTGAATGGTGTTTTGATAAATTTTGTGATTTTGGTGGTATGTCTGGAGGGAATTGCAGGAATTCTATGCAATAACCATGTTGGATAATTGCTAGGACCCATGTGTCTGTAGTTATTTCCTCCCATGCTTCGTAATATTGGCCTATCCTTCCCCCCACTGGTGTTGTGTGGGGGGGGTGAGTGACGTGTGAGTCACTGCTTGTTGGTAGTGGTTTTGGGGCTTTGAAATCTTCCTCTATTCCTAGGGAATTGCCCTCCTCTATACTGGCCCCGAAAGCCTCCCCTGTACTGTCCCTGGTAGGTGGACGGTGCAGACTGTGAGGTACTGGCTTGTGTGGCCTGACCCCGAAACCCTCCTCTAAAAGGTGTTTTGCGGAAGGTGGTATAAGATCCTCTGCTCTGCGGGGAGTAGAGTGCGCCCATGGCCTTGGCAGTGTCAGTGTCCTTTTTGAGCTTTTCTATGGCTGTGTCGACCTCCGGACCGAACCGAAGTTTTTCGTTTACTGGCATGTTAAGTACTGCCTGCTGAATTTCTGGCTTGAATCCAGACGTTCTGAGCCATGCGTGCCTACGGATGGTAACCGACGTATTAATGGTCCTTGCGGCCGTGTCTGCTGCATCCATAGAGGAGCGTATTTGATTGTTGGAAATGTTTTGACCCTCCTCAACAACCTGTTTTGCTCTTTTTTGTAGATCTTTTGGGAGATGTTCAATGAGATGCTGCATCTCATCCCAGTGGGCTCTGTCGTATTGCGCTAGCAGCGCTTGTGAATTTGCGATGCGCCACTGGTTTGCTGCTTGGACAGCGACCCTCTTCCCGGCTGCATCGAACTTCCTGCTTTCTTTATCTGGGGGAGGTGCATCCCCAGAAGTGTGTGAATTTGCCCGTTTTCTGGCAGCCCCTACCACCACAGAATCTGGTGGCAGCTGAGAGGTGATGAATACAGGGTCCGTAGGAGGCGCCTTATATTTTTTGTCCACTCTAGGCGTTACTGCCCTACTTTTAACTGGCTCCTTGAAGATCTCCTTTGCATGGCGTAGCATGCCTGGGAGCATCGGCAGGCTTTGGTAGGAGCTGTGGGTGGAGGAGAGGGTGTTAAATAAAAAGTCATCCTCTACTTGTTCAGAGTGTAGTTCCACATTATGGAACTGTGCTGCTCTAGCCACCACTTGTGAATAGGCTGTGCTGTCTTCAGGTGGTGATGGCCTAGTTGGGTATGTGTCTGGGCTGTTATCAGACACTGGTGCATCGTACAAGTCCCACGCGTCTTGATCTTGGTCGTCGTGGCTCATGGCGGTGTGAGCAGGCGAATGTGACGGAGTGTAAGTTGGCGAAGCCGGTGTTACAGGTGGAGGCGAGGGAGGAGGTGTTACCTTCTGTGCTGTTTGTTGCTGAGGAGTAAACTGAAGTGTTCTCTTTCTTTTGACAGGTGGAAGGGTACTGATCTTCCCTGTCCCCCGCTGAATAAAGATACGCTTTTGCGTGTGATCCACGTCAGTGGATTGCAGTTCTTGTTCGAATCTGTGTTTTTTCATTTGTGAAGACATAGAATGTTCTTCAGTATAGGAGCCTGAAACTGGGTCTGTTGGTGCTTTTTTCGGCTCCGAAAACCCAGTTGTTTGTTTTTTCGGCTCCGAGGTAACCTTCCTCTTCTTCTGTGCCGAAAATTCTTGGCCTCTATGGTCTTCGGCGCCACTGTCTCGGCGTCGATCCGTGTCGACACCGAACTCTCGGTGTCGATGCTTCTGTTTAGCACTCTCTCGGTCCCGAGGAGGCTGCGTGCCGGTGTCTCGACCGAGGTCGGACGATCTCGACACTGAATGGGCCTTTTTTGGTGCCGATTGTTGGTCACCTGGAATTTGGGTTGAGCCATGGCCGGTTGGCAGTGGCGTCCCCTGGGCCTTTTTTCCTTTTTTAAGTTCTGATCTCGACGTCTTACTCACAGTTTTTGTATTGTCGAGTTCGTCGGAGTCTGAATCCTGGATGGAAAAGGATTCCTCCTGTTCCTCTTCTGTCTCGAACTGTCGATGTTCCTTTGGCGTGGACGCCATCTGCAGTCTTCTCGCTCGACGGTCGCGCAGAGTTTTTCGGGACCGGAACGCCCGACAGGCCTCACAGGATTCTTCGCTGTGCTCGGGTGACAGGCACAGGTTACAGACCGAGTGTTGGTCCGTATAAGGATATTTATTGTGGCATTCAGGGCAGAATCGAAACGGGGTCCGTTCCATCGCGTTGTTCTCCACGCGGTCGGGCCGACTAGGCCCCGACGGTGTACCGAAATCTACCCCGAAGGGCACCGAAGCGCTTCGATGTTCAATGCGTCGTCGTATGTGTCTATCTCGAACCGGATCGCAACGATACCGTCGAAAATCTTCCGTTTTCAGCTATCTTTCCGTTCCGAAACCCGGAGCGACAGGAACACGTCCGAACCCGATGGCGGAAAGAAAACAATCGAAGATGGAGTCGACGCCCATGCGCAATGAGCACAGAAGGAGGAGTCACTCGGTCCCGTGACTCGAAAACACTTCTTCGAAGAAAAACAACTTGTAACACTCCGACCCAACACCAGATGGCGAGCTATGCAGACCATGTGTATCTACAGCGACAGATGCCATCGAACAGTGGGGTTTCGAGCTCCAATGAAGTGTGTCTGTCAAAGCTACTAAAACAACCAGTTAGACTGCGCTGAGGGCACGAGGAGTGAGAAGTATTGTGCAGTTCTTCCACTGAAACCCTCTTCCAGATTTGGAACACAGCTTTTCAGTAACATGACAAAAGAGCAATGTGGCCAGTGCTGTGGCATACATGTAATGACCACCTCATTGCAGTCCCCAGTGACAATAGGGAAGTAGAGGGATGGCAAGGGATGTCAATCATTACCTTCACCTTGCTCTGATCTCTGTAGACTTAAACGAGTCAAAGCCATGCAAGTGGTGCTTTTGCAATAGCAAATGTCTTTCCTCTCAGATATGGATCTTAGCAGTCACATTACTCACAACAGTTTGTGCTGAAGCATCCCGATAATGTGCTCCCATAAGCACAGGCTCTCTTCTCACAGATTGGAGGACACCTGTCCTCCTGTGGGTTGTGGAATGAAATGCTGAGGGGAATAGTGGGGTTGCGTGGCACGACGAAAAGTGACATAAAATCAATCTTTGGGCAAGGTGGAGTATAGGTTTACCAAGTGTGCAATAAAGGATGGCAGGACGCCGTACTTTTTAGGTCATTACAGCGTGTGATGGACCCTCTTCCCGCCTGAACATTGCAGACTGAGTGTTCTTATAGCAATGTGTTCACACCACACCAGTGAAAACACACTGAAGATTTCAGGTTTCGTTTTTGATGGTGCTTTGTACTTGGGTAGCTCCCTCTCTGCCTCACTACCTCTGTCCCTCTATCTCCCCACCTCTCCCTCTCTATCTACCTCTCTACACCTCTACCCCTCTCCACCTCTTCCCTCTCCCTCCCCTTCTACCTCTCTACCTCCCTCTACACCTCTACTTCTCTCTCTACACCTCTCTACCCCCTTGACCTCTACCCCTCAATCTCCCTCACCTTTCTACCTCTCTACCTACCTCTCTAAACCGCTCTCCTCTACAACTCTCTACCCCTACCTCTCGCTCTACACCTCTCTACCTCACTCTACTTCTCTACACCTCTACACCTCTTCCTCTCTTTACATCTCTCCCACTCTCCTTACCTGTACCTCTCTACCACTACCTCTACAGCTCTACCTCTCTCACGACCTCTACCCCTGTATCTCCATTTCTCTACCTCTCTCCCTCCACTACTCTCTCCCCCTACACCTCTCTCCGCACCTCTCTCCCCCTCTACATCCCTCTCTCACCTCTCTCCCTCTCTTCAGCTCTCCACACCTCTCTACACCGCTACCTCTACACAACTACCACTCTACATCGCTACTTCTCTCTCTCGACCTCACACACACCCCAGCGCTTATTGATTCTGACACAGCAGCAACTGTATGTCATTCACAAAGCATATCAGTAGTGTAATACAAGAAGCTTGATAATGCTCTGAACACAGCCCCCAACCGTCCTTTAATATTTCCGATTCGTGTGAGTCTAGTGTCTTGGGGTGGTGTTTCGCTTGTAATGGCAATGCGAGATGCTAAAAAATAACAATAGAAATGCAAAACTAGTGCATTCACATCCAAAATGTGAGACCTATTGGCAATGCCATTGCTCGTTTTAGGATGAGGTTTGCGTGGGGTGATTGAAACGGGCCAGGGGATAGAGCCTTAGAAAGGGCGGTGAGAGTGAGGGAGGGAAGGGATGTCTGTGGCTCCTTCACTACTATTTTCCCTTCCATGTCTGCTTCAGCTGAATCACCTTTTGTCAACTATATGGTAATCAGGAAAGAAAATACCATTTATAAGGAATTTGGCAAAAAACATTGCTCGTGTCCTTCAGGAATAAACTCTGGAACTTAGAAATGTATGGAATTCTTATCTGTCCCATTCCAATGTGCCTTTCTTCTGGTCACCACCAGTGTCTATTCCTAAAGATCCCACAACAAGTCACCTGCTGTAGAGGCCTTGTTTGTAGCCATGAGTGTGAAGGAGATTGGGCATTTCACCCAGTACATAGTTCCTTGAAGCTATTTCATGCAAAAGGCACTCTGAAATAAATCCGATTGCTTCCCGAGACACTTTGGTCCACTACATAATCACCGGAAAACAAAAGACAATCTTGGAAAAGTCTATAATCCACAAAAGGCACTGCAAGAAGCTGACCACTTCTCCAGGAAGCACATTCAGGTGTGTTGAGTGGCTGCAAAGGGAAGAGCACTTTCCCAGCCATTATCACCATTTTTGTGCGCTATAAACCGCCATGAGAGGTAGATTTACAAGAAAGCATTGTTAGAAGAAAGAACCTTGAGTGCCATTTCAGTCCTCATCAGGTGATGCACAAGGAACTGAGAGTGAAGCAAACCAGTTGTGCAAGAAGAGGGGAAGGCCAGGAACAGACAAAATGTGTGCCATAGGTGCCCTTTTGTGTGCTTTTTATCTGCCGCAGCAAAGTCTAAAGAACCTCATAAGTTGAGAATTAAGATTGTCAGCCTTACGATTCAGTTCACATTATCAAAAGGAACTATTTAAGGAAAAAACACCATGACCTATTCAGAGATCTACGTAGATTTTACATTTCGAGGAGTACGCCGTAACAAAAGACTTCTGGCCCACGGACTCCCTCATTGCAACGGCTAGTAGCATCCGCTACTGCTCTCTTCTGTACAATAATTTTGCCTGGATGCCAGTCTCTCCCACAACAAACCCAAACATCAACAAATTGGCTAAGGCACAACAGGAAACATCTGATAACTTGAGCAATATTACATGAACTTCTTTGCCACCACTGACATGGATTTGCCACCAATGACTTATGGAAATTGGTAGGAAAGTGGTTAACTGGAGAACAACAGACTTTGTAACCATTTTCAGACAACATTTGATGCCTTATTTATGCAAAGTTTAGACATTCAACATTTGTAGGACATCTGCATGTTAACTGCAATGACTAATAAAGCTGAAATTCAATGGTATAGCTTTTAAACAATTGGTTAATTGAAGAACACCACTTACCAGCCTCCACAGGCCGGGTTCTCTGATATGTTGAGGAAGGTTTTTCTATGTCTTCAAAACTAAGTGCATTCTAGTAAGAAACAAATGCAGTGTTACCAGGGTGAGGTCATTCAAAAAAAAGTAATTAATTACTCCTTTAGGGATCTCATGCACTCATATGTTATCTGAAAGAACCCTTTGACACATTAGAAGCACATTTAATGACCTTTACAATTAAGAAACCCGGGCAATTGTACTCCCTTCCAGCCTTTAAAAGTATTTACTCCATATGTCAGTTCAGTGGGCGTTTTACCCCCTTCATCTAGAGTGGCAGGAGCATCACAATATTGTAATTAGGAGCAGAAGTAATCGAGGTTAGAAACCAAACTTTTTCTGGATAGTGTTTGGCACAAAAATCGAATGACTTCGCATCCTTATAAAGATACATTAAATTGCCACAACTGGGAGGAGGTTGGTTTAAGTCTTAAGCATGTCCACAAAATGACAGAGGCGGGTCTGATTCACATCTGAAGTCTAAACAACTCAAGACAATTATCAAAACAACATCCAGGGAGGTGTTTTAAAGATAGTATTTCTACTTCAAGGAATAACTGTTCTATGATGACAGTTTTTCCTACTTCAAGGACATATTGGTCTATGGTTACCACTTCATGACACTTAACTACCTAAGTTTGGCATCCTTGTTTGGAAAAGAACATGCAACACATACAATCAACTAGCATGCAGTCATCAATGGCACTTAAATGTAGACCTTCAAAGCACTCTGAGAAACAAGTAACAGCCTCCTCACCTTGTCCATTCGATCTTTCTGCACACCAAACTTCCCACCAAAGCCTTTTGAGTAATCTGTATTGGGCAGAAAAGAGGAAAGGTATTTAGAGTCTGCTAAGAAGTAGAAAACATATACAACAAAAACCATGTACATTTAATAGATCAATGAGAAATATATATATTTTATATTTATAGTTTTGCAACAGAGACTCTTTAGTTGTGGATCAGTCACACCTTTCATGGGCACATTGCTGATGACGTCTGTACTGTCTGACAAACCCGTATGAATGGGGATTGGGGGGGGGGGGGAGGGTTATGAGTGAAGGAGAGGTTGGTAAAAAACTAAAATTTCTCATTCAAGCCAAAGAGAATTGATCTTTCTGCTACAGCAAAAAACGCTGAACGGATTTACGCCAAACTTAGCATGAAAGTAGAACTTCACCAACAAAGCACTTTTTAAAACTTGGTCGAAATCTGTTCAGCAATTTGAGATACTCGTGTTGGAAGAAAGTGTTGTGTGGGCATCAAAGAATTAAAATGTAGGTATATTTCAGCCATGTCAACTTGCATGCTAGAAACTAGTGCTTTCTGTCAATCACATTTCAATTTTTCAAGAACATAATTAGCTGATGAATGCCCTTAATATTTTTTTCGTCAGCTTCACGTTCTGGAATTCAATGTTATGAAAGCAATTTCACAGAGATGCACAGAGGCATGACAGCAGATTCTGCACAGCAGGAGGGAGTAAATAAGATAAACAAAGGTGTGCAAAAACTGTAATAAAATTAGTTAAAAATGCACTTACCATATGGTTATTCCATGAACTGTCTAAAATTTGCAAGCATGCAGCCATTATCTTATTCTGAAACAGGCACAGTTTTTACCAAATTTACAATTCAGCGAATTTGTGAGTTCAGAAAAATCATATTTTTGTTAATAAATGCTAACGCCACCAAGAGTATGGTTTTATGCAAGCTTGTGTAGGAATGATGGAAGTTTAGGGTCCTGCCACAGGCCTGTATCGAACTCCTGCTGTACATGCCTCAAGACCATTAGCAGCGCAGACGGAGTTCAAAGCAAGTGAACGCAGTATCACTTTACCCAAAAAATAATAATAAAACAGAAATTAACACATAAAAAAAAGTCATTGTTGAGTGAACACAACCCTAAAAACGGCCTGATATTTGACTGTTATACACAACACACAACAAACACCGCAAATAGTGACCCGACACAGAAACATGGTGCACGCGCCATCGTAGCCTGTGGGAAGGACATTGAGGATGTGCTAAGGCATCCATCCTGTGGACCGCACACTGAAGGGAGGAGTCCTCACGGGTCTACACCCCATGGGTGCAAGTAACACTTATCTCGGTGGAGCTGCTAGCATGATTAATTTGACACACTGGGGAGGCTTCATGGTAGATGGCATCGAGGATTAGCCTGAAAGGGGGAACTTGTCAAGAACGTTGATTCATGATATAAGAGCAACTATGTTATAAAGCTATTATTTCCTTTTACCAGCACTGAAAGAAAGAAGAAGTGCTGGGTTAACCTTCCATTTACTTTTTCCATTTGGTTAGCTAAATTTCTTGCAAATTAAATCAGGCCAGTGAATTACAGAAAATAATTCATAGTGAAGACCTGTAAAATATGAACTTTGAAACCACTTTCGATTAAAAGATAGGCCTCATTTCTTCCATTAAGCCGACATGGTTTTAGGGGGCATGGGAGTAACAATTTAACATTTTTATCTCTCTGCTTCACTCATATTTAAACTGTTCAGTAGAGGGAATCGCTAAAATGGTGGGTGGCGGGGCAGAAAACAGTGGATTTTTGTGGGTCTCCAAACCACAACACAGGATAAACTATGTATTAAACAGGTGTAGGTGTGGGTTTAAATTAGATATTACACTGCTTCAATGTCTTTGAAGACCTGAAGGGATGAGGACGTGTTTCATACACTTAAGCGGCCCATGCACCGCAGAGGAGGTTAATTATGTATTACACACGTTACCCTCTTAATGTATCAACAGCCTTCACCATGAAAGCAAGAATTAACCTCAAGTATGTTCACAAAACAGTGGTTACTAAGAGCAGACAAGCTACCCATATCTAGGGCTTCATAGCAGGCACCACCAGATCCCAGCACAGGCTTCCATCACAGAACTCAGGGCTCATGTTTGGTGCAATAAACATGTGTGTCACTTCAGCACACAGAGTTGTAATCATACAATATACGCATGCTTCGCTATGAAATATTATTCAAAGCTATGCACATGCAACTATGATGCGTTAGTGAGAGGTAGCCCACTGCAGTGGTTGTTTAGTAGACAAGCTGTATGAATTCCAATGCCAGTCTCTTGATGATGCACCAATGGTGGCGACCATTGTTTAAATAGCACCATTATTGGTTTGTTTATTCAAGAACTTCTCTCATGGTATACTCTTGATCAGGATGCATTTTACTCACCTATGTGTCCATCTGCATCTTGGAATGGTTTGCCTTCATACACACAACACTTGGTTAATTGTAAAAGCAACATGGCACTAAACCAATCATTTATGGTTTGCAGTTAGTTATAGGCACATAACTTTCAACAGTGCATCCAAAGAAATCCGTACCCTACAGACTAAGGGCTTACAGGTTACCTCGTCGTCGGAGAAGCAACGGGAAGTCATCAGTAATGCAGAATTACATCAACAGGTCAACAGTGAACCAAGAGGTTAGCTGCTCACCTTTAAAGTAGACAATGCGGTTTTCAGACATCAAGACAGGAAATCAAAGAGGACACCTTTCTTTGATTTTTTATTTTAATGAATGGATACATTCTTGCAGATTCTGATATTTCAACATTCTCATTATGAAGATGTTCCGGGGACGCCACATGCAAGGGAATAACTGGAGAGAGGATGGAGCCTAGAAGCAGGCCACAGGAGTTTAGAAGCGGCTCAGATCATGAGGGTTCAAATCAGAATTTCGACACAAGATGTTTTAAATAAGAGCAACCACTTTAAAAATTCAGGTTTATCAGCCCCAGTGTTAATATGGGCTACAGGATTTACCTACTGAAATTAGGGCCCACTAAACCATATGCAAAATAAGTATCTCTTAATAAAAATTGTTCTGAGAGCTGATATTTGTAAGTGGTTCTTCAGGATGGAGTTGCAGAACTGGTGGTGCAACGTAAGAGGCTATAAGGCTTTATTGAGCGGGACGGACGCCAACAAAAGTGGGACTTGGTGTACAAGTATGGGCAAGCTCGCATGGGGAATAACACACGGGCGAGGACTTCTGGGAAGAAGTATAACTGACAATAGTAGCCACTGTCTTTCAAGGCAAAATACTCTTCCCTCTAGCAATCCTACAATCGCCACATGCACGAAAGAGAGCTTGATACACCCTGGAGTAAGCATCGGCAGAGACAGGTGAACCAGCAGGAGGCCATCGCATCTGTGGGTGGCAAGAGCAGGACTACAAATACTGACAGCGCGAGTCTGAGAACAAGTAAGAAGTTCTGTGAAGAAAGGCAAGCAAATGTCATGTTCCTCCAGTTTACCAGAGTCCTCATTCCTCACATCCAGAAAGGCCATACAAACCTTCACAAACAATTCCGGCTAATATGAAAATCATCTAGATGATGTCAAGACTTATAGGGGGTTATTACAACTTTGGAGGAGATGTTAATCCGTCCCAAATGTGACAGATGTACCACCAGCCGTATTACGAGTTCCATAGGATATAATGGACTCGTAATACGGCTGGTGGTATATCCGTCACTTTACCGTCACTTTTGGGACGGATTAACACCTCCTCCAAAGTTGTAATAACCCCCATAGCTTCAGTGGTCAGGATTTGATGCCCCAGGGCTAAGCTTCTACACTTCCTTTTCAAATGTATTTTTTTTTTTTAAAGCAGATTTCAAACAAAAAGAAAAATGATTAAAATTTGCAAATCATTCTAAAGATGGAATCACCAATACACGCAATGTGTGCAACTTAACGCTTCTAACACTGAGTGCCACTGTTGGGACCAATCAGTCTCAGTATACAAAAGCAGAGTTTCACTTGTAGAAAATACACCAATAAATATTTTCCTAATGAACAACATGTTCATGCGCAAAACTTACCTGATTTTTATTAATAGTGCACTTTTTCCACTCCTCAGGCATATTTAAAGAGCCAATCTGAAGATCTAAAGCGAGCTCACAGCCATCATCGACTTTAGGACCCCCTACATTAAGCACTACTTCCTTAGTGCCGATTACCTGCTTTGTTCAGATTGTGGTCATTCTGAGAGGTACATTTAGTGAATCTGGTAATGTCCTGGCTGGAGAGCTCAACGAGTAGAACTGCATCTACCATTAAACAATTCTAAGACCTTAAGTCAAGCAGACCGCGCATCTCTCAATAACAAGTAAATATTGTGCTGTTAGCGGGAAAGAAAAAAAAAAAACACACACAACAATGGAAGTTTTAATTCAAGTGTTTTAAATTGTTTATCCTCAAAAACAGATAGCAACAATGTATATGCTGCCATTTTCTACAGGTCCATTTTCCGCTGTACCACAGCTCGATGCCAAGGCATGCGTGTTCACTGCTGGCGCGAAAGGGAAGATCGATACTCAAACTCTCCAGCCTACTGCAGTATTAACTGTTCGTGTAAAGAATCCACCACTCCCAGGACCATGTTTCACCAAAGTTTAAAGGAATATTTTCCAAAAATGTCAACAGCACAAAAACAGGTCATGCATTGGAGACCAACAGCCAGGAAAAAAAAGTTTTGAAATAAAAGGAGAAAAGTTCAACTTACCAACAATTCAGAAGAAACAGTAACTGACCTATGAATTCTAGTTTATGTTACATGTGTGTGCAAAGGAGTTTTAGGAAATAAAGTGTACCTTTTTGGGACTCGTGCAGCTGAACTTTCTCTTGGTGATCCCATCCAAGGGCACACTTGTCTTGTCGGTCTGTCTGCACGCCAAACTTTCCTCCAAACCCTTTCACATAGTCTACACGTACAAAAAATCCACAAGTCATTAATGGAAAAGTTTCACAAAAAAAAAAATTTGACCGAGACATTTTTTGTGAAATGGTGTTATGTTTGGATCTACAATATTCATAGGTCAGTTGAAGAGTAGGCAAAAGGAACAGTAACAGGGCATGCATCGTAGACCACAACCACTGAAACCACACACCACGCCACCCATGAAACCAGGTCGCTGTAACTGCAGCCGATGACAGTCAAAGTGACCGTTTCATGACAAAAGGTTGAGTTTACGCAATAAAGTTACAGTCGGAGGCATCAAGTCACTGTAGGTCTCGAAATGGAAATCAACAGCCCGTAGGTCAACCTACCTGCAAGAAATCATGGCCCTGTGCTTGAAACAAGGAGCGTAAGCACCCCATTGATAGGGGATTGTAATCCACTGTCAGAGCAATCAAAAACTATCTTTACGTAGACTCTCCTTTCTTTGAAGAGATTGACGTCCACACTTAGATGCAATCTAAAGCTGGTATCCTCCAGGAACGTGCGGGCTCGAAAAGGATCATAAGAAATTCTACTTTTCAACTGCAATAACCTAGATGCCTGGTTTATTGAAACAAAAAAAGGTGTTTGCCCACCTACATAACTTCAACCTGATACAATATGGCTTTGTTATAGGAAGGTTCAAATGGCTACTATTGCTAGGATCGCTGCCGCGCATACATTTGTTTGTTTCATAAAGTGTGAAGATAGCACCATACAGACTGGATCATAACACTTGGGGACAAAGGTCAGGTCCGCGTCTTACAGATTGGCTCGCACATCACGATACGTGGGAGATGGGCAAGGAGATCAGCTTTGCTTGCTATTGTTAGGTAGCCCGATACGGTTGGTCACTAAGTACCAGGTACTCCAGTTGTTGACAATTAAGGTCAGGTCAAGCTGCAGAAGAGAACCTTGCAACCATAAGGTGCTCATCACAGCCACATCTACCGGCAGTATCACTAAAGTCGAGGCCTTACTGGCCCTGGAGGTCAGCGACTGTCTTGATTGTTGGGTCACAGTTGGGAGCATAAGGACAGGCCAGTGTCCAAAAGTATCTCAAATATTTTAAGGCTTCCCAAGAACCCCCACAATGAATGTTTAGAAAGGTCTATATAGTGTATTTCTTTTGTTTTTTGTCAGATGCAGGGTGTTTTCTTTAGACGGTTTTCGGTTTTAATTTTGTATCTAGGACCACATTTAAGGTTACAGCAGTTTCTCAACTGGTGTTTAAGAGTCACACTTTGTATTTACTTACCAAGGATATGATCCGTGGCTTTTCTGAACCTGTTGATTGCTGTTTTTACATTTGAGAGCCACAAACCTTCAGTTTTGTTTTGTTTTTATGGTGGTGGTTTAGAGAGATGTTTTGTTAACCCATATTGGTAGATAACAGATAGGTAGTGGGCGTGTTCCTCTACCTTTCTTACTAAGAAACTCTACTACTCCAGCAGGTGGCCTTTCCCTTCTGACACTGATTTATTTCACTCCACTATCTGCTCATTTGCAGGTCTACACACTTTCCTCAAGTATTTTACTGCTGCCACTTTGATACTATACTAGCACTGTTCTCTTTTATGCCACGGCTAGCACTCCTGATTTGTTTTCTTTTCACATACCCAAATCAATTACCATGTTTACCCCTCTCTTCTTGCTTTCCCCATCCCTTCCTTCACTCACCCTCTCCCAAGAAACATATTTCAAACATTCAGGTAAAGTCCTTGCCTTTTTCTCACCTACTCGTCTCCTCTTGTATAGGGTCCTTCCCACCCTCTCCGAGCATTTCCCATCTGTCCTCTATTTTGACCCACTATTGGCATCTCTCTTGCTATTCCACAGGACCAGGTTCATCCAGGATTCATGTCAAATTGCCATGTTCTGAAGGTGCCCACGCTTCACACAGTCTGGGAGGTTATATGAACGATTCTTGTGTTCGGTGCTGGAAAACACCTCAGTTCTGCTGTAAGACTCCAGCACGGACGAGAAAAGATGGAGAAGGGGCTAATGCCAAATAGAGACAACAGAAGTGTAGCGAACAGCAACTTTAATTAATGGGAATTAATTCCTCTTGTTCCTTTCACAGGAGATGTTTTAGAATCCAAAGCCAGAGAAACCAGCTTGCTAGAGTTTAAATGAGTTCGTGAAATTAACACTACAAAAGACATATGGCGTACAACAAACACCGACAAATGTCACCACATATTAACTTTAAAGGCACCTGAAAGACATTAGACTACAGTAATCTCATGACAGCTTTTACCCACAACTATGAAAGCCTCAGCTTTCACACCACACTTGGTGACATCTTAGCACAGTACTAAGGACATTTAGAAAATGTACACAAAACCTCTACAGGGGCACCCATACCCTGCTTATAAGTACTAAAATAATACTCCTATGAGAAGTGTCTCAGGAAACCAAACTCAGATACTGAAGTGGGAAAGATTTTCTAAGTAAACACTAGTTTAGCAACAAACTCTTGTCTAAGGGTAAAACAAAATATGTCCCATGTAATGAATACCCTGAGGCACCACTAAAAGGAGTCTGGACACAAATGCCTCTTGCAATAGTTTTTCACACCTGAAATTGGACTATGCAAAGCAGACAAACCATCAGATTTATGCTGAAAAACTCAGAAAAACAAAGCCCACTGCTTAACCCTTTAAGATACGATATACATAAGCATAGGGGTCCCAAAACGCGCCCTTGGGAGCCCTCATTCGGCATGGCTGAATGCCGGGGTTGCAGACTCGGTGTCCTTCATCCACAACCCTACGCTTCCTACACTTTTGCAGGTTCTTTCATTTCTGCTTAGTACTTTTATCACAATTTTTATTTTTGTCTCTTCCTCCTTCAATCTCCATTTTATGCCTTCCCCTCTCTTGCTCAAAGTCTTATAGGGAAAAATAAGTTCCAGTTCCCAACATTAACGCCAACTCCAACCACAAATTAAACACTAGATGAGACCACCTGCATCACTGATGCAAAGGACTCGATCGTTCTAACTTTTCAGAACTTTGCTACCTCTTTTGACATGACTGCTGCACGATTCTTTTAGGGCTCACTTGCTTTTCAAGTGGAAAAGATCAAAATGTGTCCAAAGCAAATGCTCCAAAACTACACTTGCTTCCCTGGCTATGAAAGCTCGATCTCCTCACTCATGTGGTACAATAACTACATGGGGTAGCCAGGGACTCTAGATGAGGAGCACTAGATGCCAATTCTTTAAAGGGCTGATGGTTACCTCCACATCGGTGTCCGACAGTCTGCTTTGTTAGAAAAGTTAAAATAGCTGTCATAGGCATTCTTGCAGATAAAACCCCAGAAAGCTGAATGCAAATATTTTCACTAAATAGGTACTCTTCTTACTTTCTTGCATCCAGAAATTGATCTCTCCAGCATCTCCTGTTGATACTCAGCCTTAGGTACAATGGTCAAATCATGGAGATTCATACTAGACTCTAAGCATTACTTTTCAGGGGGGGGTTTCAAATACAGCACTGATCCATTCGTAGTACTTTAGAGGAACCATTCCCTGCTACTTGTTTATGAAACAATAGTGAATTTCCATAAGTGAGAATTTACTAGAGGTTGGACTACTCTTCATCCACAAATCAACATTAGTCCTCCTAAAAGCCATCGTTCATTCCACAGCAGGAAAGCGATTTCCCACGAAAATATTCTTACTGCCTTACTCTGCTCGCCACTGGCCGCCCCCCATACTAGTTATACATTTAATATACAGTGCATAAGGTACAGAACAATCACATCAAGCAGTCATCCTAACTTTTGGAGTAAGCGGTCTCTCCTTGGACAGTTTAGATCAAGGGTCTTTAAAATGTTTAATGGCGCGCCTCTATGTATACAGGCTGGTTCTCAAGTGTGGGGATAATGGAAGGCAGCTGCTCTCATCAGCTGGCTTTATTTGTGAGCGGGACTCCCTAAAGGGCACATGTGCCCTTTAGGGAGTCCCGCTCCAGGTGAAATGTCTTGTGGGTGGACATGAACGAAGCGCTGGCATCCGATGACAAGCCGGAGATGGC
Source organism: Pleurodeles waltl (assembly GCF_031143425.1). Taxonomy (NCBI): domain Eukaryota; kingdom Metazoa; phylum Chordata; class Amphibia; order Caudata; family Salamandridae; genus Pleurodeles; species Pleurodeles waltl. The sequence goes on from NC_090440.1 coordinate 84,896,072, forward strand.
GACCCTGATGGAGAGTGAGAGGTCAGAGGAAGGCGAGTGTTGTGCATGCTGGAGGGAAACATTGAAGACAGGAATGTGAAAGAGAGGTGAGGGAAAAAGTGTGATGGTAAGTGAAGGGTGGAAGATAGACGTGGGCATGGGTGGATCAAAGTGAAAATATGATTGTGGAGAGGATGTCCAAAAGTGTGGGAGAAAAAGATGAGTGGAGACTGGGTTTGGGAGTGAGGTAATAACAGCACGAGGTATGATGCAAGTGGGCATCTCATGCCCATGTTCAACTGCCATGGTCCGTAGTTAATGTGTCTGAGCAGGAGACAATCGCCTAGAAGGAGAAGTGGGCAGTACATATGCACACCTTTAGTATTACACCAGGAGTAAGCGAGGGATGACAAACTATGCATTACGTGTCAGAATGAACAGAAGATTCCTCTCTTGTTGTGATAGTTTCAACTGTACATTTGCTAGCCGATCTAAGATGTGCGCCTTTTACACCTGTCTCTATTGCTTCTTCTTCCATGCAGAAAATGTTTTCTGTGGTTGCTCTCAGTTTTGTTAGTGATGAGCCAAAGTGGTTTTCATTTGATTTGCTAAAAAGAAAACCTAACTGCAAGTTGTGATCCTAACAGGACATTTGCACTTCCACAGCTGCAGGAGATTGAATGTGCCCTAACTCAACTTATGCTCATGTAAAACACTCCAATACCTTCAGGTCGAGTTTGCGCTTTATAACTGCAGGGAAAAAAAAATAGGATTTGACCAAATATGACATGTCAGTTGGTTGTAGAAGGCAGGCGGGCCAGGACAGAGAGCCCAGGTTGCATTCTGTCTGCCCTACTGTGTGACCTGGGTGAGAAGGTTTTCGGTGCAGTGGTCTTCAATCCTTCAGCCATGCTGCACCGTAAGTAGCAGGGCCTGCATCCGTGGCGCGATGCATGCCTGCAGGGCAAAAAGTGCACCTGTGTCAGGCCACACATTTGGCATCCCCAGTACTCATGTATGTTCTGCTGCAGCGCTGTGGTGGTCTTGTTGCTACTCAAAGTTTCCTAAATTGACACTGATGGGCAGTTTGTCACTTTGTGTGTGTGTTGTGTCATACAGTTAAAGCGCATACCTCTCGGTGAGAGGCCGAAGTAAGTTCCATGAGCATGGCCAGCATTGACCCATGCCCGCCCTATTGTCCCTTTTTAAATTTGCAGATGAGAAGGGTATATGGTGAAATGCTATCAGCTGGGACACAGCACAAGTCTCTGGGGTACAGTAACGGAAGCCAGTCTAAAAGGGTCTGGAGGACTTCTACACACAACGACTTTGCAGCTGGGTTCTGAAAGAAACGACAGTTTCCTTCAAAGTCCCACCTCGACTCTCGCTCTTCTTTACTCACCTGTGTTTTGTTGGGCAGGTGCCATGTTAACAGTGTAGTTTTTTTTGTATTTCAGCATAAAGTGATTCATTCAATTTAAAAACGGAATTTCTGCTGAACCCAAACTGCAAATGCACACACTGCCTCACGTTGCAGAACCGGTTTGGGGTGGTCCTCCTTTCGAAGGCCTTTTCCCGGCTGCTCTCTAAACCCAGCCTTTGTGTAGTGATCCCTCTCACAGTTGTAGAGTCTCCAGCATGGAGCACCCACAACTGGCACAAACAGGTGAGAGGGCTCTGCACTTTAGCAAGATCAGGTTAGACAAAAGGCTTGGCCTCACTTAGAGTGCCCCCTTCAACCTGTAGCTCCACTGTTCCTCACTCATTGCATATACAAAAGGACAGCGCTTCAGGAAGTCTAATCAGGAGCCATTCACTAAAAAGTCTTCATTGAATTTGTAAAAGAAGCCTCTACACCATCTCCACATTCACGCCATTGTTTACATCTGTAATAGACACAATATACCTCCACTGGCTGGGAGGCCATGATTACCTTCCATCTTTTGCTGATGCAAAGCAGAGGCACTTGAATGGATCCCACTCTGCCTTGTAATTAATACTGTGAGCCAAACCCGAGAATAAACACCAGAAGACATCCACCCCAGCATCTGCAGGATCTACTTTGATCTTTAAGTTATTGCTTGCTCGGACTTTAGTCTAGAGCTCTTGATATTTCTCAGCGTATGCATCCAGCCATTATTTTTCACTTTTAAACCTTGAGCTGATCAACTGACCTGCCTAGAGCGGTGGACCCGCAGTAGCCTAGCAGCAGATAGCCCCTGGAATCCGGTAAACCATCTATCAAAAATACCTAATACAGCACATATTTCAGAAGTAAATAATGTTTCGGTCTAAACTCTTGCATCTTCAAACTGCATGCTTTCTCAAAAATATTCTGTACATTCCTTAAATCTGGCATGAAAAACTGACCTTTAATCAAAACTTCTAATAGTCACCTCTCAGTTTATTTATTTTTCCTCTGACAAATGCCCCACCTTCCCTCCCACCCTCTGCATGCCTCCTCTTCGAGCACACCCTGCACTGACACATGCATGCTGGTCTTATTTTGTTACCGAATTTTGACAAATTGCCCACAACTTATTTTCAAGATCATAATCTCTTCTCCTTTCTCTGAAAGTCATATTTATGTAAACTAACAGTACCTAATCTCCTCTAACTCATCTATTAATCCCACCAACCATGTGCAGGAGCTCATACTTCCCCTCTCAACCCCCCTATCTATGATTAAAATTACCCCCTATTAATTTAGTCCACCATAAGGAAACTGGAACAACAGCATGGAATGGTTTACTTGAGCACACAAGACTAATTCCAATAACTAACAGTAACCAACAACACTGAACTAACCATTAACTTTTGGTTCCGGAACAGCATGCCACCCTGTGCAAAGCGCTTCAATGCCTCATCAAAGCTAGGAAGTGATAGATTATATATATATATATATATATATATATATATATATATATATATATATAATGTCACTTACCCAGTGTACATCTGTTCGTGGCATTAGTCACTGCAGATTCACATGCTGTGCACATCCCGCCATCTGGTGTTGGGCTCGGAGTGTTACAAGTTGTTTTTCTTCGAAGAAGTCTTTGAGTCACGAGATCGAGGGACTCCTCCCATTTCGGCTCCATTGCGCATGGGCGTCGACTCCATCTTAGATTGTTTTCCCCGCAGAGGGTGAGGTAGGAGTTGTGTATGCTAGTAACAGTGCCCATGCAATGGAGTGAATACGTATGTACATAATGTAGCTTAAAGTAATATATTTATAAATTTACAAATGTTCAAGATCAACTTCTAAACGGCTACAGGCTCCCGGGGAGGCGGGTGGGCGCATGTGAATCTGCAGCGACTAATGCCACGAACAGATGTACACTGGGTAAGTGACATTTTCCGTTCGATGGTATGTGTAGCTGCAGATACACATGCTGTGCATAGACTAGTAAGCAGTTATCTCCCCAAAAGCGGTGGTTCAGCCTGTAGGAGTTGAAGTTGTTTGAAACAATGTTCGTAGTACTGCTTGAGCTACTGTGGCTTGTTGTGCCATTAACACATCTACACAGTAGTGTTTGGTAAATGTATGAGGCGTAGACCATATTTCGGTCATTGGAATATTTCCTAGAAAGGCCATGGTAGCACCTTTCTTTCTAGTGGAGTGTGCCTTTGGTGTAATAGGCAGTTCTCTTTTTGCTTTAAGATAACAGGTTTGAATGCACTTAACTATCCATCTAGCAATGCCTTGTTTAGAAATTGGATTTCCTGTATGAGGTTTTTGGAAAGCAATAAATAATTGTTTTGTTTTTCGAATTAATTTTGTTCTGTCAATGTAGTACATTAACGCTCTTTTGATGTCTAATGTATGTAGTGCTCTTTCAGATACAGAATCTGGCTGTGGAAAGAACACTGGTAATTCTACGGTTTGATTCAAGTGGAACGGTGATATGACTTTTGGTAAAAATTTAGGATTTGTCCGTAGAACTACTTTATGCTTGTGTATTTGAATAAATGGTTCTTGTATGGTAAATGCTTGAATCTCACTTACTCTTCTTAGAGATGTGATGGCAATTAAAAATGCAACTTTCCATGTTAAGTATTGCATTTCACAAGAGTGCATGGGCTCAAAAGGTGGACCCATGAGTCGTGTTAAGACAATGTTGAGGTTCCATGAAGGAACTGGTGGTGTTCTTGGTGGTATAATTCTCTTTAGGCCTTCCATAAACGCTTTTATGACTGGTATCCTAAATAGTGAAGTTGAGTGCGTAATTTGCAGGTAAGCTGAAATTGCGGTAAGATGTATCTTAATGGAAGAAAAAGCTAGCTTTGACTTTTGCAAATGTAGTAAGTATCTTACGATGTCTTTGGCAGATGCGTGTAAGGGTTGAATTTGATTATTATGGCAGTAATAAACAAATCTTTTCCACTTATTTGTAAGCAATGTCCAGTGGTAGGTTTCCTAGCTTGTTTTATGACCTCCATACATTCCTGTGTAAGGCCTAAGTATCCGAACTCTAGGACTTCAGGAGCCAAATTGCTAGATTCAGCGATGCTGGATTTGGGTGTCTGATCTGTTGTTTGTGTTGCTGTAGGAAGTTGGCTCTGTATGTGCTATTTCAAAGTAAGGAATAGCATGCACAGAGTCCAAGGGTTCCCCTTAGAGGTAAAATAGTGGTAAAAAGAGATAATACTAATGCTCTATTTTGTGGTAGTGTGGTCGAGCAGTAGGCTTATCCAAGGAGTAGTGTTAAGCATTTGTTGTACATACACATAGACAATAAATGAGGTACACACACTCAGAGACAAATCCAGCCAATAGGTTTTTGTATAGAAAAATATCTTTTCTTAGTTTATTTTAAGAACCACAGGTTCAAATTTTACATGTAATATCTCATTCGAAAGGTATTGCAGGTAAGTACTTTAGGAACTTCAAATCATCAAAATTGCATGTATACTTTTCAAGTTATTCACAAGTAGCTGTTTTAAAAGTGGACACTTAGTGCAATTTTCACAGTTCCTAGGGGAGGTAAGTATTTGTTAGGTTAACCAGGTAAGTAAGACACTTACAGGGCTTAGTTCTTGGTCCAAGGTAGCCCACCGTTGGGGGTTCAGAGCAACCCCAAAGTCACCACACCAGCAGCTCAGGGCCGGTCAGGTGCAGAGTTCAAAGTGGTGCCCAAAACACATAGGCTAGAATGGAGAGAAGGGGGTGCCCCGGTTCCGGTCTGCTTGCAGGTAAGTACCCGCGTCTTCGGAGGGCAGACCAGGGGGGTTTTGTAGGGCACCGGGGGGGACACAAGTCCACACAGAAATTTCACCCTCAGCGGCGCGGGGGCGGCCGTGTGCAGTGTAGAAACAAGCGTCGGGTTCGCAATGTTAGTCTATGAGAGATCTCAGGATCTCTTCAGCGCTGCAGGCAGGCAAGGGGGGGATTCCTCGGGGAAACCTCCACTTGGGCAAGGGAGAGGGACTCCTGGGGGTCACTTCTCCAGTGAAAGTCCGGTCCTTCAGGTCCTGGGGGCTGCGGGTGCAGGGTCTCTCCCAGGCGTCGGGACTTTAGGTTCAAAGAGTCGCGGTCAGGGGAAGCCTCGGGATTCCCTCTGCAGGCGGCGCTGTGGGGGGCTCAGGGGGGACAGGTTTTGGTACTCACAGTATCAGAGTAGTCCTGGGGTCCCTCCTGAGGTGTTGGATCGCCACCAGCCGAGTCGGGGTCGCCGGGTGCAGTGTTGCAAGTCTCACGCTTCTTGCGGGGAGCTTGCAGGGTTCTTTAAAGCTGCTGGAAACGAAGTTGCAGCTTTTCTTGGAGCAGGTCCGCTGTCCTCGGGAGTTTCTTGTCTTTTCGAAGCAGGGGCAGTCCTCAGAGGATGTCGAGGTCGCTGGTCCCTTTGGAAGGCGTCGCTGGAGCAGGATCTTTGGAAGGCAGGAGACAGGCCGGTGAGTTTCTGGAGCCAAGGCAGTTGTCGTCTTCTGGTCTTCCGCTGCAGGGGTTTTCAGCTAGGCAGTCCTTCTTCTTGTAGTTGCAGGAATCTAATTTTCTAGGGTTCAGGGTAGCCCTTAAATACTAAATTTAAGGGCGTGTTTAGGTCTGGGGGGTTAGTAGCCAATGGCTACTAGCCCTGAGGGTGGGTACACCCTCTTGGTGCCTCCTCCCAAGGGGAGGGGGTCACAATCCTAACCCTATTGGGGGAATCCTCCATCTGCAAGATGGAGGATTTCTAAAAGTCAGAGTCACCTCAGCTCAGGACACCTTAGGGGCTGTCCTGACTGGCCAGTGACTCCTCCTTGTTTCTTTCTTTGTTCCCTCCAGCCTTGCCGCCAAAAGTGGGGGCCGTGGCCGGAGGGGGCGGGCAACTCCACTAAGCTGGAGTGCCCTGCTGGGCTGTGACAAAGGGGTGAGCCTTTGAGGCTCACCGCCAGGTGTCACAGCTCCTGCCTGGGGGAGGTGTTAGCATCTCCACCCAGTGCAGGCTTTGTTACTGGCCTCAGAGTGACAAAGGCACTCTCCCCATGGGGCCAGCAACATGTCTCTGGTGTGGCAGGCTGCTGGAACTAGTCAGCCTACACAGACAGTCGGTTAAGTTTTAGGGGGCACCTCTAAGGTGCCCTCTGTGGTGTATTTTACAATAAAATGTACACTGGCATCAGTGTGCATTTATTGTGCTGAGAAGTTTGATACCAAACTTCCCAGTTTTCAGTGTAGCCATTATGGTGCTGTGGAGTTCGTGTTTGACAGACTCCCAGACCATATACTCTTATGGCTACCCTGCACTTACAATGTCTAAGGTTTTGTTTAGACACTGTAGGGGTACCATGCTCATGCACTGGTACCCTCACCTATGGTATAGTGCACCCTGCCTTAGGGCTGTAAGGCCTGCTAGAGGGGTGTCTTACCTATACTGCATAGGCAGTGAGAGGCTGGCATGGCACCCTGAGGGGAGTGCCATGTCGACTTACTCGTTTTGTCCTCACTAGCACACACAAGCTGGAAAGCAGTGTGTCTGTGCTGAGTGAGAGGTCTCCAGGGTGGCATAAGACATGCTGCAGCCCTTAGAGATCTTCCTTGGCATCAGGGCCCTTGGTACTAGAAGTACCAGTTACAAGGGACTTATCTGAATGCCAGGGTGTGCCAATAGTGGATACAATGGTACATTTTAGGTGAAGGAACACTGGTGCTGGGGCCTGGGTAGCAGGGTCCCAGCACACTTCTCAGTCAAGTCAGCATCAGTATCAGGCAAAAAGTGGGGGGTAACTGCAACAGGGAGCCATTTCTTTACACAAGCCCCCCCCAGCCCACAGGCCAGGAGACTCAGCCCAAGCTGGGAGAGTCTTCCTAGTCTGTCAGGCGAGGAAGAGTAGGAGAAATAGGCTGGTTAGTTGCAGGGCCTACTCTGCCTTACATCCTTCTGTTCAGGTCATTCCCTTTGGGGAACTGACCTACTTCCACAGTGATAGGACCTAGTCTGAATTGCCTCTTGTCTGCCTCTTCAATGTCTCCACCCATTCTTTCTATTTTGGTCTTAGAGGTATCCACCTCTGCTAACCTTATCTTGGCCAGGGTTACCCCTAGCTTACCCAGAGAGGTTACCCAGAGCTGGAGTAACCCCACCATGACCAATAGGGTCAGGGGGCCTAACTTGCTATTTGGCATGGGGTCAGACCACCATGCTAAGGATAGTGCAGCCATAAAGGCTAACACCCAGCAGAGGCCACTGACAGCTGTCAGTGCCCAGAACCACACCTTTAGCTCTTCACCTAAAAGGGAAGGGGCTAAGTTACAGGCTTCTTTGGGTTCAGGTTGCCTGTCTGCTGTATTGGAGTGGGGGGTTACCACATCTTGTAGTAAACACCCTTCTTCCACTCTTTCTTCTGTTAGCTGAGGAGCCACCCACTCAGGTTTAACAGTTGCCTGACTAGCCAGGACTTCTTGTGGGTCAGGTTGGACTTTATCAGGGCCATTTTTGGAGTTCTCCCCTACTGGAGCAGAATCTCCTTGGCTTGCTGTAACCTTGGCTAAAGGTTGTCCACCCTTCCTACTCTGTTTTCTTTTCTTCTTCTTCTGGGGCCTGCTTGCATTTACTGCAGAGGCAGGACTTCCAGAATCCTTGGGAGAGGACTGGCACTGGACCAGTTCCTCTCTTGGGCTCTGACTAACCTCTGGGTAGTCATTTCCAAGGAGACAATCAAGGGGAGGTCTGTACTGACTACTACCCTTCTCCAGCTAAGAGTGCCACCCACTTCTATGGGCACTAAAGCCACAGGCCTCTTAGTGACCCTGTCTAGGCTAACTCTTACCCTGGCAGTCTCACCTGGGATGTACTGGTTTGAGAGCACCAGCCTGTCATGCACAATAGTGTGACTGGCACAAGTGTCTCTCAGGGCAGTGGTTGGGATTCCATTCACCAGTAGGTGGTGGAAGTGTCTACTTCCCTCTGGAATCTCCAACTCACCTGTTGGGCCCTGTTTCCAGTTGAAGGCTAGGAAGACCTCCTCATCTGAGGAGTCATCTCCCATGGCTACACTGGTTACCCCAGGAATTTTGTTCTGGGGTTTGTTTTTGGGACAAGAAGTGTCCTTGGTGTGGTGCCCAGACTGTTTACAGTTGTGGCACCTTGCCTTAGTGGCATCCCAGTTCTTACCCTGGTACCCACCTTTGTTTTGGGTTGTGTCTTGGGGCCCACCCACCTGTTCTGGTTTTTGGGGGCCTACAGAGGACTCTTTTTCTTTGTTTCTAGTGTTACCCACTTTCTCCTGGGGAGTTTTTGTAACCCCTTTCTTTTGGTCACCCCCAGTGGAAGTTTTGGTTACCCTAGTCTTGACCCAGTGGTCTGCCTTCTTTCCCAATTCTTGGGGAGAAATTGGACCTAGGTCTACCAGATACTGATGCAACTTTTCATTGAAGCAGTTACTTAAAATGTGTTCTTTCATAAACAAATTATAAAGCCCAACATAGTCACACACTTCATTTCCAGTTAACCAACCATCTAGTGTTTTTACTGAGTAGTCTACAAAATCAACCCAGGTCTGGCTCGAGGATTTTTGAGCCCCCCTGAATCTAATTCTATACTCCTCAGTGGAGAATCCAAAGCCCTCAATCAGGGTACCCTTCATGAGGTCATAAGATTCTGCATCTTTTCCAGAGAGTGTGAGGAGTCTATCCCTACACTTTCCAGTGAACATTTCCCAAAGGAGAGCACCCCAGTGAGATCTGTTCACTTTTCTGGTTACACAAGCCCTCTCAAAAGCTGTGAACCATTTGGTGATGTCATCACCATCTTCATATTTTGTTACAATCCCTTTGGGGATTTTTAGGATGTCAGGAGAATCTCTGACCCTATTTAAGTTGCTGCCACCATCGATGGGACCTAGGCCCATCTCTTTTCTTTCCCTTTCTATGGCTAGGAGCTGCTTTTCCAAAGCCAATCTTTTGACCATCCTGGCTAACAGGGGGTCATCTTCACTGGAGTTATCCTCAGTGATTTCAGAGGTGTTGGTCTCTCCTGTGAGGGAGCCAGCATCTCTGACTATTATTTTTGGAGTTAGGGTTTGAGGGACCCTGTTCTCCCTAGATAGGACTGGTAGGGGGGAATTTTCCTCCAAGTCACTATCCTCTTCCTCTGAGTTGTCACCCTCAGAGGGGTTGGCCTTTTCAAACTCTGCCAAAAGCTCCTGGAGCTGTATTTTGGTAGGTTTGGGGCCCATTGTTATTTTCTTTATTTTACAGAGTGACCTTAGCTCCCTCATCTTAAGATGGAGGTAAGGTGTGGTGTCGAGTTCCACCACAGTCACATCTGTGCTAGACATTTTGCTTCTAAAAGTTGGAATACTTTTTAAGAATCTACAACTGGTTCTAGAATCTAATTCAAACTTTTACAAACTTTTAAACTCTAAAAGAAATGCTAAACAGGATCTAACACAAGGCCCTAGCAGGTCTTTTAAGAATTTAGAAAACTTTTCAAATTGCAAAAATCAATTTCTAATGACAATTTTGGAATTTGTCGTGTGATCAGGTATTGGCTGAGTAGTCCAGCAAATGCAAAGTCTTGTACCCCACCGCTGATCCACCAATGTAGGAAGTTGGCTCTGTATGTGCTATTTCAAAGTAAGGAATAGCATGCACAGAGTCCAAGGGTTCCCCTTAGAGGTAAAATAGTGGTAAAAAGAGATAATACTAATGCTCTATTTTGTGGTAGTGTGGTCGAGCAGTAGGCTTATCCAAGGAGTAGTGTTAAGCATTTGTTGTACATACACATAGACAATAAATGAGGTACACACACTCAGAGACAAATCCAGCCAATAGGTTTTTGTATAGAAAAATATCTTTTCTTAGTTTATTTTAAGAACCACAGGTTCAAATTTTACATGTAATATCTCATTCGAAAGGTATTGCAGGTAAGTACTTTAGGAACTTCAAATCATCAAAATTGCATGTATACTTTTCAAGTTATTCACAAGTAGCTGTTTTAAAAGTGGACACTTAGTGCAATTTTCACAGTTCCTAGGGGAGGTAAGTATTTGTTAGGTTAACCAGGTAAGTAAGACACTTACAGGGCTTAGTTCTTGGTCCAAGGTAGCCCACCGTTGGGGGTTCAGAGCAACCCCAAAGTCACCACACCAGCAGCTCAGGGCCGGTCAGGTGCAGAGTTCAAAGTGGTGCCCAAAACACATAGGCTAGAATGGAGAGAAGGGGGTGCCCCGGTTCCGGTCTGCTTGCAGGTAAGTACCCGCGTCTTCGGAGGGCAGACCAGGGGGGTTTTGTAGGGCACCGGGGGGGACACAAGTCCACACAGAAATTTCACCCTCAGCGGCGCGGGGGCGGCCGTGTGCAGTGTAGAAACAAGCGTCGGGTTCGCAATGTTAGTCTATGAGAGATCTCGGGATCTCTTCAGCGCTGCAGGCAGGCAAGGGGGGGATTCCTCGGGGAAACCTCCACTTGGGCAAGGGAGAGGGACTCCTGGGGGTCACTTCTCCAGTGAAAGTCCGGTCCTTCAGGTCCTGGGGGCTGCGGGTGCAGGGTCTCTCCCAGGCGTCGGGACTTTAGGTTCAAAGAGTCGCGGTCAGGGGAAGCCTCGGGATTCCCTCTGCAGGCGGCGCTGTGGGGGGCTCAGGGGGGACAGGTTTTGGTACTCACAGTATCAGAGTAGTCCTGGGGTCCCTCCTGAGGTGTTGGATCGCCACCAGCCGAGTCGGGGTCGCCGGGTGCAGTGTTGCAAGTCTCACGCTTCTTGCGGGGAGCTTGCAGGGTTCTTTAAAGCTGCTGGAAACGAAGTTGCAGCTTTTCTTGGAGCAGGTCCGCTGTCCTCGGGAGTTTCTTGTCTTTTCGAAGCAGGGGCAGTCCTCAGAGGATGTCGAGGTCGCTGGTCCCTTTGGAAGGCGTCGCTGGAGCAGGATCTTTGGAAGGCAGGAGACAGGCCGGTGAGTTTCTGGAGCCAAGGCAGTTGTCGTCTTCTGGTCTTCCGCTGCAGGGGTTTTCAGCTAGGCAGTCCTTCTTCTTGTAGTTGCAGGAATCTAATTTTCTAGGGTTCAGGGTAGCCCTTAAATACTAAATTTAAGGGCGTGTTTAGGTCTGGGGGGTTAGTAGCCAATGGCTACTAGCCCTGAGGGTGGGTACACCCTCTTGGTGCCTCCTCCCAAGGGGAGGGGGTCACAATCCTAACCCTATTGGGGGAATCCTCCATCTGCAAGATGGAGGATTTCTAAAAGTCAGAGTCACCTCAGCTCAGGACACCTTAGGGGCTGTCCTGACTGGCCAGTGACTCCTCCTTGTTTCTTTCTTTGTTCCCTCCAGCCTTGCCGCCAAAAGTGGGGGCCGTGGCCGGAGGGGGCGGGCAACTCCACTAAGCTGGAGTGCCCTGCTGGGCTGTGACAAAGGGGTGAGCCTTTGAGGCTCACCGCCAGGTGTCACAGCTCCTGCCTGGGGGAGGTGTTAGCATCTCCACCCAGTGCAGGCTTTGTTACTGGCCTCAGAGTGACAAAGGCACTCTCCCCATGGGGCCAGCAACATGTCTCTGGTGTGGCAGGCTGCTGGAACTAGTCAGCCTACACAGACAGTCGGTTAAGTTTTAGGGGGCACCTCTAAGGTGCCCTCTGTGGTGTATTTTACAATAAAATGTACACTGGCATCAGTGTGCATTTATTGTGCTGAGAAGTTTGATACCAAACTTCCCAGTTTTCAGTGTAGCCATTATGGTGCTGTGGAGTTCGTGTTTGACAGACTCCCAGACCATATACTCTTATGGCTACCCTGCACTTACAATGTATAAGGTTTTGTTTAGACACTGTAGGGGTACCATGCTCATGCACTGGTACCCTCACCTATGGTATAGTGCACCCTGCCTTAGGGCTGTAAGGCCTGCTAGAGGGGTGTCTTACCTATACTGCATAGGCAGTGAGAGGCTGGCATGGCACCCTGAGGGGAGTGCCATGTCGACTTACTCGTTTTGTCCTCACTAGCACACACAAGCTGGCAAGCAGTGTGTCTGTGCTGAGTGAGAGGTCTCCAGGGTGGCATAAGACATGCTGCAGCCCTTAGAGATCTTCCTTGGCATCAGGGCCCTTGGTACTAGAAGTACCAGTTACAAGGGACTTATCTGAATGCCAGGGTGTGCCAATAGTGGATACAATGGTACATTTTAGGTGAAGGAACACTGGTGCTGGGGCCTGGGTAGCAGGGTCCCAGCACACTTCTCAGTCAAGTCAGCATCAGTATCAGGCAAAAAGTGGGGGGTAACTGCAACAGGGAGCCATTTCTTTACAGTTGCGTTAACAGATCTGGTCTGTTTGGTAGTTTGACATGAGGCACTACTGAGAGGTCTAGTAGTGTTGTGTACCAAGGTTGTCTTGCCCATGTTGGCGCTATTAGTAGGAGTCTGAGTTTGTTTTGACTCAACTTGTTTACCAGATATGGAAGGAGTGGGAGAGGGGGAAAAGCGTAAGCAAATATCCCTGACCAACTCATCCATAACGCATTGCCCTGAGACTGATCTTGTGGGTACCTGGATGCGAAGTTTCGGCATTTTGCGTTTTCCTTTGTTGCAAATAGATCTATTTGTGGTGTTCCCCAACTCTGGAAGTAAGTGTTCAGTATTTGGGGGTGAATCTCCCATTCGTGGATCTGTTGGTGATCCCGAGAGAGATTGTTTGCTAACTGATTCTGAATTCCTGGAATAAATTGTGCTATTAGGCGAATGTGGTTGTGAATCGCCCAATGCCATATTCTCTGTGCCAGGAGACACAACTGTGTTGAGTGTGTCCCTCCCTGTTTGTTTAGGTAATACATCGTTGTCATGTTGTCTGTTTTGACAAGAATGTGTTTGTGGCTTATTATGGGTTGAAATGCTTTCAGCGCTAAATAGTTCTAAGTGATTTATGTGTAACTGTTTTTGCTGAGTGTCCCATTGTCCTTGGATGCTGTGTTGATTGAGGTGTGCTCCCCACCCTATCATGGAGGCATCTGTCGTTATTACATATTGTGGCACTGGGTCTTGGAAAGGCCGCCCTTGGTTTAAATTTATACTGTTCCACCATTGAAGCGAGGTGTATGTTTGGCGGTCTACCAACACCAGATCTAGAAGCTGACCCTGTGCCTGTGACCATTGTGATGCTAGGCACTGTTGTAAGGGCCGCATGTGCAACCTTGCGTTTGGGACAATGGCTATGCATGAGGACATCATGCCTAGGAGCTTCATCACCATTTTGACTTGTATTTTTTGTTTTGGATACATGGCATGTATTACATTGTGAAATGCCTGAACCCTTTGTGGACTTGGAGTGGCAATCCCTTTTGCTCTGTTGATTGTCACCCCTAAGTATTGCTGTGTTTGACACGGCAGAAGGTGTGACTTTGTGTAGTTGATCAAGAAACCTAGTTTGTGGAGGGTTTCTATGACATACTTTGTGTGTTGTGAACACTTTTCTAGCGTGTTGGTTTTGATTAACCAATCGTCTAGGTACGGGAACACATGTATTTGCTGCCTACTGATATGTGCAGCTACGACGGCCAGGCATTTTGTAAAAACTCTTGGCGCAGTTGTTATTCCGAATGGCAACACCTTGAATTGGTAATGTACCCCTTGGAATACAAACCTTAAGTACTTTCTGTGTGAAGGATGTATCGGTATATGGAAATATGCATCCTTTAGGTCTAGTGTTGTCATGTAATCTTGTTGTTTGAGCAGTGGGATTACGTCCTGTAATGTCACCATGTGAAAGTGATCTGATTTGATGTAGGTATTTAATTTTCTGAGATCTAATATAGGTCTCAGACTCTTGTCTTTTTTGGGTATAAGAAAGTACAGAGAGTAAACTCCTGTTCCTTTCTGTTGGTTTGGTACTAATTCTATTGCTTCTTTTTGTAGCAATGCCTGAACTTCTAGTCCTAGAAGATCTATATGTTGTTTTGACATATTGTGTGTTTTTGGTGGGACGTTTGGAGGGAATTTGAGAAATTCTATGCAATAACCATGCTGGATAATTGCTAGGACCCAAGTGTCTGTTGTTATCTCCTCCCAATGTTTGTAAAATTTGCTTAGTCTCCCCCCCACAGGTGTTATGTGTTGGGGATGTGTGACTTGCAAGTCACTGCTTGTTTTGAGGAGTTTTAGGGCTCTGGAACTTTCCTCTATTCTTTTGGAATTGTCCCCCTCTATATTGCCCCCGAAAACTTCCCCGCTGATATTGGCTTTGATAAGTGGGCCTTGCTTGTGAGGTTGTGGCCTCTGTAGGTTGACCTCGAAACCCTCCCCTAAATTGTGTTTTGCGAAAAGTGCCTCTGCTCTGTGGGGAGTAGAGTGCGCCCATGGCTTTTGCCGTATCAGTATCTTTTTTGAGTTTCTCAATAGCAGTGTCAACTTCCGGCCCAAACAACTGCTGTTCATTAAAGGGCATATTCAGCACGGCTTGTTGTATTTCCGGCTTGAATCCTGACGTACGCAACCATGCGTGTCTCCTTATCGTTATTGCAGTATTTACTGTCTTTGCAGCCGTATCTGCTGCATCCATTGCTGACCGTATCTGATTATTGGAGATACTTTGTCCTTCCTCCACCACCTGTTGTGCCCTTTTCTGGAACTCTTTGGGTAAGTGTTCTATGAAATGCTGCATGTCGTCCCAATGAGCTCTATCGTATCTCGCTAAAAGTGCTTGTGAGTTGGCAATGCGCCATTGGTTTGCTGCTTGTGCTGCAACCCTTTTACCCGCAGCATCGAATTTGCGACTCTCCTTGTCTGGAGGTGGTGCGTCTCCCGAGGTATGAGAGTTTGCTCTCTTGCGAGCTGCCCCGACAACCACAGAGTCTGGTGTTAATTGCTGCCTAATATAAACAGGGTCTGTTGGCGGTGGCTTGTACTTCTTCTCCACCCTTGGAGTTATGGCTCGGCTTTTTACAGGATCCTGAAATATTTGTTTGGAATGTTTTAGCATTCCCGGGAGCATAGGTAAGCTTTGGTATTGGCTATGAGTGGAGGATAGTGTATTAAACAAAAAGTCATCCTCAATTGGTTCTGCATGCAAGGTGACGTTATGAAAAGCAGCTGCCCTTGAGACCACCTGCGTGTAGGATGTACTGTCTTCAGGTGGCGACGGCCTCGCAGGGTAACAGTCTAGGCTGTTATCTGATACAGGAGCATCATAAAGGTCCCATGCGTCGGGATCATCTTGACTCATTGCAGTATGAGTCGGGGATTGCATCAGTGGTGGAGTGGCTACCGGTGATGTGTGCATTGATGGGGGTAGAGATGGTGGTGGAGTGGTTTTTCTTGCCACCTTTGCCTGTGGCTGCTTGTCCTTTTCTTGAAAGGCAAGTCTTCTTTTCATCTTAATTGGGGGAAAGAGTGCTTATCTTCCCTGTGTCTTTCTGAATGTGGAGCCTTCTTTGAGTGTAGTCTGGCTCTACTGATTCAAGTTCTTCTCCGAACTTATGTCCTTGCATTTGGGAGGACAATCCCTGTTCCTCTGTGTAGGAACCTGTTTTCGGTTCCGAGGCTGGATGTTTCGGAATCGAAACCTTTTCGGTCGCCTTTTTGGGCTCCGAGGAAACCTTCTTTATTTTCGGCGTCGTTGTGTCTCGGTGCCGACCCATTTCGGTGCCACTGTCTCGGTGCCGAATCTGCTCGAAGCCGCTGTCTCGGGCCCGAGATTGCTGTGTGGCGGTATCTCGACCGGAGTCGGATGACTTCGCCACAAGCGTGCCCTTTTTTGGTGCCGATGATCGGTCACCTATTTTTCGGGTTAAGCCATGGCCTGTTGGCGGTGGCGTCCCCTGGGCTTTTGTTGTCTTCTCGTGAGTTTTATGTTTCGACGTCTTACTCACGGTTTTCAGCGTTTCTTCGGGATCGAGCTCGTCAGAGTCCGATTCCTGGATGGAGAAGGTTTCTTCTTCCTCCTCGAAACGCCCTTGTCCTGTCGGCGCCGACGCCATCTGCAGTCTTCTCGCTCTTCGGTCTCTTAATGTCTTCCTCGACCGAAACGCTCGACAGGCTTCACAGGTATCCTCCTTGTGCTCTGGAGTCAGACACAAGTTACAGACCAGATGCTGATCTGTATACGGATACTTGTTATGACATTTTGGGCAGAAGCGGAATGGGGTCCGTTCCATCAGCCTTGAAGAGACACGTGGCCGGGCCGACCAGGCCCCGACGGGGGATCGAAAAAACCCCGAAGGGCCACCGGAGCTCTTCAAAAGTCGGTGTCGATCTGTTGTAACTAACCAGATACCGAACGCAAACAATACCGACGATTTTTCCGAGATTCTAACTAACTTTCCGACCTGAAACACGGAGCGAAAAGGAACACGTCCGAACCCTATGGCAGAAAAAAAACAATCTAAGATGGAGTCGACGCCCATGCGCAATGGAGCCGAAATGGGAGGAGTCCCTCGATCTCGTGACTCAAAAAGACTTCTTCGAAGAAAAACAACTTGCAACACTCCGAGCCCAACACCAGATGGCGGGATGTGCACAGCATGTGTATCTGCAGCTACACATGCCATAGAACATATATATATATATATATATATATATATATATATATATATATATATATATATATATATATATATATATATATATATATATAAAATGATAAAGCCTCGTCAGAGGTAGCACATGTTCTATAAATGGAATTGCAATAATATACAACACACTCATATGGAATTATCAGGTTCCCCTAGAAAGAAAAACATTCTCTCCAAAACTGGAAGCTCTGTACAAACTTAAACATTGCCGTTTTATTCAGTTATCCCTTTAAATAAAGACACAAATACCCTAGAAGAACAAAAGTATCCACAATCTGATCATTTATCAGGAATAATGGGAAGTGACTTTATGGGATATATGGCGCCTCTCTACCCATCCTACTTTGACACCCACTACTACCGCCCCTCACACAGTGGTTTGCTGCCACTCTTTCACTAAAAGCGCAGCATTGTTTCAGCATGGTGTCGGTCTCTGTTCTACCGAGAACATAGTAAATGCTCCTTTTGAACAGAGCCTAGTGCCCAAACACCAACCACCCCACCACCTAGATCAATGAAGGCCGCCAGGGGGCCCCCCCTCAGTTTAAAGACTTCTGATCTAGACAAACAACCTCTTGGTTTCAATGCTGCAAGAGTCAAGTAATCAAACTCCAAAACAAGCCTTTTCTATTGCAGCACTCAAAGACAGGAAATTTCTAAGCAAATAGTCTAGTGTAACAATGTTCCTATTCATAAGCTCTTTTAAAGGCTAATGCAATTTCTCTGAACTCCACTCGGGCAGTGTTGGTTAATCGCTTTCTGTGGTCACTGAGAAGCACATTGTTGCTGTCAATATTGGTGCGCTATATAAATATTTTAAATTAATTTTAAAAAAATTACTTTTGAGCTGCCGGTCTGAAACACACAGCCAGTGCTACTATAGAACGTAGGGTGCTTCTGCAGAAAAAGTACAGGAACGACGAAATGATACAAAACTGTTCGGGGACTTTTGTCTTTACGGATGTGGATCTGGCACGGTGAGGTTGAATACCCAGAGCCTTTCTATTTATCAGCTCATGCCCTCCAGCCGCCACATTGTGTCTTAGATAGGGCAATGCACATCTCATTCACACTATGCAAATGATGGACCACAAAATATCTAAAAACAAATAAATCAATAAGCTGGTTGATGTACATTCGACTTAAACATGCCGCAAAGACTGGCATTTAGAGGTAACCGAAGTAAGACCTGGTGCGGTTCTAAACACCAATGATGCACTAGTGTTGAACCTTCAAAGGAAAAGCAAGTAAGTACATAAATAATACAATTTTGTCAAATTCTGAAATATGTTCACACGCTTTTACAAGGGGACAAACATATCTCCAATTCAAAACATGTGGAGTAGGTTTCCACGATTATAGCAGAATAGCCTACAATTTGAAGTTTAAAATTAGCCACTTTGGGAACAAATAGGGTTACAATTATTAACAAAGCCAAGAAGTCATAGGTACCAGACCTTTCTGAGACTCGTGCTTCTCAGTTTTGCCTTGATATTCAAAGCCAACAGCACTTTTGTCCACGTTGTCCTTGTCAACACCATACTTGCCCCCGAAGCCTTTAGAATAATCTAAGACGAAACACAATTGGGTTAGTTGTACAGACAGTCTAAATTTGGAGACGGTCAAGATAGATGCAAGATATCATGTAGGACAGTGGTTCCCAACCTTTTGACTTCTGTGGACTCCCACCTTATCAATACTGGAACCTGGAGGCCCCCACGGAATCATTATTGGAATCCGGAGACCCCCCCGCCCCCACTGAGACATTACTGAAAGCTGGGGACCTAATCTGTTAATATTATTCAATTTTTTCTAAGCAGTCGCATACCCCCTGAGGAGCCTTTGCGGACCCCCAAGGGTCCTTGGACCACAGGTTGGGAACCACTGATGTAAGATATCATGTATGAGTAATTCAAAAGGAAAAGTTGTGAAACGGTTAGTTCTCTGTATCCTTTTGAATTACTAATTCACTATATTAGTAATTCTAAAGGATACAGAGAACTAATTGGTAGACAATTGCTTTCGGATTGAACAAAAGTCACTCATGACCCCCACCAACAACCTGGGTAATGTGCAAGAGATATAGATGGAAGTCATCTTAGAAAGCAACATCAGAATTCCAATATCAGTGATAGTCCACCCACAATAGTCCACCGCGAGCTAAGACAATACCAAAGGGAAATTATCCACACTCAACTGGACCCACAATCATGACAGCAGCATAAACAAGGCACAAAGACTGCTCATGTTCACACAACATCCGCACCAATGTTGCTACTCCACCCAGAAACACAGCACCAATGTCCCAATGAATGGCCCCATTTCAATACCACAATATCACAAACTACTGCATACTTACACACACGTACACGTACCACTTCAATATTGGACAATGGGCACACGGCTCATTTTACGAAAAGTTATTCTGAAAACATGCGTCTATCTATTACCATGCCAGACAGCCCCTTCTAGGGCCCTCATTACAAGTCAGGCAGGCTAGGATGAGGTATTTACCACATGTAGTAAATACCATTACTTCAGGGAAAGGTATTCACCGTATGTGGTAAACATCCCCTCCTCATCTGTGTTTTTAACTTGCAAATGAGGCACAACATGCAGAGTCTGTACTTAACACCTAATTCTGCATGTTCTTTTTTTATGGGTCTTTCCCCACTTTAAATATTTTGGCAAGTTTGACCTGCTACAATCTATGGGAAACATACTGCGAAGGTTTGATAATTATCGCTTATTTCCACAAGGATCACTTGTAATGAGGGCTTAAGAAGTGCAGGATTCGCAGGCAGGGCACAGCAACCACTCCACCCAGTATTGGACATGGCAACCAAGACCTCATCACATACACAATCACAATAACAACCATGCGCAATACCACAATGAGCACCCCTTACAGCTTAACCCACTCACCAAAACTCAACCCTTCGACTACCCCCCCCCCCCCCCCAAGACAACATCTTCCACATGCCGACCTCTGCATGCATGAACCCGAGCCATGTGTGAACCCAGACTGCTTATATTTAGCCGCCAACAGAAAGGTTCTACGAATGGTAAATGTGCACTTTAAATGGTTATTCCAATATGTAAAGACTAGAGAGAATGGAACACAAAGGCACTCTTTAGTGCCAACAGACTGGCACGTTTACATCTTCAGCAAAGACATCGCTTTTTATTACTCTCGACTTACAGCAACATTATCAAAAGATGACCAATGTCTTGGTTCTGAGCACAACCCACTGTAAACGCATAGGTCCTTTCACAATTTAAAATGTTGTCACGTTCTTTTATTCCGAGTCCCACTTCAATGTATCCCTTCACTTATTCTCCACCAAATTTTATACAATCAAGGAGAGGTTGGTTAGTAGTACAAATTGAGTTGGAGCTCCTCAGGTTCATTGCATTATTTTATTTCTGAAATGCCAGTACGTGTGTGCCCGGCACAAAGGTGCCATCTTTGCTGGACTATCTTGGCCTCAATGCTTTTACGTGCAGCGTACCAGACATTTAGATGCAGTAGCTGGTAAAATAGTGATAGTCTTCGGAAGTCAGCCAGACACAGCTACCTAGTCGCCACGGTTGACGTCAATATGGGGGCGCTCAGGCTCCAAGATTAAATAAAATGAAATAGTTCTATCCATACAAAAATTAATTTCTGTCCCAAGAAAGGTGAAGACTCTGTGGTTACATAATATGGAAGATATCCAAAGAGCGGAGGAACCAAAACCTACCAACACACGACATACTGACCTTTTTGGGACTCGTGCTTCTCGGTTTTACCCTGGTAATCGAAGCCTAGGGCACTCTTGTCTACCCGATCAGCCTGCACACCATATTTACCGCCAAAACCGCTTGAGTAGTCTACATGATGCAAGAGAGCAAAGACTTACATTGAAAAAGGGTGTGCCGCTTCTGGGCGCACATAGCATTTAAGAGGTATTAAAGGTGTATTTCTGCATCGGGTGTCAAACATTGGTCCATGAGTTCTGGATCTGCACTGGATTTTCATGATACCCATAAGAAATTTAAAAAAATAAAAATAAAAAAAAAACACTGGAAAACATGCTGCATAAGAGGCTCTAGGTCAATTTTGGACATCGTTTCTGTAGTTCTTTGCTCTGGAGCATTCCATGGCAAGTCTAACCAGTACTAACCTGGTGCAATCTCCATCACTGATCACTCCACATCAAGGAACCACCATGCTGCATATTTTATCACACGTTAGCTAGACAAGTTTAGAGGCCAATGACATTTTCTTGGAAATTGAAAAGTAGCGAGGATTTAGGAAACACAATTTTACAGAAACAGTAACCAAACATTTGGGAAAATAACTCTATAAAATGAGGCTAACAACACAAAGTTAAAGAAAGCTATTTATTGATGGGGTATGAGAAGGTTTTAGGTAAAATCGGACCTCTGATTTCATACAAGAAAAGACTGGGCAAATTAAAAATATTTTCTGCAAACAATTAATATGCAAAAGTCAAATTCATGCAAAAAGATCTCAATGGCACAAATTGAAAACAATGCACTGCCTAAAGCAGCATCCACACTGTATGCAAGTGTACCCTTTAGGATCAAGGATTTAATATTTGAAAATGTTATTAAAATGTATGTAAAACAACTAGATTACTAGGATGGCCACTCTACGACAAATTTATTCAACACTTAGTCGTAGCCAAATTTATACAACAGCCAGGTCACCATCTATTAGCAACCACGGACGCACTAAAAAGGGTTTTGAAAGTGGATAATACTTATTAGCAAGCACAATTCACATTTAAAGATCCAAAAAATTTACATAAAAATGAAATTCTGGATAGAAGGTTTACTAAAACTGATCACAAATACTTTAAGCAGTGAGGTTCGTAATAAGTTTTACATTTAGCTGAACATGCCTTGTGAGTTGTGACCTAAAGTTTTGATTGCAAAATGTGTCCAATCTACCGCTTACTTCTACCAACCTTTTTGCGATTCATGCTTCTCAGTTTTCCCCTGGTAGTCAAATCCCAGGGCACTTTTGTCCACCCGATCAGCTTGTACACCGTACTTTCCGCCAAAGCCACTTGAATAGTCTATTGGGGGAATGCAAAGAGCAATGTACCAAACAATTACGCATCCAACATACTTAAGTACAACTTAATATTTAGGACCAGAATCGTTTTCACTTTGCGAGACCAGAATGTAGACCAAGCAACAAGACTAACCGAAACATACTGCAGCCAGATATAACTAAAACATTGAAACTGGAGATAGAAAAACTGGACCAGACAAAAGGAGCTGCATCACCATGAAACAGTACTCCACAAAGATATACAAACAAGGAACCAAGTAAGACCACATGCATGAAAAGAAAGCTCAGTGTAGATAAGGTTCAGCAAGAATGATCTAAAGAGCTACCCACATGTAACAAACATGGCACGTGACATAGAAAAAGCACTTAAACAGGGTGTACCCATACGTAATAAAATACACAAGGCATTTCATATTAAATAAACCCCACCATTACCAAAAACGTCAGTCTGAATTGTTGAAAAAAAAAAAAAAAAAAAAAGGTAAATATTTGCAAAAGTTTGATTGTGTTGCGGTACACTGGCGTCCGAGCAGGAGGAACACTGGGCTACGTTGAATATTATATGCACACATCACATGCTTATGGTAAGCCCTTTAGTTTTGTTACGTTAAAGCAAACCTGGGCAGATATTCTCTCAACGTTACAAGCCTACAGAAAATCTACAGGGCAAAGAGCCTTCTCCGATCGCGCGGCCAGCAGAAGATGCCTACAATAGCCACCATGTGATGTACTGAGCAACATGTTTCAATGTTGACTGGCTCGCTTGCTTTGAATAGCTAAGGTGCACCTTTTCTGAAGCTAAAAGAGCCACCAGGTTGTAAAATAATGCTTACCAAAGCCCTTCCTGCGTCCCATTGATCTCCAACCTCAAGAATCAATAGGCTGTTCTCTGCTGCACTATATTAACAGAGAAATTTGTCCTAAAGAGGCTTTAAAGGCAGGTACATACCCATTACATTGTGATTTGCAGGCTTGTTAAAGATGGTATGAGTCATACTATCAACTTTCTGAAATGTGACTATTCGAGGCAGTATGCATCAGATATTTAAAATAAATCCTGAACCCCGAGTTTGTGCGCTTTCAGGTTGGGTATATTAGCAAAAGTTGGTAGACGCCGAAAACGTACAAATTGTGAGGCTATTAAAGAACAATTTTCAGGTAGTTTTCCCACAACAATTTTTTTTGTAAATTTACTGATGTGAGGAGAACTAGAAAATGTGTGCTTCTGGGTGGGATGAAGAACAGCCTCAAAATTTAGGAGGATGCAAAGAACAGGCTCTTTCCAGTGGCAAAATATGCATGAAGGGGAAATGGCTACAAAGTTTGTAGGTATCACGAGGCTTTCGTGTCAGGTGTTGCATGTGGAAATGTACACTTGTTACATTTCCCCATGTTAAGAAACGTATGCTTCCACTCCTGTGAAATTAGAGCGAGGAGTACTCCACATTCACCAAGAAGGTCTAAAAAGTCAAAAACTTACAAAGTGTAGGACTACACTACACAACTGAATTACCAGCTTTTGTTAATGGAGCACACAGTGCTTAAGTCAACGGTTGTCGAGCACAACACTGAATCAGAGCCAATGACAGCAGCGAATCAACAGAGCACCCGCCACCAGTTCACACGGCCCGTTCTCAACTGAAGAGCGACGTATTACTACAGAGACAATAAAAATACTGAAACCACAACTCAAATCACAGTCCTTGAATACAGGGGGAATGTAGAGGGTATGGCTGGATATTGCTTCCCATCTCAAATACAGTGAGCAGTTTCTAGCATCCCCCTGCATACTTCGAGGCCCATTCACGGATAAACCATCCAACTCCATGGAGGACTCGCTCCATCTTCTGTTCAAAGGTCATCTTTGCATGCTCAGTACTGGTCATGACGTTTGCTTAGCAGATTCGTAGTACTTGCATTACCTTTTTGTGACGCGTGCTTCTCGGTCTTCCCTTGATATTCAAAGCCCACTGCCGACTGTAAAACAAAGAGAAAAAATGTACACAAGTGACTAAGGGTCCCGGACAAAGGTATTTTGCAGTTGCAAAGGCTGATTCGTAAAAACTGGGGATGTGACCTCAAACACCTTTTTAAAGTTATTTGTATTCATTAAAAAAGGCTTTTGCGATCCATTATGAATGGCAAGTAGGAGGGAGCACAAAAGATGTCTCCCCCCGGTTTAGGATCCACAATGGAATATGTATCAATGGTTTGTGACCACACTTGTCGAAAAACCATTCATCAGATACTGATCCTCAATCTTGGTGGTAACTTATTTACATAGGGGAAGCATTCTTTGGGAATCACAAGAGCTACTGTGACTGAGGGGGAATGAAATAGAAGGTGTGGGTGAAAGAGGAGGTTGAGGGGCGTGGTGGGGTTGGGGGGTCTTGCTGGCCCCATTGTGTTTCCAAATGGGGAAATAAATACACTTAACCCTTTAATGAGCATGGGCTTAAAACAAAAAACAAGCATTAGCAATGCCAATACGTCTGGCTTTAAAGGTTTAAAGGAATGCTGTAGATAGCACAGTGATGGATGTGTGTGTGTGGAAGCAAACACCTGTAGGCTAATCTTGGTGTAGGTCAGAAGGCCAACGGACAGTTGCACTGGCAAGTCAGACATAAAAATCCATGTTGGTTAATGACTGCCCTCCTTGCTGCTGCCTTAGAAAACACCACAGATTGTCAAGTTATCTAAGACACTTTAACAGCTCTACGATGTCATGTGGGTGCCACTCAAAGTTCAAACTCAGGCAGCCGGATAAATACACAGCTGTGTGGAGGCCAAGTACTTTCTTGTGGAAGCACGCAACTTCTGATCAAAACATGTACTCCTGACTCCCAACATGTAGTCGGAGCCAATGCCCTCCTCTCCTGGTGATTCTCACATAATGGTCTGGCGACAGATTAGCTATCAAGTCAGACCATAACAAGTTTTCCCATTTAGAAACAGAATTGCACAGATAGAAGTCTTCTATCCCTTGCACGCCCCTCCATCACTGCATTTGCAGTCAATCACAGGGGGTCACAAACTGTGACCTCTGGGAATGGACAATGTGCAATGCAACCTATTAGGCACGTAAATTATATCGCGAATCACATTGTCATTCGCAAATGAGATTGTTGGAAATAGCAAGTCCTGAATTTTTTCCAATTGAAGAAACGGGTTGAACGTATAGATCAAAACGCTTCAAACTTATTCGTCTGGGAGAATGAATGTGAATGCAAAATGTCAATTCTAGAGTCACTCGTAAAGACTACTCACTGGATAACAGAAAAACCTGACGAATACATGCATTCCTAATCTTAGTCTAATTACAATGGACATCTGGTGCCCCTTGAGCACCACTGGAGCGAGATGGGAAGAACTATTGAGAGGACTTTTACTGGACTAATACAGACAATATTTATTAGTTTCTAGAGATCTTGAGATAACCAGGTTGCTTATAGTCAAAAGGGAAAGACACATTGGCAACTAAATGACGACAAGCTTTTGCACGAGTAGAAGGCCAATGGGGGTGTTGGTGGAGTTACTCTCATCCCTTATTCTCCCTTCTCACCAACATCTCGGATAATTTTACAAGATGTGATTAAACCAGATATCCTGTGCATGGCGCTGCCATCTTGAACTGATGAGCTGGTCTGACATGAAAATCAGTTGTATTATTCTGAATAGGTATTCCCATTACACAAAACAAATGCATGTGATAAATACTGATTTTTGTTTATTCTTGAGCAGTACAGAAACAGTCCGTCAAAATTAACCACAAAATATATACGGGAGACAATAACATGGGTCAGCATAAATCAACGTGTGTGACCTAAATACACACGTCAGGAAGAGAGAATCTTTGTTGCAGATATTGTATCAATATGATCTGTATACAAACTATGCTTCAGTAATTTCAGTAGGTATTTATATTTTGCTAAAAAATACAAATTTTGTTTTATTTTCAGCAGCGTTAAAGTATGACATTTTCAAAAGGTGGGACTATGCAGGCAACTCCGTCACTGTTTCTGCATTTCTGCAACCAGCATGCCCCTTTCTTCCAGTTTTTCACCACCCACTTTTGTTAGTGATCAATAAATTGAAAGATAAATGATAAAATGGCACACAGCCGCTTCACACAAATTTCACTTTCTTGGTAACCAACTGAACTGGTATATGAAGCACGATTAATTTGTTGCCTTCTGTCTCTACGTATGTTACGCAAGCAGTTTTTTTACATTTTTTATGAATAAACACAAAATAATGCAAGAGAAATAAACGTCGGTTTGGTTTACCATTGTTTAGGGGAGTGATGCCTCAGACACAAATTCTAATTTGTTAAACCCAGTCTTGTTAATAGAGTGAAATTATGCAGTCAACATGTAACCATAATTCAGCCAGTTGCCGACATAGGCCCAGATTATGACTTTGGCGGACGAAAAAGCCCGTCCGCTGAAGTTCCAAAGGGTAGGTTGCAGCCAGTGTGGCAGCCTCCCCGCCGGGGCCATTACGAGTTTCCCACTGGGTCAGCGGGTAGAAACTCAGTTTCTGCCCACTGGCTCAGCGGGAAATGGCTTACAGCATTGTCTCCAGCTAGTAATAGAGCCGGGTGCAATGCTGTAGTGCTTACCCGTCACAATCAGTCACCCGTCACAATCAGTGAACACTGCGACGGGTCTGGCCAGGGGGGCCCCTGCACTGCCCATGCCAGATGCATGGGCAGGGCAGGGGCCCCACCCCCCAGACCCTCTCCACCCCATCTCCGTCAGCCTTTTCATGGCAGTGCTACCGCTATGAAACCGCAGGAGGAGAAGGGGGCCCTAATCCACCAGGGTAGCACTGGCCTGGTGGATTAGGACCACCAGCACCGCCAGGCCATCGTGTAGTCCAGATCTGGTGATGCTGGCGGTCCGACTGCGGCGCTAACGCCGCAGTCGTAATATGGGGCTCAGACCACCACCACGACCCTGGCGGTCATTAGACCGGCAGGGTCGTAATGAGGCCAATAGTAAGATCAAGATGACTGGTGTCATTGATACACTACCAATGTCCTGCCACCATGTGGTGCTAATTTATTTGTTTAGTTCCATTTAGATAATGATATATGCAACAAAAGGTTGCAAAGTGACAATTTTCATGAATATGTCCCAAACCGAACAAGACTAATTAAGCAAGACCCTTCAAAAAAAAGTCAGGCTATAACGTGTATGTGGTAGAGCTTTCACATTTAGGGGATAGTTTATTCTTACAACAGTCCTAAAAACACTGGCAATCTCAAATGCCCAAGCTTTAATGTACTGCATGCCGTGCTCACAAAGGTACCTCCTTCTTCCTGCAATGAAAGAGAAATACTCACTCTGCACCTGCAGGGTCACACCATCACACCCTGCACTCACAGTCGCATGTTACACCCTGCACTCACACCTCCCACTCCCCGCACACGGTCACACACCTTACACCCTGTACTCACAGTCACATGTTACATGTTACACCCTACACTGACACCTCCCACTCCCCGCACACGGTCACACACCTTACACCCTGCACTCACAGTCACATGTTACACCCTACACTCACACCTCCCACTCCCAGCACACGGTCACACACCTTGCACCCTGCACTCACAGTCACATGTTACGCCCTGCACTCACACCTCCCACTCCCCGTACACGGTCACACACCTTACACCCTGCACTCACAGTCACATGTTACACCCTACACTCACACCTCCCACTCCCCGCACACGGTCACACACCTTACACCCTGCACTCACACGTCACACCTCTCACATCCTCCACTCACATGGTCACACCTCTCACACCCTGCACTCACATCACACCTCTCATACAGTCACACCTCTCATCCTGCATTCAGTCACACACCTCACATCTCTCACA
Organism: Pleurodeles waltl; assembly: GCF_031143425.1. Classification (NCBI taxonomy): domain Eukaryota; kingdom Metazoa; phylum Chordata; class Amphibia; order Caudata; family Salamandridae; genus Pleurodeles; species Pleurodeles waltl. The sequence goes on from NC_090440.1 coordinate 84,923,994, forward strand.
CGTTGCAAACATCACACCTCTCACAACCTGCACTCACGTCACACCCTCCACTCACACGGTCACACACCTCACACCCTGCACTCACATCACACCTCTCATACAGTCACACCTCTCATCCTGCATTCACGCAGTCACACACCTCACATCTCTCACACGTTGCAAACATCACACCTCTCACACCCTGCACTCACGTCACACCTCTCACCCTCCACTCACACGGTAACACCTCTCAAACCCTGCACTCACATCACACCTCTCATACAGTCACACCTCTCATCCTGCATTCACGCAGTCACACACCTCACATCTCTCACACGTTGCAAACATCACACCTCTCACACCCTGCACTCACGTCACACCTCTCACACCCTCCACTCACACCTCTCACACCCTGCACTCACATCACACCTCTCATACAGTCACACCTCTCATCCTGCATTCACGCAGTCACACACCTCACATCTCTCGCACGTTGCAAACATCACACCTCTCACACACTGCACTCACATAGATAAGTCCTTTACGCACACACACTGATCATCCTGCAGGACAGAATAAAGAATAGGACTGGTTGTCACGCATTTCCAAGTCACTGAAATTTTTCCTAAGACACACACCTCCAGATCTGGGTTACTCATACTCAGAACCTCCGACTTGAAAGATCCTTTTACAAAAATCAGACCGAATTCCCAAGATGAGAGGGTTATGTGCCGGCGTGCTCTGATATGTCCAACGCCTGCAGATACTTAAAACCCAATTCTGCTGAAGTGGATCTAGCTATCATTGCCATCTGCCACTTGAGAAGTTTAAAGTCTAGCTGTTCAATAGAATGTCCACCCAGTAGGGCCTAATGCGCCATAAAGTCCACATGTTGGCAAAGCACCCCTTTTCAATCACAGCCCAGTTTTTCATTCAAAGCAACTGTCTACATGATTAAAGTTACAGGATGCTCATTGACAGTTTCACGGAGATGAGCCAGGACAGCTCCATCCCTCTTGTATAAAGCACTATGTAGCATGGAGGGCTGCTGTAGCCAAGGGCCTTCAAAGCAATAATGTAAAGGCTTAAAACGTTCTGGTACTTGGCGGTCAAAATAATTATTTTAGGACGTTTCTTTGAGGTCAGGGTAAATGGAAGATACCTATGGCCCCACAGAAGGTTGAGAACTGTTGTTAACGCAAAGTGAGGCCTACAGTAAAGTTCTGAACCCTATCCACCTACCACTATCACCTCCTGGGTTTTGTATTCCAGTCTCATCCAGTATACACATACACACAACATAACTTTTCATGTGCAAAACTCCCTCTAAAGTGCTCCACTGCTCCTTGAAGTTGGGTCTGTACTAGAAAGATTAAACATTGTAAAATGGATAAACACTGATAATTAGCGATTAGCACCCGAGGTAGAGAAAATGTCTTGCCCAAGTCAATATTTTTGTTCCTCAATATAAACTTCACTTCATAAAGTCCCCGAATATACATCTTCTATTCCCTGCACAACCAAGCAAACAAATACAAGCATTTGCAATCCAATGGGTGTCGCATTTGCTTGAGTTAGAGCTATTAACGCTGTAAACTTGTAACCAGACTTTTCTTGCCACATAAATTGAAAATAAAAAGTAATACTGTTTCACCTAAGAGAGCAGATTCAAAGCACCACACCATGAGCATGAAGGAGACACACAAAAGGAAAAAGTTAGCTTGCAGTCAAACGTATCGGCAAAAGTGCAACTGTCCATGTAACACAGTCGATGTCCAAGGTGGTAACCAAACCGCCCTAATGAGGGACAAACGTAAAGCATTTATCAAGGACTACAAAGGATTTTTGAAGGGCAAGCCCATGTACGAGCAATAGTGATGGGTGTGTGGTGGATTCGGTAAAAAGTCCAAATTGATAACACGTCGGAAAAGCAGCCCTTGCTCGCTGCTATGCTCAAACCTAAAAATGAGTGAAGCTTTCACAGCTGTTTTCACCTTACGAGAAATTAGAAGGATCACTTGTGAGCCACACACTGCAAAACTATTGCAACAAGCTCCTTTGATTGTAGAGGGATACCTTAACGTGAACACTTCTCACAAACTTACAAGTGGTGCACCCTGGATTCCACATGTTCTTTCTGATTCCTTTTTTTTTTAAATCTAATATTTATGCTTTTTCATTATTTATTTTACTTATAAAATTGGTCTCTGGGTGCTGTAATGGGCCTACAAAGTAATAGTCATTTTTAATCAGTTGTAGTGCGCTTTGATTTCTCAGTTTGCAGATTACATTTGATTTCAAACTGTAATTTTTTTTTTTTTCCTTAGGAGTCACCTTATTACCCAACTTCGAATTATTATGAATATGTAATATATTTCATTTTATTTTGTACAGCACTGGACCTCTAATTTGGGGGGGTCAAGCTTTAAGTAAGTAAAACTAAACAAGTAAAAAAACGAATTCTGATACAGCCTGAATAGGATTCCTCGAGTAGCAAATAGTCTTTGTGGGTACTCTCCACTGGCTCTCATACACTTCTCAATTTGGAAGAACCCTGCAATGAAATCTGACCATTGGTAAGCATGGGAAGGGAATAAAGCTTATTCCGATGCCCAATGCTAAAGGTTCTTCTACTAAGAAAATATGAAGTACACTGACTTTTTTCTTCAAATGATCTCCATGGTAAAGGTCCTGTCCCTTGAGAACAGTGCATGCCTGGGTTCAGTCAGTGGTGCCTACACCATGTCAGTACACAATTTAATACCCAAAATAGTGCTGGATACCTGAAGTGGAAAACTTTTTTTTAAACCTTCCAAGACTTTCCAAAAAAACACATCTAGAGCTTCTGTAAGCTAATGGATGCTGAAAGGGCACCATAACAGAAGGCATGAGACCTTTTTCTGTTTAAATATAACCAGTGCCTCAAAATAAAGTATTTCACGACATTCAGCAAATGGAAAAAAAAAAGAAGAAGATTCCCTACTTCAAAGAATAGCGTTTTCACGTAGTAGCTCTTGTGCTTCTGAGTATGTTCAGACCATCATGGTTTTTCTCAGTGAATTTCTAGGACTCCACATCTTGTGCTATAGGGTTCAAAGTCCAGCGACAGATGCAGGATACTGTCTCCCTTTCTGTGGACGTTTTCCATGTTTAAAGACAAACCTCAATCAGTTGTGAAACCCACAACTGTTTGTTTCACACCTGGTGCAATATTATGAAGGAAATGATACCCAAAATCTATCCACAGGGCAGTGATCAATGCTTCCACATGCCAGTAGCTCAATGCACTACTGCTATGGTCAATTTCCACTTGTTGCAACAAGATTTAATTAAGGATTTCCCAACTTATCAGCCATGATTACATTTTGCATATCATACTTTAGACTTAATTTCTAATTGAGACTTGATTAATTTGCTCATTTGTTTAGTAGACCTACGATTCGCTTGCGGGTATGAACAAGCACCAAGTGCTAGAATGTCTGGGCTTCTGTTGACAAGGACTATAATCAACTTGGCCGGATTCCGTTGGTAGTGACTGAATGAATAAGTATGACCCAATTCAAGTTTTCTACCATGGCTTGTGAGAGTGAACAAGGTCAACATGAATAATCAAGTGGCCAAGGCACACAATGTGTGAACACACTCCAAATTACACCACACTGAAGCAGAAATATAAATGGACAGGGAGTCACGCGAATGTATTATTTACACAATTATTAAAACCTCAATTTGCTACTGATTTTAACAACTTGGATTATAAAGTCTGTAAAATGAGAAAAAGGCAAATTTGATTGTGGGGCCAATGAACGATTACTCAGAAAAACACCAGACACAACATGTATGTAAGGAAATGCCTCCTTGGCATGGTTGCCCCCTGACTTTTTGCCTTTGCTGATGCTATGTTTTGAATTGAAAGTGTGCTGAGGCCTGCTAACCAGGCCCCAGCACCAGTGTTCTTTCCCTAACCTGTACTTTTGATTCCACAATTGGCAGACCCTGGCATCCAGATAAGTCCCTTGTAACTGGTACCCCTGGTACCAAGGGCCCTGATGCCAGGGAAGGTCTCTTAGGGCTGCAGCATGTATTATGCCACCCTGGAGACCCCTCACTCAGCACAGACACACTGCTTACCAGCTTGTGTGTGCTGGTGAGAACAAAACGAGTAAGTCGACATGGCACTCCCCTCAGGGTGCCATGCCAGCCTCTCACTGCCTATGCAGGTATAGATAAGTCACCCCTCTAGCAGGCCTTACAGCCCTAAGGGAGGGTGCACTATACCATAGGTGAGGGCACCAGTGCATGAGCACTGTGCCCCTACAGTGTCTAAGCAATACCTTAGGCATTGTAAGTGCAGGGTAGCCATAAGAGTATATGGTCTGGGAGTCTGTTTTACACGAACTCCACAGCACCATAATGGCTACACTGAAAACTGGGAAGTTTGGTATCAAACTTCTCAGCACAATAAATGCACACTGATGCCAATGTACATTTTATTGTAAAATACACCCCAGAGGGCACCTTAGAGGTGCCCCCTGAAACCTTAACCAACTATCTGTGTAGGCTGACTGGTTCCAGCAGCCTGCCACACTAGAGACATGTTGCTGGCCCCATGGGGAGAGTGCCCTTGTCACTCTGAGGCCAGTAACAAAGCCTGCACTAGGTGGAGATGCTAACACCTCCCCCAGGCAGGAGCTGTCACACCTGGCGGTGAGCCTCAAAGGCTCACCCCTTTGTGCCAGCACCGCAGGACACTCCAGCTAGTGGAGTTGCCCGCCCCCTCCGGCCCCCACTTTTGGCGGCAAGGCCGGAGAAAATAAAGAGAATAACAAGGAGGAGTCACTGGCCAGTCAGGACAACCCCTAAGGTGTCCTGAGCTGAAGTGACTCTAACTTTTAGAAATCCTCCATCTTGCAGATGGAGGATTCCCCAATAGGATTAGGGATGTGACCCCCTCCCCTTGGGAGGAGGCACAAAGAGGGTGTACCCACCCTCAGGGCTAGTAGCCATTGGCTACTAACCCCCCAGACCTAAACACGCCCTTAAATTTAGTATTTAAGGGCTCCCCTGAACCTAAGAATTTAGATTCCTGCAACTTACCGAAGAAGAAGACTGCTGAGCTGAAAACCCCTGCAGAAGAAGAAAGAAGACACCAACTGCTTTGGCCCCAGTCCTACCGGCCTGTCTCCTGCCTTCTAAAGAACCCTGCTCCAGCGACGCTTTCTCCAGGACCAGGGACCTCTGAATCCTCAGAGGACTGCCCTACTTCCAAGAGACCAAGAAACTCCCGAGGACAGCGGCACTGCTCCAAAAGAACTGCAACTTTGTTTCAAGTAGCAGATTTAAAGACCCCTGCAACTCCCCGCCAGAAGCGTGAGACTTGCAACACTGCACCCGGCGACCCCGACTCGACTGGTGGAGAACCAACACCTCAGGGAGGACCCTCCGGCGACTCAGAGTCCGTGAGTAACCAAAGTTGTGTCCCCTGAGCCCCCACAGCGACGCCTGCAGAGGGAATCCCGAGGCTCCTCCTGACCGCGACTGCCTGAACTCCATTTCCCGACGGCTGGAAATGACTCTGCACCCGCAGCCCCCAGCACCTAAAGAAACGGAACTCCTGTGCAGGAGTGACCCCCAGGAGGCCCTCTCCCTTGCCCAGGTGGTGGCTACCCCGAGGAGCCCCGCCCTTGCCTGCCTGCAACGCTGAAGAGATCCCTTGATCTCTCATTGAAAACCATTACAAACCCGACGCGTGTTTGCACACTGCACCCGGCCGCCCCCGCGCTGCTGAGGGTGTACTTTTTGTGCTGACCTGTGTCCCCCCCGGTGCCCTACAAAACCCCCCTGGTCTGCCCTCCGAAGACGCGGGTACTTACCTGCTGGCAGACCGGAACCGGGGCACCCCCTTCTCTCCATTGAAGCCTATGTGTTTTGGGCACCTCTTTGACCTCTGCACCTGACCGGCCCTGAGCTGCTGGTGTGGTAACTTTGGGGTTGCTCTGAACCCCCAACGGTGGGCTACCTTGGACCAAAAACTGAAACCTGTAAGTGACTTACTTACCTGTGAAAACTAACAAAAACTTACCTCCCCCAGGAACTGTGAAAATTGCACTGTGTCCACTTTTAAAACAGCTTATTGTGTTTTATGTAAAAAGTATTCATGCTAGTGTAATGATTTAAAGTTCCTGAAGTACTTACCTGCAATACCTTTCAAATGAGATATTACATGTAAAATTTGAACCTGTGGTTCTTAAAATAAACTAAGAAATGAAAATGTCACTTACCCAGTGTACATCTGTTCGTGGCATCAGTCGCAGTAGATTCGCATGTTCTGCAATAGCTCGCCATCTGGTGTTGGGCCGGAGTGTTACAAGTTGTTTTTCTTCGAAGAAGTCTTTCGAGTCACGGGACCGAGTGACTCCTCCTTTTGTCTCCATTGCGCATGGGCGTCGACTCCATCTTCGATTGTTTTTCCCCGCAGAGGGTGAGGTAGGAGTTGAATTGTAGTAATAGTGCCCATGCAATGGAGTGACTAAGTATGCACCTATTTAAGGTTGAGATGATACATATAGAAATAATTGAAGGTAACTTCCAAACTGCTACAGGCTCCCGGGGAGGCGGGTGGGCACATGCGAATCTACTGCGACTGATGCCACGAACAGATGTACACTGGGTAAGTGACATTTTCAGTTCGATGGCATCTGTCGCTGTAGATACGCATGTTCTGCATAGACTAGTAAGCAGTTATTTCCCCAAAAGCGGTGGATCAGCCTGTAGGAGTGGAAGTAGTCTGAAATAATGTCCTTAATACGGCTTGACCTACTGTGGCTTGTTGTGCGGATAACACGTCTACACAGTAGTGCTTGGTGAATGTGTGAGGCGTAGACCATGTGGCTGCCTTACATATTTCTTGCATTGGGATGTTTCCTAGAAAGGCCATGGTAGCACCTTTCTTTCTGGTTGAGTGTGCCCTTGGTGTAATGGGCAGCTGTCGTTTAGCTTTAAGGTAGCAGATTTGGATGCATTTAACTATCCATCTGGCTATACCTTGTTTTGAAATTGGGTTTCCTGCGTGAGGTTTTTGAAATGCAATAAAGAGTTGTTTAGTCTTTCTGATGTTTTTTGTTCTGTCAATGTAATACATTAATGCTCTTTTGACATCTAATGTATGTAGTGCCCTTTCAGCTACGGTATCTGGCTGTGGAAAGAACACTGGAAGTTCCACTGTTTGATTTAGATGGAACGGTGAAATAACCTTTGGCAAAAATTTAGGATTGGTCCTTAGGACGACTTTATTTTTGTGTAGTTGTATAAAAGGTTCCTGTATAGTAAACGCCTGAATCTCGCTTACTCTTCTCAGGGAAGTAATGGCGATGAGAAATGCCACCTTCCAGGTTAGGAACTGTATGTCGCAGGAGTGCATGGGTTCAAAAGGTGGACCCATAAGTCTAGTTAGGACAACATTTAGGTTCCATGAAGGAACAGGTGGTGTTCTTGGTGGTATAATTCTCCTAAGGCCCTCCATGAATGCTTTAATGACTGGTATTTTATATAGGGAAGTTGAATAGGTAGTCTGCAGGTATGCAGATATTGCTGCAAGGTGAATCTTAATGGAAGAGAAAGCTAGGTTAGATTTTTGTAAGTGAAGCAAGTAACCCACTACATGTTCTGGAGTTGTGTGTAATGGTTGTATTTGATTAATATGGCAGTAGCAAACAAACCTCTTCCATTTACTTGCATAGCAGTGCCTGGTGGATGGCCTTCTTGCTTGTTTTATGACTTCCATACATTCTTGGGTAAGTTGTAAGTGCCCGAATTCTAGGATTTCAGGAGCCAGATTGCTAGATTCAGCGATGCTGGATCTGGGTGTCTGATCTTTTGGTTGTGCTGTGTCAACAGATCTGGCCTGTTGGGCAATTTGATGCAGGGTACCACTGATAGGTCTAGCAGCGTTGTGTACCAGGGTTGCCTTGCCCAAGTTGGTGCTATCAATATGAGTTTGAGTTTGCTTTGACTGAGTTTGTTTACCAGGTAAGGAAGGAGAGGGAGAGGAGGAAAAGCGTAAGCAAATATCCCTGACCAGTTCATCCATAGGGCATTGCCTTGGGATTGTTTGTGTGGGTACTTGGATGCGAAGTTTTGGCATTTTGCGTTCTCCCTTGTCGCAAACAAGTCTATCTGAGGTGTTCCCCAGAGTTTGAAATAAGTGTTCAGAATTTGGGGGTGAATTTCCCATTCGTGGACCTGTTGGTGATCTCGAGAGAGATTGTCTGCGAGTTGATTTTGTATCCCTGGTATAAACTGTGCAATTAGGCGAATTTGGTTGTGAATTGCCCAATGCTAAATTTTTTGTGCTAGCAGGCTTAACTGCGTGGAGTGCGTCCCTCCCTGCTTGTTTAGATAATACATTGTTGTCATGTTGTCTGTTTTGACGAGAATGTATTTGTGAACTATTATTGGTTGGAAAGCTTTTAGTGCTTGAAAAACTGCTAGCAGTTCTAGGTGATTGATATGCAGTTTTGTTTGATGTACGTTCCATTGTCCTTGTATGCTGTGTTGATTGAGGTGTGCTCCCCACCCTGTCATGGAAGCATCTGTTGTTATTACGTATTGTGGCACTGGGTCTTGGAAAGGCCGCCCCTTGTTTAAATTTATGTTGTTCCACCACAGAAGCGAGAGGTAAGTTTGGCGGTCTATTAACACCAGATCTAGAAGGTGACCCTGTGCTTGAGACCACTGTGATGCTAGGCATTGTTGTAAGGGCCTCATGTGCAGTCTTGCGTTTGGGACAATGGCTATGCATGATGACATCATGCCTAGGAGTTGTAATACCATCTTTGCCTGTATCTTTTGTGTTGGATACATGCGTTGTATGATGGTGTTGAAATTTTGAATTCTTTGTGGACTTGGAGTGGCTACTCCCTTTGATGTGTCTATTATGGCTCCCAGGTATTGTTGTACCTTGCGTGGCAGAATTTTGGATTTTGTGAAATTGACGGTGAACCCGAGTTTGAAGAGGGTTTGTATGATCTGATTTGTGTGATTTGAGCACTGTATGAACGAATGGGCCTTGATTAGCCAGTCGTCCAAATATGGGAACACATGTATTTGCTGCCTTCTTATGTGTGCAGCGACTACCGCTAGACATTTGGTAAAGACTCTTGGTGCGGTTGTTAATCCGAAAGGCAGTACCTTGAATTGGTAATGTATTCCTTTGAATACAAACCTTAGGTATTTCCTGTGAGATGGGTGTATTGGTATATGGAAATAAGCATCCTTGAGGTCTAAAGTTGCCATGTAGTCGTGTAGTTTTAGCAATGGCAATACTTCTTGTAGTGTGACCATGTGGAAGTGGTCTGATTTGATGAAAGTGTTCACTACTCTGAGGTCTAGGATTGGTCTCAGCGTTTTGTCCTTCTTTGGTATCAGAAAGTACAGTGAGTAAACTCCTGTGTTTATTTGTGTGTTTGGCACTAATTCGATTGCATTCTTTTGCAATAGTGCCTGCACTTCTATCTCCAGGAGATTGGAATGGTGTGTTGTTAAATTTTGTGCTTTTGGTGGTATGTTTGGAGGGAATTGTAGAAATTCTATGCAATAACCATGTTGGATAATTGCTAGAACCCAAGTGTCTGTAGTGATTTCCTCCCATGCTTTGTAGTAATGACCTATTCTTCCCCCCACTGGTGTTGTGTGGAGGGGGTGAGTGACATGTGAGTCATTGTTTAGTAGTAGGGGTTTTGGGGCTTTGAAATCTCCCTCTATTTCTAGGGAATTGCCCTCCTCTATATTGTCCCCGAAAACCTCCTCTATACTGTCCCTGGTAAGTGGACGGTGTTGCTTGTGAGGAGCTGGCTTGTGTGCTTTGACCCCGAAACCCCCCTCGAAAGGGCGTTTTACGGAATGTGCTGTAATTCCCTCTGCTCTGCGGGGAGTAGAGTGCGCCCATGGCTTTGGCAGTGTCCGTATCTTTTTTGAGTTTCTCAATCGCTGTGTCCACTTCTGGACCGAACAGTTCTTTTTCATTAAAAGGCATATTGAGAACTGCTTGTTGAATCTCTGGTTTAAATCCAGACGTTCGGAGCCATGCATGCCGTCTGATAGTTACAGATGTATTAATTGTCCGTGCAGCTGTATCTGCAGCGTCCATGGAGGAACGTATCTGGTTGTTGGAGATGGTCTGTCCCTCCTCAACCACTTGTTTCGCCCTATTTTGGAAGTCCTTGGGCAGATGTTCAATGAGATGTTGCATCTCGTCCCAGTGGGCTCTGTCGTAGCGCGCAAGTAGTGCCTGGGAGTTCGCGATGCGCCACTGGTTTGCAGCTTGTGCTGCGACTCTTTTACCAGCTGCATCGAACTTGCGGCTTTCTTTATCTGGGGGTGGTGCATCTCCAGATGTGTGAGAGTTGGCCCTTTTCCTAGCTGCTCCTACAACAACAGAGTCTGGTGGCAGCTGTGTAGTGATGAAAACCGGGTCCGTAGGAGGCGGCTTATACTTCTTTTCCACCCGTGGTGTGATTGCCCTACTTTTGACCGGCTCCTTAAATATGTCTTTTGCGTGCCGGAGCATACCAGGGAGCATAGGCAGGCTTTGGTAGGAGCTGTGGGTGGAGGAGAGTGTGTTGAACAAGAAATCATCCTCGACCTGTTCTGAGTGGAGGCTTACGTTATGAAATTGTGCTGCTCTAGCCACCACCTGAGAGTACGCGGTGCTGTCTTCTGGTGGAGATGGCTTTGTAGGGTAGGCCTCCGGGCTGTTATCTGACACTGGGGCGTCGTATAGGTCCCATGCGTCCTGATCTTGGTCACCCTGGCTCATGGTGGTGTGAGCTGGGGAGTGAGATGGAGTTTGTGCTGGTGAAACGTTAATCACGGGCGGAGGAGAGGGTGGTGGTGTAATTCTTTTAACCACTTTTGGTTGTGGTGCTTGTTCCGTCTGGAACTCCAACCTTCTCTTTCTCCTAATGGGGGGAAGGGTGCTTATTTTTCCTGTCCCCTGCTGAATGAAGATACGCTTTTGCGTATGGTCCACATCAGTTGCTTGTAGCTCTACCTCAAACCTATGCTTTTGCATTTGGGAGGTTAGCGAGTGCTCTTCTGTATAAGAGCCTGAAGCTGGGTCGCTTGCAGTTTGTTTCGGCGTTGAAACTTTGTCTGCGTGTTTTTTCGGCTCCGAGGTGACTTTTTTCCTTTTCGGGGCCGAAACCTCTCGGCGTCGATCTGTTTCGGTGCCGCTGTCTCGGCGTCGAGCCGTGTCCACACCGGTATCTCGGTGTCGAGGCTTGTCTCCAGCACTTTCTCGGTCCCGAGAAGGCTGCGTGCCGGTGTCTCGACCGGAGTCGGACGATCTCGGCACTGTTTTGGCCTTTTTCGGTGCCGACGGTCGGTCACCGAATTTATGGGTTGAGCCATGGCCTGGTGGCAGTGGCGTCCCCTGGGCCTTGTAAATGTTTCTCTGTGTGTTTTTCGACGTCTTACTCACGGTTCGTGTATCGTCGAATCCTTCGGAGTCTGAGTCTTGGATCGAGAAGGTACCTTCTTCTTCCTGTTCCTCGAACTCCCGTTGGGCTGTCGGTGCGGACGCCATTTGAAGTCTTCTGGCTCGACGGTCTCGGAGTGTTTTTCGGGACCGGAACGCACGACAGGCCTCGCAGGTGTCTTCGCTGTGCTCAGGTGACAGGCACAGGTTGCAGACCAAGTGTTGGTCTGTGTAGGGGTATTTATTGTGGCATTTGGGGCAGAAACGAAACGGGGTCCGTTCCATCGGCGTTCTTCAGCACGCGGTCGGGCCGACCAGGCCCCGACGGAGGATCGAAAAACTACCCCGAAGGGCACCGGAGCTCTTCGATCTTCGATGCGGTGTGGAATCTAAGTACGCCGATCCCGAACGCAACAATACCGACGAAAATCTTCCGAAATTAGCTAATTTTTCGTTCCGAAACTCGGAGCGACAGGAACACGTCCGAACCCGATGGCGGAAAAAAAACAATCGAAGATGGAGTCGACGCCCATGCGCAATGGAGACAAAAGGAGGAGTCACTCGGTCCCGTGACTCGAAAGACTTCTTCGAAGAAAAACAACTTGTAACACTCCGGCCCAACACCAGATGGCGAGCTATTGCAGAACATGCGTATCTACAGCGACAGATGCCATCGAACATATATTTTTCTATAACAAAACCTATTGGCTGGATTTGTCTCTGAGTGTGTGTTCCTCATTTATTGCCTGTGTGTAGGTACAACAAATGCTTAACACTACTCCTTTGATAAGCCTACTGCTCGACCACACTACCACAAAATAGAGCATTAGTATTATCTCTTTTTGCCACTATCTTACCTCTAAGGGGAACCCTTGGACTCTGTGCATACTATTCCTTACTTTGAAATAGTGCATACAGAGCCAACTTCCTACATTGGTGGATCAGCGGTGGGGTACAAGACTTTGCATTTGCTGGACTACTCAGCCAATACCTGATCACACGACAAATTCCAAAAATTGTCATTAGAAATTGTTTTTGCAATTTGAAATTTTTCTAAATTCTTAAAAGTCCTGCTAGGGCCTTGTGTTAGTCCCTGTTAGCATTTCCTTTTAGAGTTTAAAAGTTTGGTAAAAGTTTGAATTAGATCCTAGAACTAGTTTTAGTTTCTTAAAAAGTATTCCAACTTTTAGAAGCATAATGTCTAATACAGATGTGAATGTGGTGGAACTCGACATCACACCTTACCTCCATCTACAGATGAGAGAGCTAAGGTCACTCTGAAAACTAAAGAAAATAGCAATGGGCTCCAGACCTTCCAAACTACAGCTCCAGGAGCTGTTGGCAGAGTTTGAAAGAGCCAACCCCTCTGAGGATGGCAACACAGAGGATGATGATAGTGACTTGGAGGGTGATTCCCCCCCACCAGTCCTATCTAGGGAGAACAGGGCCTCTCAAGCCCTGACTCCACAAATAATAGTCAGAGATGCTGGATCCCTCACAGGAGGGACCAACAACTCTGAAATCACTGAGGATAACTCCAGTGAAGAGGACATCCAGTTAGCCAGGATGGCCAAAAGATTGGCTTTGGAAAGACAGATCCTAGCCATAGAAAGGGAAAGAGAAGAGATGGGCCTAGGACCCATCAATGGTGGCAGCAACATAAATAGGGTCAGAGATTCTCCTGACATGTTGAAAATCCCTAAAGGGATTGTAACTAAATATGAAGATGGTGATGACATCACCAAATGGTTCACAGCTTTTGAGAGGGCTTGTGTAACCAGAAAAGTAAACAGATCGCACTGGGGTGCTCTCCTTTGGGAAATGTTCACAGGAAAGTGTAGGGATAGACTCCTCACACTCTCTGGAAAAGATGCAGAATCTTATGACCTCATGAAGGGTACCCTGATTGAGGGCTTTGGATTCTCCACTGAGGAGTATAGGATTAGATTCAGGAGGGCTCAAAAATCCTCGAGCCAGACCTGGGTTGACTTTGTAGACTACTCAGTAAAAACACTAGATGATTGGATTCAAGGCAGTGGTGTAAGTAATTATGATGGGCTGTACAATTTATTTGTGAAAGAACACCTGTTAAGTAATTGTTTCAATGACAAACTGCATCAGCATCTGGTAGACCTAGGACCAATTTCTCCCCAAGAATTGGGAAAGAAGGCGGACCATTGGGTCAAGACTAGGGTGTCCAAAACTTCCACAGGGGGTGACCAAAAGAAAGGGGTCACAAAACCTCCCCAGGGGAAGGGTGGTGAGACAGCCAAAAACAAAAATAGTAAAGAGTCTTCTACAGGCCCCCAAAAACCTGCACAGGAGGGTGGGCCCAGAACCTCTTCACAAAACAATTCTGGGTACAAGGGTAAAAACTTTGATCCCAAAAAGGCCTGGTGTCGTAGCTGTAGTCAGTCTGGACACCAAACTGGAGACAAGGCCTGTCCCAAGAAAAATACCACTTCAAACTCCACTCCAGCTAACACTGGAATGGCTAGTCTCCAAGTGGGATCAACAGTGTGCCCAGAGCAAATCAGGTGTCACACTGAAGCTACATTAGTCTCTGAGGGTGGGGTGGATTTAGCCACACTGGCTGCCTGGCCCCCTAACATGCAAAAATACAGGCAGCAGCTCTTAATTAATGGGACAAGTGTAGAGGGCCTGAGGGATACAGGTGCCAGTGTCACTATGGTGACAGAGAAACTGGTTTCCCCTGGTCAATACCTGGCTGGACAAACTTATCCAGTCACCAACGCTGACAATCAGACTAAAGTACATCCCATGGCTATGGTAACTTTAGAGTGGGGAGGGGTCAATGGCCTGAAACAGGTGGTGGTCTCCTCAAATATCCCAGTAGACTGTTTGCTTGGAAATGACCTGGAGTCCTCAGCATGGGCTGAGGTAGAACTGAAAACCCATGCAGCCATGCTGGGTATCCCTGAACTGGTGTGTGTCAAGACAAAGGCACAGTGCAAGGCTCAGGGTGAAAAAGTAGAGCTGGAGTCTGGAAGAAAGGCCCAGCCTACCAAGAGGAAAGGAAAGTCAGCTGGGAAACCAGCTGCAACACAGCAAGAAAAAGAGAACCTCTCTTCTCAGGAAGAAGTTCTGCCCTCTGAGGGAACTGAGCCTATGGAGCTGGAACCTTATCAGGTTGAGCTCTTAGGCCCAGGGGGACCCTCAAGGGAAGAGCTGTGTAAGGGGCAAGAAACCTGCCCCTCTCTTGAAGGCCTTAGGCAGCAAGCTGCTGAAGAGTCCAAAGGCAAGAAAAATGGAACACATAGGGTCTATTGGGAAGATGGACTCCTGTTCACTAAGGCAAGAGATCCCCTACCTGGTGCCACTAGGAGAGTGGTAGTGCCTCAGGGTTTCAGAGAGTTCATTCTGACCTTAGCCCATGATATTCCCCTTGCTGGGCATTTGGGACAAACCAAGACGTGGGAGAGGTTAGTCAACCACTTCTACTGGCCCAATATGTCCCAGAAGGTTAAGGGGTTTTGCCTCTCCTGCCCCACCTGTCAAGCCAGTGGTAAGACAGGTGGGCATCCAAAGGCCCCCCTCATTCCACTTCCAGTGGTGGGGGTCCCCTTTGAAAGAGTGGATGTGGACATAGTTGGTCCACTAGAACCTCCCACAGCCTCAGGAAATATGTACATCCTAGTAGTAGTGGATCATGCTACTAGGTATCCTGAAGCTATTCCCCTTAGGTCGACTACTGCCCCTGCAGTAGCCAAGGCCCTCATTGGTATCTTTACCAGAGTGGGCTTCCCCAAGGAGGTGGTGTCTGACAGAGGTACCAACTTCATGTCAGCATACCTAAAACACATGTGGAATGAGTGTGGAGTGACTTATAAATTCACTACACCATATCATCCACAAACTAATGGCCTTGTTGAGAGATTCAACAAGACATTAAAGGGCATGATCATGGGGCTCCCAGAAAAACTCAAAAGGAGATGGGATGTCCTCCTGCCATGTCTGCTTTTCGCTTACAGAGAGGTGCCTCAGAAGGGAGTAGGATTCTCACCCTTTGAACTTCTGTTTGGCCACCCTGTAAGGGGACCACTTGCTCTTGTTAGAGAAGGCTGGGAGAGACCTCTTCATGAGCCTAAACAAGACATAGTGGACTATGTACTTGGCCTTCGCTCAAGGATGGCAGAGTACATGGAAAAGGCAAGCAAAAACCTTGAGGCCAGCCAACAGCTCCAGAAGTGTTGGTATGACCAAAAGGCTGCACTGGTTGAATTTCAACCAGGGCAGAAAGTATGGGTTTTGGAGCCTGTGGCTCCCAGGGCACTTCAGGAGAAATGGAGTGGCCCTTACCCAATCCTGGAAAAGAAGAGTCAGGTCACCTACCTGGTGGACCTAGGCACCAGCAGGAGCCCCAAGAGGGTGATCCATGTAAACCGCCTAAAACTCTTCCATGACAGGGCTGATGTAAATTTGTTGATGGTAACAGATGAGGACCAGGAAGCGGAGAGTGAGCCTCTCCCTGATCTCCTCTCATCAGACCCTAAAGATGGCTCAGTGGATGGAGTGATCTATTCAGACACCCTCTCTGGCCAACAGCAAGCTGACTGTAGGAAGGTCCTGCAACAGTTTGCTGAGCTCTTTTCCCTAACCCCTGGTCAGACACACCTGTGTACCCATGATGTGGACACAGGAGACAGCATGCCTGTCAAAAACAAAATCTTCCGACAGTCTGACCAAGTTAAGGAAAGCATCAAGATGGAAGTCCACAAGATGCTGGAATTGGGAGTAATTGAGTACTCCTACAGCCCCTGGGCTAGCCCAGTGGCCTTAGTCCCCAAACCTCACACCAAAGAAGGAAAGAGAGAGATGAGGTTTTGTGTGGACTACAGAGGTCTCAACTCTGTCACCAAGACAGATGCTCATCCCATTCCTAGAGCTGATGAGCTAATAGACAAATTAGGGGCTGCCAAATTCTTAAGTACCTTTGACTTAACAGCAGGGTACTGGCAAATCAAAATGGCCCCTGGAGCAAAAGAAAAGACAGCATTCTCCACACCTGATGGGCATTATCAGTTCACTGTTATGCCCTTTGGTTTAAAGAATGCCCCTGCCACCTTCCAAAGGTTGGTGAATCAAGTCCTTGCTGGGTTGGAATCCTTTAGTGCAGCTTATCTTGATGATATTGCTGTCTTCAGCTCCACCTGGCAGGATCACCTGGTCCACCTGAAGAAGGTTTTGAAGGCCCTGCAATCTGCAGGCCTCTCTATCAAGGCATCCAAATGCCAGATAGGGCAGGGAACTGTGGTTTACTTGGGACACCTTGTAGGTGGAGGCCAAGTTCAGCCACTCCATCCTAAGATCCAGACTATTCTGGACTGGGCAGCTCCAAAAACCCAGACTCAAGTCAGGGCATTCCTTGGCTTGACTGGGTACTACAGGAGGTTTGTGAAGGGATATGGATCCATTGTGACAGCCCTCACAGAACTCACCTCCAAGAAAATGCCCAAGAAAGTAAACTGGACTGTAGAATGCCAACAGGCCTTTGACACCCTGAAACAAGCTATGTGCACAGCACCAGTTCTAAAAGCTACAGATTACTCCAAGCAGTTCATTGTGCAAACAGATGCCTCTGAACATGGGATAGGGGCAGTTTTGTCCCAAACAAATGATGATGGCCTTGACCAGCCTGTTGCTTTCATTAGCAGGAGGTTACTCCCCAGGGAGCAGCGTTGGAGTGCCATTGAGAGGGAGGCCTTTGCTGTGGTTTGGTCCCTGAAGAAGCTGAGACCATACCTCTTTGGTACTCACTTCCTAGTTCAGACTGACCACAGACCTCTCAGATGGCTGATGCAAATGAAAGGTGAAAATCCAAAACTGTTGAGGTGGTCCATCTCCCTACAGGGAATGGACTTTATAGTGGAACACAGACCTGGGACTGCCCATGCCAATGCAGATGGCCTTTCCAGGTTCTTCCACTTAGAAAATGAAGACTCTCTTGGGAAAGGTTAGTCTCATCTTCTTTCGTTTGGGGGGGGGTTGTGTAAGGAAATGCCTCCTTGGCATGGTTAACCCCTGACTTTTTGCCTTTGCTGATGCTATGTTTTGAATTGAAAGTGTGCTGAGGCCTGCTAACCAGGCCCCAGCACCAGTGTTCTTTCCCTAACCTGTACTTTTGATTCCACAATTGGCACACCCTGGCATCCAGGTAAGTCCCTTGTAACTGGTACCCCTGGTACCAAGGGCCCTGATGCCAGGGAAGGTCTCTAAGGGCTGCAGCATATCTTATGCCACCCTGGGGACCCCTCACTCAGCACAGACACACTGCTTACCAGCTTGTGTGTGCTGGTGAGAACAAAACGAGTAAGTCGACATGGCACTCCCCTCAGGGTGCCATGCCAGCCTCTCACTGCCTACGCAGGTATAGATAAGTCACCCCTCT
The DNA here is from genome assembly GCF_031143425.1 of Pleurodeles waltl. Lineage (NCBI taxonomy): Eukaryota > Metazoa > Chordata > Amphibia > Caudata > Salamandridae > Pleurodeles > Pleurodeles waltl. Next base: position 84,941,858 of record NC_090440.1, read on the forward strand.
AGCAGGCCTTACAGCCCTAAGGCAGGGTGCACTATACCATAGGTGAGGGCACCAGTGCATGAGCACTGTGCCCCTACAGTGTCTAAGCAATACCTTAGACATTGTAAGTGCAGGGTAGCCATAAGAGTATATGGTCTGGGAGTCTGTTTTACACGAACTCCACAGCACCATAATGGCTACACTGAAAACTGGGAAGTTTGGTATCAAACTTCTCAGCACAATAAATGCACACTGATGCCAGTGTACATTTTATTGTAACATACACCCCAGAGGGCACCTTAGAGGTGCCCCCTGAAACCTTAACCAACTATCTGTGTAGGCTGACTGGTTCCAGCAGCCTGCCACACTAGAGACATGTTGCTGGCCCCATGGGGAGAGTGCCTTTGTCACTCTGAGGCCAGTAACAAAGCCTGCACTAGGTGGAGATGCTAACACCTCCCCCAGGCATGAGCTGTCACACCTGGCGGTGAGCCTCAAAGGCTCACCCCTTTGTGCCAGCACCGCAGGACACTCCAGCTAGTGGAGTTGCCCGCCCCCTCCGGCCCTGGCCCCCACTTTTGGCGGCAAGGCCGGAGAAAATAATGAGAATAACAAGGAGGAGTCAATGGCCAGTCAGGACAGCCCCTAAGGTGTCCTGAGCTGAAGTGATTAACTTTTAGAAATCCTCCATCTTGCAGATGGAGGATTCCCCAATAGGATTAGGGATGTGACCCCCTCCCCTTGGGAGGAGGCACAAAGAGGGTGTACCCACCCTCAGGGCTAGTAGCCATTGGCTACTAACCCCCCAGACCTAAACACGCCCTTAAATTTAGTATTTAAGGGCTCCCCTGAACCTAAGAATTTAGATTCCTGCAACTTACCGAAGAAGAAGACTGCTGAGCTGAAAGCCCCTGCAGAAGAATCAAGAAGACACCAACTGCTTTGGCCCCAGTCCTACCGGCCTGTCTCCTGCCTTCTAAAGAACCCTGCTCCAGCGACGCTTTCTCCAGGACCAGCGACCTCTGAATCCTCAGAGGACTGCCCTACTTCCAAGAGACCAAGAAACTCCCGAGGACAGCGGCACTGCTCCAAAAGAACTGCAACTTTGTTTCAAGTAGCAGATTTAAAGACCCCTGCAACTCCCCGCCAGAAGCGTGAGACTTGCAACACTGCACCCGGCGACCCCGACTCAACTGGTGGAGAACCAACACCTCAGGGAGGACCCTCCGGCGACTCAGAGTCCGTGAGTAACCAAAGTTGTCCCCCCTGAGCCCCCACAGCGACGCCTGCAGAGGGAATCCCGAGGCTCCCCCTGACCGTGACTGCCTGAACTCCATTTCCCGACGGATGGAAAAGACTCTGCACCCGCAGCCCCCAGCACCTAAAGAAACAGAACTCCTGTGCAGGAGTGACCCCCAGGAGGCCCTCTCCCTTGCCCAGGTGGTGGCTACCCAGAGGAGCCCCCCCCTTGCCTGCCTGCAACGCTGAAGAGATCCCTTGATCTCTCATTGAAAACCATTACAAACCCGACGCGTGTTTGCACACTGCACCCGGACGCCCCCGCGCTGCTGAGGGTGTACTTTTTGTGCTGACCTGTGTCCCCCCCCGGTACCCTACAAAACCCCCCTGGTCTGCCCTCCGAAGACGCGGGTACTTACCTGCTGGCAGACCGGAACCGGGGCACCCCCTTCTCTCCATTGAAGCCTATGTGTTTTGGGCACCTCTTTGACCTCTGCACCTGACCGGCCCTGAGCTGCTGGTGTGGTAACTTTGGGGTTGCTCTGAACCCCCAACGGTGGGCTACCTTGGACCAAAAACTGAAACCTGTAAGTGACTTACTTACCTGTGAAAACTAACAAAAACTTACCTCCCCCAGGAACTGTGAAAATTGCACTAAGTGTCCACTTTTAAAACAGCTTATTGTGTTTTATGTAAAAAGTATTCATGCTAGTGTAATGATTTAAAGTTCCTGAAGTACTTACATGCAATACCTTTCAAATGAGATATTACATGTAAAATTTGAACCTGTGGTTCTTAAAATAAACTAAGAAAAGATATTTTTCTATAACAAAACCTATTGGCTGAATTTGTCTCTGAGTGTGTGTTCCTCATTTATTGCCTGTGTGTAGGTACAACAAATGCTTAACACTACTCCTTTGATAAGCCTACTGCTCGACCACACTACCACAAAATAGGGCATTAGTATTATCTCTTTTTGCCACTATCTTACCTCTAAGGGGAACCCTTGGACTCTGTGCATACTATTCCTTACTTTGAAATAGTGCATACAGAGCCAACTTCCTACAATGTATTTAGCCAGATACTTTATTTTGAGCATTACAAAGGAAGGGGCAAGAGGCCAATGCCATGCACTTGCAACTTTGCAATCCAAACACCATTTGATCACCACCTGGTCTACATGTGAGCATCCATTAAACAGTACCTGGAAACTATCAGGCTAGGCATGCAGGCCTAGCGGGATGGTTCCGTAAGCCAGGTTCATGTGATGCACACAATTTCATAATCAATAACAAACCCAAGAAGAGCCAGTTATCTAGTCTGATCAAGGTACGCTGGTGGGCTGTGCCCTGGCTGCCATTTTATCTGTTCCGTGAGCTCTACAGGAGTAGTGTTTAAAATGGCAGACTGTTCTGGTGTGCGTAAAACACAAGAATATTAATTCTAGACTTCCCTAATGGTAGGTAAGAAATGTTTCCACGTTTTCCAGTCACTCGCTTTGGGCATGGGTGACATCTCTCAAGCTACCAAACAAACCTACAAAGCCAGTTTTAGATAATTCTAGGCAGTAATCTTCTTATTGCAGCTCATCACATCTTGAGTCATTTGCCCTTAGAATTACCCTCTTCGTGCATTTGTTCCATTTCTATTATGCTGTGTTTTTCTTTTCTAACTTGTGTAGCGCTGCTTCCTCGTGACGGACATCTACACTACTTCATCTCTACCTCTTCTTTTATATTTAAAGCATCTCATGTAGACTTAACTCATATTGCCAGACTTGTAGATTGCAGTAGGGGTGTGTGTGGTTGAGGGTTAAACTCCACACTTTTGGGTGCAAGGTTAATTGTGACTTGCAATTTAATTTAATAACCATCAGAATAGACATTTAAAATATCATTCAATTTAGGAAATGGCAGAAGCACTCGCTTTCCATTGAGGTACATGTTGTACGATAAAAGAAAATTCTCTCAAGCCAAAGCCATCCTTCTCTGAAGGCCTCCTTGGCAGAAGGCTTAACATACTATTTCACAATATCTGCTGAATACTGGCTCACAACCCCTGCTTTCTGAAATCCAGGCCTTTATATCTTAGGTATGTGATGTTTACAAATGGAAGAATCAATAACTTCTTGATGGAGAGATACAACAACGCATGCAATATTTTCAAAGTTAGTTCCTCAAACACTAGGAGCAGAAAAAAAGTAAATGATTAGCCAGAGACCTTGGTAGGTGAGAAAACACAAGACAGGCTTACCTGGTCTACTCGGTCTACTTGTACACCAAACTTGCCTCCGAAACCCTTTGCAGAGTCAACTTGAGAGCAGTGTTTGGAAAGCTTTGTCTGATACTCGTGGCCAACAGCAGACTAGAGAGAAGATTAGAAAACATTCAAATAAATTGGATTCCAGAGAATACTTGTCACTCTGTCCAAATCACAACTGAACTCTTTGATAAACAATTAGTCAAAATCCCCAACAGTGCTGTAGACACAACATGCAAGATCAAGGTGTGGTACACCTCAATTAAATTAACAGGGATGATAATTAATGCATGTAGGAAAGTAGCCTCTTTTTAGCTTGGTTACCCCCACTTTTTGCCTGGTTGTCAGTGTGTTTGACTGCGTCTACTGGGATCCTGCTAACCAGGATCCCAGTAGTTTTGTGCTCTCCTCTAAACTGTACCTTTGTCGTCCCACAATTGGCATACTGCCCCCCCCATGTAAGTCCCTAGTATATGGTACCTAGGTACCCAGGGCATTGGGGTTCTAGGCGATCCCTATGGGCTACAGCAGTTATTCGACCAAACATTGGGAGCCCACGCAAAGGGTTCTGCAGGCCTGCCATTGCAGTCTGCGTGAAATGGGTGCATGCAGCCGTTTTCACTACAGGTCACTATACCAGATCACTATAAGTCACGCCTATGGTAGGCCCTCTCAACCCAGAGGGCAGGGTGCAGGTAACTGTGGGAGGGCACCCCTGCACTAGCAGAGGTGCCCCTACAAATTCCAGATCCATTTTCCTGGACTTTGTGGGTACGGAGCTGCCATTTTATGCTTGTACTGGACATAGGTCACTACCTATGTCCAGCTACATAATAATAACTCCGAACCTTGGCATGTTTGGTATTAAACATGTCGAAATCAGATCCCAATACTGTTGCAAGTATTGGACCAGACACCAGTCTGCAATCTGCCTTCCAGCGTTGGACATTATCTGCATCCATCAGGAACTCTTCTCTGGCGTCAGGGCTGCAGTGCTGACCTGTTCTTCATCACTGTCAACCAACTCCTGCAATTACAGCTGAGTGGGTAGTAGCTCCTACTCCTCCTGGACTCCACTGGGACTCTTGGATTTGGTCCCCCTCTCTCTACAGGTCTTCTTTCTTCAGGAATCCACTGCTGGTTTTCTTGCAGTCTTCTCTGGGTATCTGCTTTTTCTTCCTTTCCTCCTTTTGGGTGGTTTGGGGAAAATCCAGTGATTTACTCCTGCATTCCTGGTCGCTGGGGTGGGGAACTGTGTTACTTACCTCTGTGGTTTTTTTGTACTCCCAGCTCCCCTCTACACATTTTACTTACCTAGGAGGGGGGGGACCTTATTCGCATTCCATTTTTTTAGTATATGCTTTGTGCTCCCCCTAGTGTCACTATTGGTTATTGCTATTTGCACTGTTTTCTAACCTTTTCTATGCCTATTTCTAATTACTACTGTGGGTTACCCTTCTAGTATTTTGTGGTGATTTGTTACAAAAATAAAGTACCTTTATTTTTGTACAACTGAGTGTTTTCTTTCATGTGTAATAGTGCTGTGTGACTACAATGGTATTGCATGAGCTTTGCATGTCTCTTAGATAAGCCTTGGCTGCTCATCCACAGCAACCTCTAAATAGCCTGGCTTCTAGACACTGCCTACACTTCACTAAGAGGGAATACCTGGGCCTGGTGTAAGTACCTTGGGTACCCATCACACACCAGGCCAGCTTCCTACATAGCACAACTTGTGCACTATAATTATCCCACAGTGCAATTGTTTCCCAATATTTTTGACTTTTTTTGTGATGAAGACCCCTGCAAAGAGTTCAACAGCAATTACAACAAACACTGCATCTAACAACATGGAGCATATAGCAAAGTTGGCAATCAAGCTGGATATATTTAGAAGTAGTTAAAGCAGGATTAGTGGAAAATTAAAAGTATACATTTGCATCACAATTATGGAAGGTTTTAGAAAGGTGTACATATACACAACATATTGGACACATGCAAAGTCGGAGGCCAGCAGGACGGATAAGGGGCCGGGTAAGAGTTTTAATTGGCTCTGCACATACAGCAGGAAAACGTGGGATTTTAGGACAATCTTCAACATGAAAGGAGAGGATGGCTACACACTGGTAATCTACACACACACAGCTAACCTCCCCACAATGACCAAAATTAGATCTACTGACAATCTCGGGTCAGCTGAGAGCCTGAAGCACAGCGTCCAATGTTCTTGGCAAGACTTCTGAATGCCCTGGAGATGAGTGACCATTTCTCAGCCTCCATTCCAGATAGATAAATGAGGCACTTTCATAAAAGTGACGCATGTTCGCTTTCTAATAGGCCACATATCGTAAAGCGTGTTTGAGGGTGAGAACGCTAGTCTCTCGCAGCACTACTGGAGTACCAATGACTACACCCAAGGCCACAGGGCAGCCCCCTGCAAACCACAGAGTAAAGGGCCACGTAACTCCCAGCTCCAACGGCAACAGAGGATCAAAAGGGGCACAAAAAGGTATATTTGCTGGGAAGATGGGAATAGTAACATAAATGAGCTGTAAGATATCGACCACAAAAAGAAAATGTTGCTCTTCCATTTCTGAAGTGGAGGTTTAATGAAAATCTACATACAACAAACCCCTTCAAAACCTTGTGTCTGCTTGAGACTAGGACACCATGCATCAAAACATAGCATGAGAACTGGGGTGCTGCCATTTTTCTGGTGTCGCCTGAGGCAGCCCATGTGCAGGCACCTATAAGACATTTTGTTTACACACAAGGGGGCTTAGGGCCCGCCCACTGCTTACTATTGGTAGGCTTCATGTCACTTATTTGCTCGCTACCCAGTTTGTCAGCATGTGCAGCCCGTCCGCCACGTCCTCTTTTCGTGTTTGGCCCTCCCCTGGAGCACTGGCCAAATACTTGGATCCTTTCACTGTTCATGATTTTGGGAGCTACTTTTTTAAATGATGCATTCTACAGATTGCATCTTTTCAGCTTGCTCCCTCCTGTATCTCTCTGTTGCATCGGATCCCTCCCACCCACTCTCCTGTGATCCGTGTCTGCTTGCTCCCTCCTGTTGCCCATGTTGCACCCCCACCAGTGATGAGGAATAAAAAGACATCTCTGGCATCCTCGCTCCTTGCATCGTCCATGATACCCCTCTTTTTTTTTAAAGCTCTACAGTGCATCTTTTGCAGCGGACTCCCTCCTGCATTCCTCCCCTGTCCAGATGCTCTGCTGTGTGGGTTTGCTCGCTCCCTCGCACTGTCAGCGTTGCTGTTCATGTCCCAGCGCTTTTTTCAAACTTTAAGCCGTGCTGCTTCACAGCATTACTAAACGACAGTGTCAAAGCCAACGGGCAAGACCCAAATTCTTACCCAATGCTTGTAAATGTTTCTCAGCCTAGTGCAGAATAAAAACGTAATGTTTATCCCTCTTCAGAGCCTCCAGTGTTCTGAAATCACAAAGCAATGCTTCCCACCACAGCTCCCATGAGTTGGAGAAAAAGCTTTGTGATGCAGGATCCAAAAAAAACAATGACAGCAAGATGCCCATTATAGCCCCCATCAGCAGCAGCCATTATGATTTATTTTTACATCTAAAATTAAAACAGACGTTTAATGCACAAAGGAGTCCTGAACAGCAGCAGCAGGGCACAATAAGTAGACAAAAGAAAGTAAAGGTACAAAGAGAGACAGTCATCTCACAACACAATGTTGTGGTTGCTTGGTAGGGCACGGGCGGTGGAGGGGTAATAAGGGAACAGAGGGGTAACAAACCGCCTAATGCACAATTCTCCTTCAACTCAAATAACTTACTGTGCACATCTCGCCTGACACTACATTCAAAACCATCTTCCAAGGCTGAACAATAGCACAATCACCCAAGAACACAAGGGAACTAAAACCGTGCACACCTCTCTTCTTCACTACCACACAAACATGACAACCGGGGAGCTAAGATACAACACATCTCGCTCCAACACAACACAGAGGGCATTCAAAGTAAGTAATACAAACACCCAAAGCTCATTGTGCTTGGTACAAACTAGTGACCACCTCCTTCCAGGTCATTACAGACAGTTTCAAGTCCAGAACTTTCATGGAAAAGGCTACCAAGATTGGGGATAGAATAATAATGCAATGTTGCAGAAAATAATGAGTTCGGGTAATATTGGAGAAAATGATATCCTAAAAGCCAGGTAGATGATGAGCCAGTCAAATGACCAGTAAAGGAGTCTGTTATTGGTGACAAGGAGTGGGAACGTTGCCAGCTATCTTGCTATAAGAATTAGCTAGGAAAACAGCTGCTAAACTCATACAAGCAAGGCGTAGACCTCCAACAAAAAACAGATTCCTATTACTGCCCCACACATGGTGGTTCTGTTTGGAAAGCTTCTGTAAGTGAGTGTGTGGACCCCTTCAATGAAGGGGGCCCATATAGGGTGTCCCAGCACCAGGAAATATACCAAAAGATGCCCATCTTTCAAGGCCCCAACCCCATTGCCACTTAATTTTGCTACAAAGCCCGATTGCACAAAAACCGTGTCCACACTTGCTAATACGAAACCTATCTGGTTTGGATGAACAAGAAACACCATGCATCCCAAACCAGGCTTTGTTTACATATGGCTGAAGGACAACATGAATACGCATTATTGGTCTTTGGTTATAAAGTAATGTTTGACTAAGTTGGGCAATGACTTGCAGAACCTGGGATTGACAGGTCCGGACACGAGAGGACTAATAATCACCTAGATGAAAGGGTTATGTAGGGCTATGTTCTGACCCTTGCTAATCGGAAGCCTAACTTTAATAGTCTTATTATTCTTCTGCTGCTGATTCCAACCAATACTGCAATGCTGCCAGAAAGGAGTAACAAAGATAGGAAAGAACATCATAGAGGACACAAGGATTGATTAGAAGGATTTAAGTTTTGAAAGTTCAACAAGAGGGGGGGATGTGAGGGTAGGAAACCGGCATGGGCCATTAAACAAAAACCATTATATTTGATCCACTTTGCTTTTATAGAGGAACTTGTCCCCTGTCCACAACTCTACTTGCACTGGGGATAAAACTCAATGCAAGATCGATGAATGGCAAACACATGGAACATGCTCGTTAGGTCATGTTACCAGATTTGTAAAGCATGATGATTTCAGGGTACAGATGCCCCGACACTGAGAGACCGAGGGGCACAGGAGAAGTAAATCCCAGGCTTCAACAAAGCATCAGGTTTTCGGTTTTTTTGGTCTGAAAGCAAGAAGACAAGTGGTCACTCTAATATCAGTAGGAAAGGGCTCCCACATTTTAGCTGCAAGAAAGGAGAAAGATTGACCCTTGATCCAAAGGTATTGTAAGCAAAGTATCGTAAAGAGAAAACAAACAGTATTCAGGGGATGAATTTCAGAATCAGGACATTAAGATGGTAACAGGGGACATTGTGCGGAAGCTCAAGAAATGTAACAATCATCCACTGTCACTGACAAGCCATTGAGCAGTAATAAAGATACAGGTTTTGGGAGGAACGCCATTTGTTGTCACAGTCAAAAGAATGGGCCCTTTGACGGCCTAGATGCCTGTTGTGAAGCTTTTCATATGTCGGGAGACCACCAGAGCACAAGTGGGGTACCTAGTACACATATCGTGGAAAGGTCAGCTTCTGGTTCTTAATATGCAGCTCTACACAAAGGGATTCCCGGCTAAAGCATGTCTGCTTGGTAAATCCCATTCCTAAGGATTCCAATAGACAAAACAGACTACAGCTGGAGTTCTGACACAGTGTCAATACAGACACAAACTACAGAGCGTATTCAAACCCACAACACTACAGGCGTGCTCCAATGTTTAACAGACAAGAGCCCGATGATAAACTGAGTGGATCTGGGACAAATCCATCATTTTTCCCCACATAGGTGAAGTTGTGGTCTAGATAGGCTTCAGACCTTTTTCAAGCAGGGTAATCATGAACGTGGACGTGTGAATACAGAAAGCAATAGGAAAAAAAAAAAAAAAAAAAAAGACAGGCCAGCCATATCATACTAAACAAAGCATTCTATGCCTCGGGTATAAGAGGAAAGGTTTCCATTATACATAAGCAATCTATAACTAAGGCCCTCATTACGAGCCTCGTGGTCATCAAACCCTCAGCCTTCCTCTGGCGGTTTTACCGCCCCGGACCTGCAGGCGCATTGCAAGTTTTGGGGTTTGGCAGAAGCCAAACCGCCACAAGGCTGCCTGGCCTGCTGGTGAGGTTGCACTGATGCGGACGGCGGTGAGCACTTCTAGCCCAGCGGCAGCCCTCAGCCTGCCAGCCAGATTGTGAGGCTACAGACCACCAGGCTTTCCGTGGAGGTCACCCCGCCGCGACAACCATGGCGGTAACACACCCGGTGACAGGAAACCTCATTCCTTCCGCCGGCACACACATGCACTCATCCCCACACCTCCATGCACTCCCTTCACCTGTCCACATACTTCCAAACACCCCCTCAACCGTACACATCCATCCAAACACCCCCACCCGCTCTCACACAAATACACACCCTCACTCACACATAAGCACCTCTCCCCGCAAACATTCACACCCCCATCCCTCCACGCATACATACATTAACACACTCCCCCATCCACACACACGCACCCCAACTCACTCCCACACTTTCACAGACACCCCCACTCACTCGCTCACAAACATGCACTCATACACCCACCATTCGCGTGCGCGCACGCGCGCACACACACACACACACATTCACCCAACACTCCAAACCCCCCCCTCCCTTTCGGACAATCACCATACCTTTTCTGGCAAGCTGGTCATCCAGGAAGGGATGGGTCCTGGCAGTTTTTGCACCACCAGCACCATCACGCCAGCAAGACTCCGCCAAGCCATATTATGGCTCGTAATACAGTAGGCGTATTCTTGCTGGCGTGGCGGTGCTGGCGATGCACCCGCCTCTTCAACTCCATGGCCAACGGAGTCGGACTGTCCTCCAACAAGTCCTAATATGGCGATCAGCAGACCGCCAGAATTGGCGGTCTGTTGCCTGCAGCGGCTTCGGCAGTCTTAAAAAAAAAAATACAAAAAAGGACCACCGAAGTCGTAATGAGGGCTTATGTGTCTACCAGAATGTAGCAAAACATGGATTAACGATCTGAGTGTGGACCTCGCAGGTATGCAGTGGTATAACCGCCACAAGTTCATTTGGAGTTCTCCAATATCAAGCTTAAATATACTCACTTAATATTTCTCCCTACCTTGTTCCCAACAAATACTAAGTTCATGAAATTCACAATACTGATCAGACTGGGAGGTATTTTGTTTGTACCGCCAGTTCATACACTTCCATACTACATTTACAACACTAGAATTTCTGTTTATTTGTATGAGGTCAATGCATGGTTTATCCTGGTCCCCATTTTGCTACATTTTCTCCCATTTTTTGGAACTTGTTCTCGCTGGCTGAGATACTTAAGCCTTTCTAGTCCTGCTTCTGTTTTCTTCTATCTCCCCTTCTCAGTCTACTCTTTGATGCACTTTGTCTGCCACCTACTGCTGTGTTGCTACTTAACTCACCCTGACTTGCATTTGACAAATGCAGCCACCTTGAGGGATCTAGGTTACTACGCCTGGTGACAATACATTGCATCCAATGCTTTTTTGATCACAACATCGGGAGCACCGATTGCAGATACATTTTATCATCATTCCCGGACCATGTTCTGAGAGATGTCCAGAAAACCTATCGCAAAAATGTATCTGGGAAAAACTCAGAACCATCTGCACGGTCTGTCCCATTTGATACGGATTTATTACACAGTACTAAGCTTATTAGAAATTAAACCTTTTATTGTCTCCCCTTCTTTAACTTTGCTCCCCTGATTGGCACAAAACTTGACATATAAGTCAACAACCAAACTTCCCAAGCTTCTGCCACATGTTGTGCAGATTCATCACACAGTGATGAAGTAATTAGCAAATGAACACCTTTTTGCCTTCAACTTCTTTGGCGCATCAGCAGGAACCTAAAAATACTAATAAAAGGTTATGCAAGATAAATCACTGACATATTTCGTGCAGATCCATCAAATGGTGAGAAATGTATTAGTAAATCAACAATATATTTGCCACTTCGTTAATTTTATCCCTATCTCCAACACTGGATCCCCTCAAACTCTAACACAGCTGCACTGTTCATAACTTGCTAAGAGACAGATTGGTGAAGCTGCGTAAACGTTCGATGCGAACAAAAATTTATTGACCTCCTGCACCCCTCAGCTTTATAGATTGGCACAAAAACGGACGTTTAAATCGAACAATCTTTCCTAACTTCCATTAAATTTTGAGCAAATTAATCATGCAGTTCCAAACTGGTTGGCAAATTAACACTTTTGTGCCCCCTCCCACCTTGTTTTTTTCTTCTTTTTTTTAACAAACAGCCCCCCATGGTTTGAATATACTAATAATAATCATCTGAAAATAGTGTCTGCCAAATCAAAGACATGTTCATCAAACGATACCTAAATTATAAGCAAATTACTTTTCAACTGACAAAGCATTAATTCATAATATCCAAAAAACTTTTTCTTTAAAAACGCAAATACATCAAAAACTGCTCAACAGATTTACATCAAATCAAACAAACATTTGCAATGCAATGGGTCTCATGTTTGCCATAAATTTAAAATGAAAAGTAAAACAGTTGACATAAGTGATGATTCAAAACGCAGCGGCTGCCATGAGCACAAAGCAGACACAAAAGGAAAAATACGTTCGCTCACAGTCAAACGTATCGGCAAAAGTGCAATTATGCATGTAGCAGCGTCGATGGCCAAGGCAGTAACAAAACCGTAAGCATTTACCAACGATTAAGGATTTTAGAAAGGCAAGCCCATGAACGAGTGATAGTGATGGGCGTGCAGTGGGCGTGGTTAAAAGCCCACAGAACGATTACAACAGGCCAAAGCGCTTGTGCACTCGACCTATCAAAAAGCATGCTTTCTGTGTAACATTCTACTTGCATACCTAGTTTGAGATCTATTCAGCAGTTTGTGCACCATCTTTCTGCAAAATTTCTCATGAGAGTTAAGCTGGGCAGTGATACACTTTTTAAACCTCCGCCTGTCCCCTTAACTTTTTCTCCCCTGAACGGATCTTCACGAAATTTAGTGTGCAAAAAGTTAGCTGACTGAGTTTCATGAAAATCCGTTTGCATAGTCTTAAGTTATAAGCATATAAAAAATGCCTTTGCAATGCAACGCGCAGCTAAATCATAACTACACAGTGGCGACCCCCAGTGTGTAATGGTCATATTATTTTATATGAAGGAAACCCTCAAAACCCCTCACACTTTTATTACCCTTTACTTTAGGAGTATAGGTAGAAATTCTAAAGGCGAGCTCACATCAAAATTCTTGGTCTAGTAACTAGACTTTCAGACAGCAGATATCTTGCAGCTGCTGTGGGATAGGTATCCAAGTCCTTAAGTCAAGGTTTTTACCAGTCAGAGCAGCAAGCGCATAGCCGGAGCACTACAGGCCATCAGGAAGAGGTGACCATCCGTAGGCCACTTTACACAGTGCGCAGCCACTTTTTCCAGGCTAGGATGAAATGTGGATACTGCATCTCTGAAGCAGTAAAGAAAAACAACTACTGCATAAAAATATCTTCTCGACTGCAAGTTTCAAAGTGGCATTCATCCTTCTGAAGAGATTCCAAATGAGCCCTTTGTCTCATTCCTGGCACTAGGACCCAAACATGTGGAATAAGAGAAGGGTTTGTGTGAAAAGCTAGAGTAAGTCGGAAATGCTTGGTCTCACCCCAGTTCAAGAGGCGGATCTCCAGATGCCATGTGAATAAGAACCACATATGGTGGCAAAGGAAGGGGAACTGTAAATAGAGCTTTTGTCGTGTCACTGATAATAACCAACGTTGAACCATTGTGTCTGGAAGTGGGTAAACGATCAGCTGTGGCACAAACTGACATCCCAGCAGTTTAATGAAGAACAAAAAAACAATTGTGTAATTTTTGCATAGTCTGAGCATTACAAAACACTTTCAAAAGTCTGCGTTCAGTCAAAATAATGTTTGCACATAATGAAATCTGCAATTGTCTGCCATGTTTTTTTTTTTATGGAAAAAAAATATTGATGTGCCGTTTCATATTTTCTGTACAAAATTAATTGTTCCAAAACATGCATTGTTTTGACTCAGAAAAAAAGATACTTAACAACTGTACTGTACAATACTTTGGAGAAGTAAATCATGAGTGAATTGCCTAATAAAGGAAGCAGGACATATACTAAGAGAGCTCCTGTAACCCCTGCATGCCAGTGAGAAGGCTCTCCAGCACAACACCCACAGTAAACCTGGTCGAGACGTCATAGGCACAGACACAAGGGCATAGGAGAGAAAGCAGTGGCTGAGGTGGTTAGCCATATATGGCAGTCCGGAACCATGGCTCATCATCAAGGAAACAAGCATTTGCAATGCAACGGGTCTCGCATTTACTGGAGTTACAGCTTTTAGCATTGTAAACTCCTAACCGGACTTTTCTTGCCACATAAATTGAAGATTAAAAGTAAAACAGTTTCACATAAACGAGCCGATTCACAGCGCTACTGCCGCCATTAGCATCAGCGTGAAGAGACACACAAAAGGAAAGAGAAGTTTGCTGCAGTCAAACTTATTGGCAAAAGTGCCATTAGCCATGTAACAGGGACGATGTCCAAGGCAGTAACAAAACATCCCCAAGAAGGGACAAACGTAAACCATTTACCAATGTCAAAGGATTTTTGACGGGCAAGCCCACGAACGGGCGGTACTGATGGGCGTGAGGTGGGCGTTGTTAAAAGCCCAGATACATACCAACACGTACTAAAAAACCTGCATAAGGCCTCATTTTGTGCGAAGAGTCAACCACCTAGTGGCAAAGAAGGGAGGTTGGAAGATGTGGGAGGTAAAATAGTGCCCAGAAAGCACAGCACTGTCCAGGGGGAGAAGGGATTTTATCCAGGGTGTGGGTAAGCAGAAGAATGCTTCAATCCACAGTTAGGACCAGTGGGTTACAAAGAGTTTGTCGGGTCTTCGTCTATTTTGGAAAGTGGCAGTAGGCAACTGCGCTGTGGATCTGATGAAGATGGAAATCCCAATTGGTAATACAAGTGCACGTCCAGGCACCTTTTCAAAGACAAGGGAGGTGAGATGAGGATATCCTGGGTGCAAGGCAACGCTGAAGGGAAACCAGATGGGCAGAGGAAGAGATGTGGAGGTGATATTGGCAGAGGAGGAACAATAATCCTTTCCTTCCCCACCCTAGAGATCAACATGAGGGAGTAAAGACCTGTACAGTGGCAAATGTCTGAAGCTCTTTGTGATTTTATAAAGTGTTTGGAAGGAGGACAGCACCCCTAACATATTTCCAGCCAATTACATGCACCATAATCAACCTCCATTCATAAGGCAACAGTAAATGATACTGAATTATTTAGGACAATGTTCTATTTAATCTCAATTAGAGATAATCCTTTTAATTGAAACAAAATTAATTTGTAAGAATATAACAATTCCTGTCCGTTAAAGAAGTTTCAGAACTTCATGCTACTCTGTATTTGGTCTCAACAAATGTTTTTAATAATCCTGTGGATTTCTGTACTTGATTATTGTGTCCAGTGTCACATCAGGTCCAATGTCAGCAAACGTTTCTTTTGTGGGCCTGTGAGCCCAGATGTGCTTTTCACGGCGTATGCCTTCACTTTCGCATACTAGCATTAAACAATGAAATCATTCCATACTGGCCAAGAATGGTCTGCGGACCATGACCAGTGGGTGTCGATTCAGAGTTGCAGATAGCATCTTACTTCGTACTCTAAAACCAAACAGTTCTAACCAGTCATGAATTGTCTATGAAGAGGCGACAAATGCATGAAGCCAGAGCCCTGATAAAGCTCATCAGATCCAATTCGCCCATGAGCGAAACATGTGTCAGCAGGCATTAGCTATAACAAGGGACACAAGAGACATTTGGTGACATCTCCTATAAAAAACATTTTTAAGACGACTAAGGAGAGGCATCTATGTGTTAACAGAATTGGAACTCTAAGAAGGCTCTTAAAGAGAAGATTTGCTGTTTGTGGTAGAAAAAACAAATGATTCACTTAAATGGCCTCTACTCCTCACTCCCAGTGTACTGGGCAGGCTGCAGAGAAGAGGACCACAATCACACACTCCAACGCACCAACCACATCTACTTTGTCCTTTACCAACTTTAACAATAAAGACATTTAAGGAGTAACCTGTGGCTTAAAATACAGCAGAGCAAAGCCCAGGTATGTCTGGACAACGAAAGGAAATATTTCTACCTCTCAATCCAGATGGAAACATGAAGCTCAACACGCATGAAGAGTTGAGTATTTCAGACTTTCATTCACCTGTACACTAATTTACCAATGATAACTCAATGGGTGGAAGCTGGAGGGCTTAATTTAATTCTCATTATACACACTCCTAAATAATATTTAAATACTAAAATGAACTATGAATTTGTTTTTGAGTAAATACCTACATTAGTTTATTTTGTAATCAGCCAGCAAATCCTTCTCTTCTCATTTCATCCTTCTCTTCTCATTCCACCCTACTTACTAGCAACAGTAGATGGACCAGTTTTTCTGGAACAGTAATAGCTTCAACTAGACTCATACTGAAACCAGCAACACCTATTTTAACAGAAATCACTGTTGACTTATTACAGCTGCAGAAAGTCAGCTTGTGAACAGCTCTTCGGTAAAGTACAGAGTGAGTAATACATTCATCACATCCCTCACACAAGAGGCACAGTGAGCTCAGCTTTCTACAGCAAGTTCCAACACACACATGCTGACACGGAGTGAATGTACTTCGCTGGGTTAGGATCCTATAGTTATCTCCATTTAAACACGCCTTGTTTGTATGACGCATGTAGTTACTCCAAGCTTTTTTGCTTAGAAATTCCATGAGCGTCTCCATTTATTGTTATTTGAAAGGCTGTAACCTGGTGCATTATTATTATTATTTTTTTTTAATACTTAGAGACTCAAAAAGAGGGTCAGTTCGCCTATGATGTGGGCAGTTAAAGACAAAAAAAGGAAAATAAAGTGAGAAAAAACATTTTTTGTTTGTTTTGCACGGTTAGGAGAACCGGCAGCTACTTCAGAGCATTTTTCGGACCTTGCCATGCATGCATTGTTTTTTTCTTTATTTTGTCACGAAGATATGTAACATGAAAATAATTTACAGTTATATGAACAATATAAACACCTGAAGATGTGGCCCAGGCACACTAACCCTAGCTACCACTAGTGCACTCCTTTTTAGGCAGATGTGGGTATGTGATCAGGCTTAATGCACTAACGCGCAGTGAAGAACGCCGGTGACTGAAGTGGGCAGGACCACCGCTCCATGGTGTGGTGCATGGAAGCAAGAAGTGAATGACAATTTAACAGACCAAGGAATATAGAGGGCTGATGGAAATTCCTGTATGAATGTATTTTTATTATTACGATTAAGTTTAGAAAAAACATGAGGCTGGCAAAACATTCAAAGGGGTCTCTAGGCCAGACCTAAAAGCAGCGCCTAATAAAAACAAGCATTTTCAATGCAACGGGTCTCGCATTTGCTCGAGTTAGAGTTATTAGCGTTGTAAAGAAAAAAAAACGCAGCGTGATCATACTATGTAAAATACCGTGGGATCACACTCTGTGGAAAATAAACAGATAAAGTAGTCCAGACACCATGCTGAAAACAAGCCTTGTATGTTTTTAGTAGTTTACCGGTGCTGTGTAGGTGGGCTAAACACCAGAAAAGGCATGACGTATGCATGCCTTTCACAAATGAAAGCAAGCGGATTTTAAAAGGCAAGCCCATGAACCAATGTGAGTGACTGACGTGACATGGGCGTGGTTGTTAGCCCAAAGAGAGATTACAGAATGGGACGGAGCGCTTTGCGCTCGCCCATAAGGACACTGTCAGCCATAATGGTACTCAGCTGACCAATGTCCTTATTACTGCAACAGGGACATATTCTGTATCGGTTGCCACTTGCGATTTGATCACGCCAATGACTCCTTTAAGCCATAAACAGAAGTATGTTTAACTCCCCATGCACAAACTTTTACTAAATGTGTACTTAAAACACAAGTGTACATATTTATTTACCTGTAAAACCAGCAGAATAAAATAAAAAATAAAAATAAAAATAAAAAAAATTAACTTAGTTATTGGGTTACATCTAGAAAGCACTATCCTCTGCATGAGGAATTTGTTTTAGTAAAAAGATGCGTATTGATCCCATTGTAGTTATAGGTAGGCTAAATACACTGCAGGTATGTTTTTAAGAGTACATGGAACTTAGTAAATAAGCTTCAGTTATTCAATGGAAAATGAACCAGTTAGGATATCCTCAAAGGTTACTGTGACTCTAACGCTCTGCTTTAGAATTGTCAGATTCGGGAAAAAATATTACATTTAGTTAATTATGGGATAGAGAAGACAAGCCAATCACCACCGTGGTCACAAACCGGGCAAGCCAATCACCACCATGGTTATAAACAGGGCAAGCCAATCGTCACTGTGGTCATACAACAGACCAGCCCAAGTCTGCGTCACTCACCTTATAAGAGGCTACCTTTGCCATATCAGAAATGTGCCGTAATGAAGGAAAGTGGCCAGCAAATGGAACACCCCTCTTTCTTCACTGTAAAGCGTAAATAACGACCACGTACGAGCCTAGCAACCAGTGATGCAAGCGAGCGACCGAGGTTTCCCCGATTCAAGTCACAACCGGTCCATTGTGCAACAAACCCAGACAAACACCACAAGTTTCAACAGAGCAAAACTGCATTAACTTAATGTATTATAATTCTGTAAGACCATCAAGAGGTAAATCAGGAATAGTTAATTAGGAGAAAGGAGTTTCACCCTTTGGCAAAACAAGTTTAGAAGTGTCAAATTAGTAGGAACATACCAATAAACTGAGCAGGGGTGGCAAGGAGAGGGCAAGAGGAGAATAGAGAAGAGGAAAGAACTAGGGGGGTGGGAATTGTGAAAAGCATTTACTGCTTGAATGACCAGATAATTATAACAGAAGATGGATTTTACCAGGTTCTTGGGCAGCAATGGGGCGGGTACTTTGTGTCTGCCACTTTACTGAGGCAAATGAAAAAGTGAAAAAAAGTGATGAAAGCACCAATGCAGTCTGTTGGACTAAAGTCAAAAGGATTCCAAACAACCAACCTGCGTACAATAAAACAGGCATCAGCACAAGGACGAAGACTTACACACCACACAAGGGCGCGTCTGACCCACTACTCCACTCGTGAATGGAAGATGCAAACCAATGCAGGAGTCATAGGTCAGCACTTTGCATGTCCCGGGATAGGAGTGGTGCAGATTGCTGGTGCTAGGACCCAGTGTGCGGCCGCGGCCAATACATTATTTGTACATCTTCGATGCTGTATTCACCTGTTTATCACAAACCAGAAACACACATGCACCGCCACTGAGGGGGGGCAGACTTCAGCGTTCTCAAAGTTGTGTCACTGTGTTCTTTTGTTACCAACCACCTACTCTGTAGTAGTGAGGTACTGAAATGTGGCTTTTGTGGTTATGGCAAAATTACAATATTTTGTGCCTTCGTAGAGCAACCAGTATGACGAAATATAGCTGTGATTAAATACTTGCGGATATGTACAAATATAGAAAAGCAAACCAGGCAGGATCCACCTGGTACAGCTTCAACACCAAGTTACCGACCTTACGTGTCTGTGGCATGCTTCAAATGCAAACAAAGTTGCAGGCACTCACTATTGGGCAGAATCAGTCTCCCAGTCACTGGTGCTGGTACTCTCCCATTTCACCTCTAGTGAGAAGTGCAAGTACTCGGTACCTGCCTATTTGAAGCACTGATGGGTGGCAGCTATTAAAATGCAGAGGAAGGGGTGTTGTGGTACACCATTAAAAAAAGACACATTTCAAAGGACTAATAGATGGAGGCAAGGCCACTCTCTGTGTCCAACTAAAAAAATAAACAAATAGAACCAGGAACTCAGAAGAGACAGCCTAGATACTATGACAGACATATGCACTAGTGAAAGGTGACAGAAAAACAGGTGTACGAAAATGTATTTAAAAAGAAAAGGGGTGGCAGGGGGCACCAAAAAGTGGCAAGTGTGAAACCCTGTGGCAACAAAAGACTCAGAGGGAAAACAAGCATTTGCAATGCAATGGTCTCACGTTTGCTCGATTAGAGATATTAGCGCTGTAAAATCCTAACTGGACTTTTCTTGCCACATAAATTGAAAATGAAAAGTAAAGCATTTGACGTAGGCGAGCTTATTCAAAGCGCCACGGCCGCCGTGAGCGCGAAGGAGACACAAAAAGGAAAAAAAAAAGTTTGCTCGTAGTCAAACATGCCGGCAAACGTGAAAAAATCCATGTAACGGGGGTCGATGGCCAAGGCGGTAACAAAACTGCCCCAAGGAGGGTCAACAGTAAAGCATTTTTCAAGGCTTATGAAGGATTTTTGGAAGGCAAGCCCATGAACGAATGATATCGGTGGGTGTGGTTAAAAGCCCACAGATAGATTACAACACGTCAGAGCGCTTGCGCGCTCGACCTAAAATAAAAAAAAATAAAAAAAAAAAAATATGTCATGAACAACATTCTTACCTTTCTGAGGACACAGGCATAGGTGGATTAGTCACTGAAGCATTCCTCATTCCAAAAGAGCCAATGAAATGATCAAACTGCGTACGTCGTGTCTGTGATTGGCACTGGTAATCTGACACCGCTGGCTTTGTTCAATTCTCGTGCTCCAGCTAAAGGGAGTCCAAACCCCCAGAGGCAGTAGTAACACCTGGCAAGGCGCCAGACAACTGAAACCAGATGAACGAGAACACACCTGCAGTCCCAGTATTTCATAAGACCAGGCCTTGCTCCACCACTGGAGAGTCAATATGTAGGTCCCACTCCTGGCTGGGCTGGATAAGTCATTCATCCTCCAAGTCCAACTAGTTGTGCATAGTTGACAAGAGCGACAACACTCCACATGTGTGTGATGACAGAATGCACAAATCTATGCAACACTGCAAGTTATTAGTAACTCCCTGAGCAACACATATAAATAAATCATATGTACTTGTTGCTCACACTATTGAAGCCACCACTGGGTCGGGCGCACTGCACAAGCGTAGTGCTGTGCAATAAGTCAAGATCCTCTTCCAAGGAGCCTTTACTCTCTGAAACCATGTACACCATTCATCTTTGAGCCATGAACACCATACTGATGTCATTTCTTTTTGGTTCCTGGCGCAGAAATAAATGGCCCAACTGGTTTCGTTGGTGTGCATGTGTTCCATGAGTGAAATGCTTCCTGAAAAAAAGAGAAAGATAGAGAAATAATACATAGCGGATACCTGTGTAACACGTGCCTAAGTTGCCAACCAGCAGTTCCAATGACATTTACAAACCACAGGGCTGAATGCAGGTTTAGAGCATTTGAGTGTCATTTGTTTAGTGCATTGGTTCCCAACCTTTTGATTTCTGTGGACCCCCACTTTAGCATTAATGGAACCCAGGAACCCCCCACTGAATCATCATGGGAATCCGGGGACCCCCGCCTGAGTCATTACTGGAAGCTGGGGACCTAATTTGTCACTATTTGTTAATATTTTTTAATTTTCTAGGCTCTCGCGGACCCCCAGGGGCCCACCCGACCACAGGTTGGGAACCACTGGTTTAGTGCATTGTGGGACAGTACGTTTTAGCTAACAGGGTTCTGCATGCACAATGTTTATTTCCACACACTGGCAAAGATTCATTAGTAGAGGCCTTCATCAGGGACGGACCTGCAAGGAGAAGTTGGTCCGGTGTGATAATTAATGGTTCTAAGAGCTTGTTTGTCAGCGTGAAAGCCTTTTCACCTGCACAGAAAGAAAGATGAAATATGGGCCCATATTTATACTTCTTTGCGATGCATTTGCGTCATTTTTTGACGCAAAAGCGGTGCAGACTTACAAAAATATAATTGTATTTAAGTTTGCGCCGCTTTTGCGTCAAAAAGTGACGCACAAGAAGTATAAATTTGGGCCTTGGTGTTTAACCTTTGTATTTGTCTACGGAAGCTAAATATCCTGCAAATGAACTCAGCACTGATTTACAGCAAAGCTTTCACAGTCATAGCGCTTTTCGGTGAAATACTAGTTTAGAATTCACTGCTAAATATTCAATAGGAAGGCTTACCTATATATGTATATATAAAAAAAAACAAATATTAATGGCTCAAACAGTTCGTCTCATAAAGGAAGAAAGCAGGGGGGGGGGCGTGGGGGATTGGGAAATCACAGAAATATCACAGTGGTGGTGGGGAAATGGACAAACTACAGAACCAGGTGCACCCCCAATGGCACAAAATGCACTAACGAAGACCTGGTAGAGTTTAGGTTCACCTTTTAGCACTTGTGGAACATTCAGCCCCATCAGTGTGACAACAGCAAATCTGACTAAGGCGCTATTACACGGTTGTTCCACGCACAGGAGACAGACGTAGCAGACAGAGTGCGGAGGAGGCTCAGAATTGTCAGTACAGTGCGCCAGAAGAACCACAGTAGCTTCACAGTAGGAGCGCTGCAGTGCTGGAACTCTAGCGCGTGGCGCGGTACAGTGTGCAAGCGTAGGAAAGAGCCGTGGAGTGAGGAATCCGGTCCCGCCCCCAACCCTACAAACTTGGGAGCACCACGAAGGCTACACAGCAAGCTATGCAGTGCTGCGCCTGGCCTCTTTTGCTGCAGCATCTGCCCACCTCACACAAAAGGGGGCAAACAGGCGGGCAGGTGACCACTGCTTAATATCTGGAGACTCAAAGAAAATGGTCCTCCTGAATTTCACCACAGAGCGAGACAGAGAGCTGTGGGGCTACAGCAGGTCGGGCGGGTTGGAAGGAGGTTGAAGTTGTTCTCGTTTCCTTTGCCTAAACTCCACTTGAGTGCAACTATTAATTGTATCTAAATCAGCTTTCTTTCTACTTATGTAATTTAGTTATTTTGCCTGGTGAGGTGGGTGTGAGGCCAGATTGGCTGAATGTCCCCAATAATATTCTGATAGTAACCACCAGGAAGGACTAGGAAGGAAAATTCAGGTGACCATACAAGATCCAAGTGAATCTTACCAAGTCTTCCTCAAAGCTCCTGCAGAAAGATCCTCCAGGAGTCTGTCCCGGTCGCGCTCCTAGATGCCCAAAATCCTGGTCCGGATCCATTCCAGCTCTTGTCATGAAATCACAGACGTACCCAAGTCATATGCTTGCACCTACAGTTCCTCACTGCACAGAGCCCATAAACTATAGATTGTGTGCCACCATCCCCTTCAATCCACCACTGAAGCTGGGGACCTATTCTGTTAATAATATTTCATTTTCTAAGTAGTCACAGACCCCCTGAGGTTTCGTGGACCTCCAGGGGTCCCCGGACCACAGGCTGGGAACCACTGTCTTACACCCTTCACCACACCAGAGACTTGCATGCAACTCTGTTCACCCTTCTTGATGTTTATGAAATGAAAGTAACAGCTCCTCTTCCTCTCAGTGTGCGCGGCTACCTATGCGGCAGCCAGGCTCCACCTTTGCCCACCCTGCGCTCAGGAAGCCATCTTTTGGGGGGCCGGTGATAATTTGCCATTGTGACCACAGACCCAAATATTAGATGAAAATGGACAGTGGAAGAAAAGGAAAACTTTTAGAACATTTCTTGATATTTAACACCAACTTTGAGATCTTCTTTCTCCGTTCCCTCAGAAGAACACTACATTTTAGTTGATTATTTCATGGACTGTACGATTAAATGTGATTATGATGTTATGTAAAAGCCCTTTTAAACTCCCTCTCCTTTTAATCTCTCATTCACCCTTCATTCCATCGAAATGTCACTCAATGGAAGTAAGGAAAGAACACAATTATCTGATGTTTAGAAGACTGGTTAAGACCAGGCTCTTCCCGCGATAAGATTCCGAGCCTCCCCTTTTAGCGGATATAGCCTCACCCCGGATAGCGCTTCGATGCCTTTGGGCCGGAATGCGCTTTATAAATACTCAATACATACATCCATACAATGTCCACTTTAGTGGGTTTTTTTTGTGGTTTTTTTGCTTTCTCGCCAAGGAGTTAGCGTTTTAGTGATGGTCATAAACCATCATTGTATTGCCAGGTTTTCATGATAACCACTAACTGGATACATTAATTCAATTTTGATTAATTCTACGTAAGCAGCTTATATGGACAGTCCGGATGTCTGGCAAAGATCTCTTTCTTTTGGCGATATACTGAACACACCTGCTTTACGGTTTCTCTGAAGTCCAAAAGAGATGACTGTAAACTGGTCACGTGCAGGCATCATAACAAAGGCATGAAGTAGGGGAACATCAAAGAAATCACAGTTTTTAAGTATAGATTAGGCAACCGGCTGGGAAGGCGCTTAAATGC
The DNA here is from genome assembly GCF_031143425.1 of Pleurodeles waltl. NCBI lineage: Eukaryota > Metazoa > Chordata > Amphibia > Caudata > Salamandridae > Pleurodeles > Pleurodeles waltl. The sequence continues at coordinate 84,965,841 of NC_090440.1, forward strand.
TGAGTGTAATGCACAGCAATAGGGATTTATTTTTGGCATGAAGAAATGGCCATTGCAACCACTGGAAAGCAGATTTTGGTCTGAACAAACGTTGCTATACATTTTTTTTTTTTCCATATACCTTACCGCTTTGTAACTGTGCCCACTACACCAACAAGCCTCTACATGAAAGATGAGTCATTAGTGGAACATTATAAATAATTACTCTATTCAGGAGATTTATAGAGCACTACAAGCCAGCCTCGAAGCGCTAATACAAGGCCAGCTAGATGATAAAGCTTTAGAATGGATGGACCACAGGTGGCCCAGTAAGGGAAGGTGGGCTGGTTTTAGGCCTCTAACCAGCCAGGGCCAGCTGTCCACAGCAGCAGAAGGAATTAGCCATACGATTGCTTAGATTGATGTGTTTTAAGCAGTTCCCTGGATTTGCTGAAGTCCAGTCCAGATCTTAAATAGAATAGACAGGAGTTCCAGGAGAGGTTTCAGAAACGTTCCTACCACCAAACTTCTTGTAGTGGTGCGTTTGGATGGACAGTAGGTCACGATTTGCAAGTCTGAGGTTTCTGGTTGGGCGGTAAGGAAAAGAAGGACCAAATGAGATGGGTAATCTGATGAGTGGCCGTGCAGAGCTTAATAGACAAAGCATAGACATCTGAAGTCAGTAAGTTCCTTCACTGGAAACCACTGGAGCAGAAAATGCCATTTAACCCACAAATATTGGTTTGATTACACACAAACGGTCCATCAGTAGTACAATCTCATTGAACAGATAGAACCGAACAAGACAATGGAAAAGCGGTGGAAGGAAATTGAGAAGAGTGTAGGTGTAAAGTGCTTAACTTGATGAAGTCTTCTTAACCTCCTCAACCCAAGTAACTGATGTTCAGCCACTTAAAGAAAAGCTGCTAAACCGATTTTGTATTTTCACTCTCTGTGATGCCATGGCGTTCCTCTCACCTTATCCATACGGTCTTGCTGGACACCGAATTTGCCTCCATACCCATGGGAAGCTTTGGGTCCTGTCTGCAGTTCTTTCTCCTTCAGGGTTTGGTGCTCTTGAGAAACATTCTCTCTCAGTTTGTGAATGCTGAAAGAAGCAAGAACAATGCAAGTTTTGTAAATCTTCAAATGCTTTCTTAGCTACAAAACCTGTTCTTTAGATTTAAATAATGGCTACAAAGAAACTCCTTGAACAAAGGCTAAACGAGATCACAACTGCAGGTAACATGCCACAGGCATACAAATAATACAAAAAAATTAAGGTTGAGAATGGAAAACTGGTAACAGACTATTAAAAAGAACTATCAGAAAGAGATCCCTTGATGATTATCAATGACATTAAAACTTGTTGTATAACATTTAGAACTCCAGGAATTCACTGAAAAGATAACTGGAGAACAACAAATTGAAGAGCAAAAGGATAAAGTTTACTCATTTGTACTAACACATAATCTTGGTCCTCTTGAGCTTTGCAGTATAAATATCCAAGCAACCTCTTGGGCACTGGTGTTCAGGAAGTAACACTAATAAAAATAATGTGTTTCATTTCATGTGGCTACTATTCTGGATTTTCTTATCTATTGAGATCTTAAGGAGAAACAATAAAACTGTCCGAGACAGAAAACACTTAGAGGTTACTGTTGTAGGAGTTACAGGACAGACCCAGACACTTGCTACTACAAGGGACAAATAGGCTGGAAAAGAGAGACGGGAAACCCTTGTGTAACCAGATACAATTGCAGAATAACAGGTCCATACTTCAGTCATGTAAGCAGAGAAGACAGAATTGGGCCAAGAGGAGACAACTGAGGGAATAACCCGTTTTATATGAAAATCTGTACCTTCCATTAAACAAGTGAATGATCGGTATGAAGAAAAAAAAAAAAATAGAAAAGCTTGTACTTCAACTCATGTGACAGAGATGAGAATTATTAAGAAATGTGTGTATCCCTAAGGATACCTATGATATATGGCTAGTTTTCACAGAGGTTTCAAGCTATGAATGTCTTTTAGGAGGGTGGCAAGACCCCAGGTCTTGAACGTTTGTCTGAGCTTTTGGGAGCCTGATCCACCAAATCGATGTGGTAGAGCTGCACTAACTGGGAGTGAGGGTCTTTGAGACATGCCACAAAGACTTTGCAATCATGACTAAAATGAGATCTCAGGCCCAAGTGCAGGTGTTATTTCCACTGTAGAAGAAGATCTGTCCTCACCTCAATTAGTGTTGGTACTGTACAGAAGACGACAACCAGACCAGGGAAAGCAAACGTCCCGATTTGAACGCAAGCAAAATGCTGTTACTGAGTTGTCCTTCTGATGTTTGTAGCAGAAAATGCAAAGGAGCTAGAATGCTGGAATCTTCAACTTCAAGCAGGCAAGGAAGCAGTCTGAGTAGATCCTGGAAAGCTACAACCAGTCTTCTTAAAGTGCTGAGGAATCCTGCACACAACCTCCCCTTCTCAACTGATTCAGCCAAACACTGGACATTTCCGATGACTTATGTGACTTCTGCAGCTTACGATGAAACCGTCTCAGAGTTAATCCACTTTTGGAAAACCGCTGCAAGATGCTACAGTAATCCAATCTGAAGCGGAGAAACTCTTTTCAGCCTGTGACTATCTAGGTGAAGATTATGTAGTGATTAAATCTTCTGCAAATAAGAAATAACCAATGAAAGCCACCCAGTACCTCAGATGACGTTGTGTCCTGCCTCCACGTGCCTTTACTCCTGCTTGGAGCTTTTGCCGCAGTTCACCACAACCTATGCATTGACTGCCCTATGTAAAGATCTTGAAATGACCTGGAGCAGCTCGACTTTCATTGAGTGTTAAAGCAACATTTTTCACAGAGCTCTGTCACAAATCCCAGTCTGACATTATGCATTTGCTGTTTAGATCATACTTTTCACTTTCATCCTGATCATTAAAAAAAAAAAAAAAAAAAAAAAAAAAAACCACACTTGGGAGTTGTTCATAAATTTCCACAATTACCAGTAGGTTTGCGCTGATTCAGGTTTTAAAGGGTGGACCCATTAATATATACTAAAAATTATTAAACCCATTTTAAAAGTCAGCCATTACTTTATTTTTCATTACTATATGCAGTATTTTGTTCAATATTACTCATATGAACCCAGTTTGGACACTACAGTCTTCATCTTTACTGCTATTTGAATTTTCGATCTATTCACCTAACCAAAAAAGCAGTCTGCAATTTGGTGCATGCTACTGAGGTGTGATTCTGATGCTTTACAGAGATCTTGATTGATGCGCCTTTTGTAAACCTTATGGAAAGATTATTTTAGGAGCTCAGCCGCAGTAAAAGTATCAAGCAGCTACGCGATCTGCTCTACCGGGTAGACCGCGTACTAGTCTAAAAAAACAACAATCCCTTTTCTGCAAGATTCCTTATGCACACTCTACAGTATCTAACTCCTTAACATACAGGTGTCTATGAGGTCACATCCCTGTTTCATATGTGTGAGATTAGCAGCCACAACTCTATTACTGTAGCAAACTATTTCATCCCTACCTGGATAGTTCAGGGCACTAACAGTATGACCGAAGTAGAAAGCCATTCAACATTTCATGATTCAGATAAATGAATGTATCACAAACATTGAGATAAACTGTGGATGAGGTATAAACAACTTAAAACCATAATGGCTTATTGCCAAACAGTAAATGGGTGAATTATCACTATCCAGGGTCTTTCCATTCACAAACTCATAAGATGGTGGATTTACTAGGTAAAGGTTCCCCAATTTAATGTTGAATGCCTCAAAAAAGTAGAGGATGTGCTACCTCTTTCAGTGACTTGTCAATCAGAGACCACAAAAACAGACCCATCTGCAAAACAGACATCAACCACAATCCTGAAAAACTAGCGAATGTCCAATCAGAGGCCCCGAGAAGCGTAGTATAGTGTACCAGTGTGGTCTGAGTGGCAGACTGAAGGACTTCTTAGCAGAGGCATAACAACAGTCTAGGCTGGTGTGGTATATCATTGGGCAGAACTGTTAGTAGCACATAGCCATACCACATGAAGGGCATTGTTTTATTCCAGACACAGTGGGCTTTCCAATTTATTGAGGTAGAAGCATCAAGTGGCATGCCTGCAGGCAACTCCGCACAAGCTATACATTTAAATCCTGAGGATTCTATGGAGCCATAGAGAACTCAGCTACCGTACTAGTCAGTAAGTTAAGCATGGCACGGCTTCCTGGCGCGTATTCCATCCTAGGGCCATTGCCTCTTGCACCATAAGGTTTATGGCAGTTTTTCTGTCCTGCTATAGTCTCATCTCTGAATATTTTAAGCCATCTGGTTCCTCATCGTACAATTCATAGTTCAAGACCACAACAGACCCGCCCGTATCAGATGGTTTTTATCACGAGGGCCCAATCATTTTCCAAATTTCCTCTTGATGTGACAAATTAAAGAAGGCCTTCTGCTTTCTGGTGTCCAAAGACTTATTTTCTTCAATGACAGCCAATTCGAATGTTGATATTTTGACTGGTATTTAATTGTGTTGGAACGTGGATTTGTTCCTCAATCCTGTGTTCAGTTCAAAGTCTCCTAATGTGGGACTAACCTGAAAAGTTGCTTTTAGTTTCATCTTACAAAAGAATTATGTAAGCTCACACCTCATGTTAAACTTGTCTAAGCATGCTGTAGGCTCTCTGACGTGTGTGTGTGTGTGTGTGTGGGGGGGGGGGGGGGGCAGATGATGAAGTATGATACCCAGGGTGGTGTGCGAGGCCTCGGCTTACAATGTTTGTATGAACTATTGGGCCTGCTGTACATGAAACGATATAGCAAAGCACAAAGAATATTTACATTTCCCCAACCAAATCAGCACAATAAAGTCCTAAAGGGATAACCCATGATGGCCTTGAAAGACCGGGCCTGTCTGTTTAGGTGATTTATACTATCTGACTGAGACACGTCTAAATTGCTGGTGGTACTTCTCGTTCTGTAGGCTCAGATCACTGGTCCCTCCTCCACAGAAAGATTTGCATCACTTGTGTTCTGGAGAGCACACCACTGCACCATGGCAGCTGCTCGGGAACAGGAACACAGAGGTACTCATCAGGACTGCCTCCAACTTGTACATTGCACAAGGTGCCAGAAGCAGCATGAAAGCTTAATGCGGACAGTACACCAAGGAACCTTCTACGTAGGGTTGGCCAACAGGTACACTCAAACAAAGATAATCTGCATGTCAAACATGGAAGGGAACCATAGCTCACATTCACCAATATAAAATAAAAGCCTAGAAGTGCATCTCTCCACATGCTAAGTTCATGCATCACGATTCTCATAACTCGTGCATCAATAACTTTTCGTACTGTGACCTTATGTCTGGTGATAGAGATAACTAAGAGTTCATGTCTTTAGAGTGAAACAGTGTACCAAAACCACACTTAGTCGCTTAAGGAGATTTCTCGATTTTCAGGTAACATTATCGCAGTCAGCTGAACTTAAGCTCTGAACAGAGAATCCATGACAGACGAACTCAATATCACAGATCTAAGCGGACCAGAAGAAACTCAACTAAAGTTAGCTCTTAATGAAAAGTTAGGTGTCTATTTGTTTACATTTCAAATTTTTGCTTGTGCTAGAATAGCCTTACAACTAGTATGGTTTAGGGTAGCATTAACTACAGGACTCTAAAATATACATCGAGTAGTGGGGGTCTCTGATTTGTCAGAGTTAAGTGCGGGATCTCCAGAAGATCTGTGGAGGTCTCTATGCCGAAGGTAAGGTTGGTGAGACAATGACTTGTCCCCACCCTGCAGATCAACAGGCTATATACAAGGCCCACAAACATACAGAGTGTTATATGAGGATTTCCACCATTAGGCACATTTTCATTGGCTGTCAAAACTATTAAACTTTAGTTTCTCAATATCTATGCTTAGTTTTTGGGGGTTCACTCTTAGGATCTCTATCAGCTTTTACCTAGCTGGTGTAGGGGTCTTTGTCAGCTTCTGTTGTCTGGTGGAAGAGGAAACGAGACGGGTGGGTAATATTGTGCTTATGTAAAGCTGTCATTTATGTAAACCCTATGTAACAAAAGTAGAATAGGAGTGCGCCCCGAGACCTGTTTTTTCACTCCCTCTAAATATTAATAAAAACATTGTTTCTAACTCACCGTAACGTACCTCAATGTCACCATCTGCAACACTGCTGGAAACGTGTGTCTGTTGCCCTATTTAAAAGGTACTCAAACAAACAGGGTTGGAAGAAGGGGAGGCTGATGTGGACTTGCTTGGATTTCTGGAGGAAATCACCCAGGCTACCGTGGGATGAAAAACACCAAGTAAAAGTCACCCAAGAAACAGATGTCCTCATCGCACTGACCCAAAGGAATTGTGTTTGTGTTGTCATAATTCAGAGCAAACAGCAAAGGGTCATCTTTCACACTGCATTTTATTAGACACATCCATACATAGAAATTGGATAATATGCGCCTTCGTGTATAAACCTTCAAATGATAATGATATTGAAAATTAAGACAGCGACAGAACACAACATCTCCCAACAGACTGGTGTGCAAACATACACTCTTCATGAAGAGAGAGACAGAGGAAGCAGTCACCCCAGCGATAACAAATGAAGGCAACACCCAGATTTAAAAAATAAAAATAAAAAAAAAACGCAAATCAGAAAGCATGCATTGCATAACATCCTAGTGATAGACAACATGTGTACGCCATGTCACTAGAAAGAGAAAATACCCCATGATATATAGGTTTGTAAAAACACTCCAGCGCAACTAATTTAACAACGGACATTAGAAAAATAAGAATTGTTAAAAAAATAAAAATAAAGTTACAAATGGAGGTCTGTGTGCAACGACATATACTCATGCACTAGGGGCTAAATTGAAATGCTTTCGGCTTGCGAGAACCAGTTCCACGATGGCCACCGGTGCAGTACAAAGCATGCACGGCCACCGGGGTGTGCACATATAATGATGCACCAGCAGACAATCTGAAGTATTGTGGTTTAACATTTTCAATTGGAAAAGTAAACAAAAACAAAAAAAATGCACAACCTCAAAAAGAAAAGCATGGCCCAGCAGCATTGTGCAGCTACCATGTCCTCAGAATGGGATGACCGAGTAACCAACACAAAGGGGAGCAAGCATACAGTTGAGTAGGTGGGGGAATTAAAATTTAAAAAACAAATGCATAACGAAAAATAGATCTCGTAGCAAGAAGAGGTGCAAGAACAATAGGAAATGAGGTAGCAAACAGAAGTTGTGATAGGAAGGGGGAACAAGTGGTCTGGAGGATTACAGCAAATGCATATGCACTCCCTCAAATTGCTAAAATAACAAAACACAAAAACAAATCTAACATACAAAGGAGAGACACATGAAGTCCCAAGGACTGCAGAACTAGACATTGTATCTATCCAAATATAAGCAGTGGATGGATGCAACTCATCCAAATAGAAACAATGTAAAACGGCCATGCTCTTGGGAGAGAATCACAAAAGGAAGGAAAGGCACTGAATAAGAAACAAGCGTATACAATTCATAAAGTCGAACATTAATAAGTAATTGCCTGACCTAAAGCCCACTCAAAGTGTTACTGTTGTACACAAGAGGTCTTCAACAACAGACAGCTGAAGCAGTCTGTAGGCGAGACCTAAAATGGGTTCTACACAGCTCAGTCTTATCCGGCATACACTAATGAATGGCATCGCAGTCCAGGCAACTGACCACAGCACTGCTGCTATATTATAAAGGTTAAAAAGGCTTCTCTGGCATCAATATGCGGAGAAGGCACTGGCGGGAATGCCATGGAAGATTCTGGATAAAGCACAATACACAGTGAATGGTGCAATTGCCACCGACTTGGCTGCCACTAGGTCGTGCCCTCCTGAGGGACTCTGCTGGTACTTTTAGATGAAGAATATAGCGGGGGCGGCTGCCAACAATTCTCTCCTTCGCTTCTAGGCGCTTACCAACTGAACCTTTTTTTGCCCCCAAGAAATAACACTATACATGCATGCGTGTTCACGCCAGTCCTCTTGTAACGAAGTTTGAATAGTTTTTTTTTTAAGCTCAGTTACAAGATAGCTGCCAGACAACCATTTTGGAAAGGTTTGATTTTGCCAATGCTGTGAATCGATTCAACAAGCATTGTCAAAGTTGAAATACGAGTGAGCTGGTACCAGACAGCGTCCGGAGGGGGTGGTTGTCTGGCTAGATGGCCCCCATTTCTATGTGGTGGTGGGCAAAAAAAACTTCAGGGGATAGCAGCACAGCGGAAAGATTACCACTGAAGCCCAATGTAACCTTCTACGGAAGGCTATGGAGCTAAGGATCATGCATTCCGCAAATAACTTAAACAAATACCAATAGTCAATAGTTGAGCTTTTGGACAACAGCTGTTTTTTGGCGAGACCCAACTAAAGAGCACCAATTACTATCAGGGGAGATAGGTGAGAAGACAGTGTAGCAGTTGAGAAGCGAGACCCACCCCATTATTTGGGAAACACTGGAGATCATACCTGTGGGTCAGAAATGACATTTCATACATAGAAGCAAAAGTGGTGTAGTCGGAAATGTAATTCCTGTAATCAGGAATCTGAAGTAGAATGGTATTTTGGAGAAACACCGGAGTTCTTCTATCCTACACAATACTTAGCAGGTATGCCTAAGCTCTAAGACTTCATGGCACTACAAAGGATTGCATCAGGGTGGCAGAATGTTAGACAGATGCAAGTGACAGATCCAAGTGTGCTCAAGAACTAAAAACATTCACAAGACCAGAGGAACATGCAAAGGATCAATAAAATATTTACTTTATGTGTTCTTGATGGCCGGATCCTTCCACGGTTTTCGCCCCCCACCTTTGCTCTTTCTCACTCACGTCGTTCTGTAAAAATAGGCATCAGTTAAAAGAGGAGCAATAGGAAGTGCTGTAACAGGAGAGGAGCAAATCACAAATACTTAGAAATAGTTCGCCCACCAAATCATTCTGATTACGTTGGCTCTCGAAAGATGCCACATTGTCCACAAATTGACCATACTGTGATCCAAACAGCTCTCTTTTCCCACCAACATGAAGCAAGCTGCAGATAATCTATGCAAAGTGACAAGTAGGTGTGCTGAGCTGCATCTCGTTCAACACTTCACAATTATATGCGTAGATCTACAAAGTAAGTCTTGAAACCACATGTGCTTCTCCCAACGCAAGGCATACTATGGTCAACATGCTTCCTACCACACACACTGAAAGGGCGTCCAAGAAAAAAAACAAGAACACTTAAAGGGCTACACAATTGTTGAAGTACATATAATACTGCAAAGCCGCACTAGCACCAAGCATTGAAAGTAGCACAGGGCAGAGGTGAGATGAAGGAGTCATCAAAAATGACCTGAGTGGATCTTCAACAGTGTCCATGTAGGACCAGATAATGCTCCAAATCAGAGATATGGCTTTTGGAGATTTTTTAAGCTACCTCCAAGTGAATATAGGTAACAAGCATTAAACATTTTTAAAACTGAACAAGTACTTACCACAAAATCAGGATCAGTCTCCCAGTCATCTGCTCCATCTTCTGTGGAGACCGAAAAGGAGTGTCCTGCGGATGCCTTCCACATCTGTAAGGCAAGATGTAGAGTCAGAAAGATGCATCATTCGTGGTTCCTTTCACCAGGAGATATCCTATACCATATATCTGTGCAAACCATATGGCTGAGGTTAAGGACCAAAATAGGCCAAAGAGCTCTTCAGCTTACTGCAACCCCTTCGAAAAAGGTCCCTGATGCTTTAGAAGTCACCCTGATTTACTGCTGCGTGTTAGTCAATGCTAGGTACATCCTCACAAAATTACTATAATTTGTGAATGGTATTTCCAAGATATCGTAGTAACAATATGGTTGATCGGGGAAGCGATCCAAGAAGGATTAAGGAAGAAAAGCCTAACAGTTGATTCAGGAGTTTCACTGAACACCTGGGTTTCAAGACCCAGGCTTTTCTGAACGTAAAAGGCTTACCGACCCATGCATGCAGACGCCCTTCTGCAGTACCCTGTGATTCCCACCGTTCTGGCAAAGACAGAAGCAGGCCCAGTTACAGAGAACAAAACAGTCGAAGACACTTCAAGACACCGTCTCTGCAGATCTGAACATAAGCACCAAATGTAATTGCAGAGATGCCTGCAGAAAGTCTGAATAAGAACCTCAACGATACAGTGGTTACTGCTTTAGGGTCGAATTTAGAGTTTGGTGGACGGGTTACTCCGTCACAACAGTGACAGATATCCCATCCGATGAAATATAAATCCAATTATTTCCTATGAGATTTACATTCGGCGGATGGGATATCTGTCCCCGTGGTGTTGGAGTAGCCCATCTGCCCGGATCTAAATCAGGTCCCTAGCCTTTCAGTTACTATGCATTATACGCAACAGGTGCCACCTGTACCAACCTAAACTAGAAAATCATTTTATGGATCTGGCGGGAATGAAAGGTTGAGGAAATCCAAGGAAATAATCTGTTGCTACAGTAACAAGCCCACTTAGTTGAACTTGCATTTCATGATTAAAGTAATGCGCATCTAGGATTTCTGTTGCAGGAGAAAACAAGACCCTTTTTAGGTCGAGCCTCTCAGACAGCATTTGCCCTGTCCATTGCACGGCATAGTGTGGCTTACCAAGAACTGAGGGGCTTGAAGCCCGCCCATTACTTACATCTCACTCATTTGCCTACTTCTTATTCGCGTCCCAGCTTGCCAATCTCGGGTTTGTCCCTTCGTGCATGGAGCACTGCCTCTTTACAATTGGCGGGAATCCCCGATTGCTTCTCAAGCACTACTTTTTTTCTTTTGTGTGAAGCACTCCATTTTAGTGTGTGTGTGTTTCCAAGATGCCTCCCGTGTGTACGTCTCTCCTCTTGCATTCAAGTGTTGCTTCATTTCCCGTGTGCTTCTCCCCATAGCTTCTCCCACCTGCTATCTCTGTGTTACTTTCTCCCAACCTCCATGTTGCTTTCATTCCTGCCCTCCACTACATTGCTTTCGAGTCTTCTACAGTCTTTCCCCATCACTTTCACATCTCTCCTCATTTCCGCTCCCCCACTCGCCTGCTGGGGGGAAGTGGACCACACGCTTTTGTGCATTTTACTTTTCTTTTTTAGCTATTGGTCCAGGATGAACAATGGGGCTCTGCAGATGCTGTGCAAGCATGGCTTAAAACCACTGACAAAGCCAATTCGAGACCTACTGGCTTTGCCAATGCTTCTTACACGAACAACAATGGAGATGCATGGCAGGTACTCCAGCTTGTGTGCAGTACACCAACAACTGCAATCCATTCAGGAATTTAACAATTTAACCTTGCCAACCAGTAAAATGGATCAGTGTGGCAGTAACTCGGCACTGGTTAAACCTAGTGTCTATAAAGTTCTAGTGGAGCACTAATTTTACTGGGTACGAATATGGTGTCATGAAGTAATGCATACCTCCATTTAGGAGCTACATGAACCATATAAGAATTGGCAGAAATGCACCCAAGGTGTGTGGCCCTCTCAACTGGTGCCATCCCTACACCTAGAGGTAAGAATTAAAAATGTGACCATCAATAGAGAAACTCTCCTATTAATAATACATTAAGTAAAAGAAAGGCACTCTGCTTATTCAATGTAATTCAAGTATACAAATACCACATACATGTGTACATTAAAAGACAATTTTTTTAATTGACCATGGTGAAAAGTGCACAAAAATCCAAATACTTTCCTCGTATTCATCCAAGATAAATTAAAGTCACTTTTCGAAGATTTAACTGAAAAGTGACACCAACACATGGTCCACAAAAAAAAAAAAAAAAACACACATTTCACGTCTTTCAGGTTATCATTTTTTAAAAAGAGAATATTGATTGAACCAATCCAAATATTCCTCTGCAGATCTATAATGATAATAGAAAGAAGAAGAAAAATTCAAACTATTTAGAGAAAGTGCCCTGACTCCTCACAAATGTAGACAGCAAACAGCATCACCAGTGCTAGACCATAAACAACTCCAGAGCAGAAAAGATGTGATGCTCCAGGAATACACAAGAGTCACTCGGAATCATTTCCAACAAGGAAATTGGAATTCTTCCCTAAAATAGGCTCCAGCAGCTGGTTTGGGGTGCTATGTCCCCAGGGGACAGATGTAAGCTGGCTGTTGGATGTCTTTGAGCAGCAGTTATTGGATCCAAGAGACAGGGCTTTGGACTTCCTACATCCCTACCCATACCCTGCGACCGACCCTCAAGAGCCTGCCAGAGTTCAAGTGTGGTATAACTTCACGTATTATGCAGGCGAGTACAAAAATTCTGTGGATGTTAAAACTTGGGCTTATGTCCATACCTTTATTAATAGAAAGTGTTGCTTGCTACAGTAACAAACAGGCTTGAAAAATACAGTCACAGCCACAAATATAAGTAAAGGAACCAGGGGTACTATGAGCATCACTACGCTTTTTCCTTGGCAACACTCGGAAGACTGTAGGAGGCTGGACTGGCTTGTAGTGAGTACCAAGGGGTACTTGCACCTTGCACCAGGCCCAGTTATCCCTTATTAGTGTATAGGGTGTCTAGCAGCTTAGGCTGATAGATAATGGTAGCTTAGCAGAGCAGCTTAGGCTGAACTAGGAGACGTGTGAAGCTACTACAGTACCACTTAGTGTCATATGCACAATATCATAAGAAAACACAATACACAGTTATACTAAAAATAAAGGTACTTTATTTTTATGACAATATGCCAAAGTATCTTAGAGTGTACCCTCAGTGAGAGGATAGGAAATATACACAAGATATATATACACAATAGCAAAAATATGCAGTATAGTCTTAGAAAACAGTGCAAACAATGTATAGTTACAATAGGATGCAATGGGGAAACATAGGGATAGGGGCAACACAAACCATATACTCCAGAAGTGGAATGCGAACCACGAATGGACCCCAAACCTATGTGACCTTGTAGAGGGTCGCTGGGACTATTAGAAAATAGTGAGAGTTAGAAAAATAACCCTCCCCAAGACCCTGAAAAGTGAGTGCAAAGTGCACCAAAGTTCCCCTAAGGACAAAATAGTCGTGTTAGAGGGAAAATGCAAGGAAAACACAAATCAGCAATGCAACAACGATGGATTCCTGACTGAGGGTACCTGTGGAACAAGGGGACCAAGTCCAAAAGTCACAAGCAGCTCGGAGATGGGCAGATGCCCAAGAAATGCCAGCGGTTGGTGCAAAGAAGCTCTTACTAGGCTGAAGAACTGTGAATACTGCAGGAACGACAAGGGCTAGAGACTTCCCCTTTGGAGGATGAATCCCCCACGCCTTGGAGAGTCGTGCAGAAGTGTTTTCCCGCCGGATGGACGCCAACAAGCCTTGCTACACGCAAATCGTGCGTTTGGCGTTTTTGGACGCTGCTGGGGCCCAGGAGGGACCAGGAGGTCGCAAATTGGACCTGCAGAGAGAGGGGACGTCGAGCAAGACAAAGAGCCCTCACTGAAGCAGGTAGCACCCGGAGAAGTGCCAGAAACAGGCACTACGAGGATGCGTGAAACGGTGCTCGCCGAAGTTGCACAAAGGAGTCCCACGTCGCCGGAGACCAACTTAGAAAGTCGTGCAATGCAGGTTAGAGTGCCGTGGACCCAGGCTTGGCTGTGCACACAGGATTTCCGCCGGAAGTGCACAGGGGCCGGAGAAGCTTGCAAAGTCGCGGTTCCCAGCAATGCAGCCCAGCGAGGTGAGGCAAGGACTTACCTCCACCAAACTTGGGCTGAAGAGTCACTGGACTGTGGGGGTCACTTGGACGGTGTCGCTGGATTCGAGGGACCTCGCTCGTCGTGCTGAGAGGAGACCCAAGGGACCGGAGATGCAGCTTTTTGGTGCCTGCGGTTGCAGGGGGAAGATTCCGTCGACCCACGGGAGATTTCTTCGGAGCTTCTGGTGCAGAGAGGAGGCAGACTACCCCCACAGCATGCACAAGCAGGAAAACAGTCGAGAAGGCGGCAGGATCAGCGTTACAGAGTTGCAGTAGTCGTCTTTGCTACTATGTTTGCAGGTTTGCAGGCTTCCAGCGCGGTCAGCGGTCGATTCCTTATCAGAAGGTGAAGAGGGAGATGCAGAGGAACTCGGCTGAGCTCATGCATTCGTTATCTGACGTTTCCCCAGAGACAGAGACCCTAAATAGCCAGAAAAGAGGGTTTGGCTACCTAGGAGAGAGGAAAGGCTACTAACACCTGAAGGAGCCTATCACAAGGAGTCTCTGACGTCACCTGGTGGCACTGGCCACTCAGAGCAGTCCAGTGTGCCAGCAGCACCTCTGTTTCCAAGATGGCAGAGGTCTGGAGCACACTGGAGGAGCTCTGGACACCTCCCAGGGGAGGTGCAGGTCAGGGGAGTGGTCACTCCCCTTTCCTTTGTCCAGTTTCGCGCCAGAGCAGGGGCTAAGGGGTCCCTGAACCGGTGTAGACTGGCTTATGCAGAATTGGGCACCTCTGTGCCCAACAAAGCATTTCCAGAGGCTGGGGGAGGCTACTCCTCCCCTGCCTTCACACCATTTTCCAAAGGGAGAGGGTGTCACACCCTCTCTCAGAGGAAGTTCTTTGTTCTGCCATCCTGGGCCAGGCCTGGCTGGACCCCAGGAGGGCAGATGCCTGTCTGAGGGGTTGGCAGCAGCAGCAGCTGCAGAGAAACCCCAGGAAGGGCAGTCTGGCAGTACCAGGGTCTGTGCTACAGACCACTGGGATCATGGAATTGTACCAACAATGCCAGGATGGCATAGAGGGGGCAATTCCATGATCATAGACATGTTACATGGCCATATTCGGAGTTACCATGGTGAAGCTACATATAGGTAGTGACCTATATGTAGTGCACGCGTGTAATGGTGTCCCCGCACTCACAAAGTTCAGTGAATTGGCTCTGAACAATGTGGGGGCACCTTGGCTAGTGCCAGGGTGCCCTCACACTAAGTAACTTTGCACCTAACCTTTACCAGGTAAAGGTTAGACATATAGGTGACTTATAAGTTACTTAAGTGCAGTGTAAAATGGCTGTGAAATAACGTGGACGTTATTTCACTCAGGCTGCAGTGGCAGGCCTGTGTAAGAATTGTCAGAGCTCCCTATGGGTGGCAAAAGAGATGCTGCAGCCCATAGGGATCTCCTGGAACCCCAATACCCTGGGTACCTTAGTACCATATACTAGGGAATTATAAGGGTGTTCCAGTAAGCCAATGTAAATTGGTAAAAATGGTCACTAGCCTGTTAGTGACAATTTGAAAGTAATGAGAGAGCATAACCACTGAGGTTCTGGTTAGCAGAGCCTCAGTGAGACAGTTAGGCACCACACAGGGAACATATACATGCACACCTATGAGCACTGGGGCCCTGTGTGACAGGGTCCCAGTGACACATACATATAGGCCACAAACCTATGAGCACTGGGGTCCTGACCAGCAGGATCCCAGTGACACATAACAAACATACTGAAACCATAGTGTTTTCACTATGAGCACTGAGGCCTGGCTATCAGGATCCCAGTGAGACAGTGAAAACAGTGACAAACACCCTGACATACACTCACAAACAGGCCAAAAGTGGGGGTAACAAGGCTAGAAAGAGGCTACCTTCTCACAAAGACATACTACATAAATAAGTTTAAGGATAATGCAGCTAAAACTTATCCTTGTTCAACACTAAGCATGACTGTAAGAGATGGGGGGGGGGGGGGTTCCACTTCTGACCATAAGAACACGAGCAAAGCTTACTCAATATCACACATCCCAGGGGGTAATTAGGAGTCCCACACAGAGTCCAATCAATCGAGCTGGACACGGAACAACGCAAATCAATAAATTCCAGGACTAAGTGGAGTTTTGTAAACATAACAATTGTAAACGTAAAAAAAAAAAGACAACCACTGTTACGCAGTGCCTATTTCAGATCTGAAACTTGCTTACGTAGGCAAAATGATGCCTTCAGCACAAACAACATTTACTTTTCATCTTTTGATTTTTCTGCTGTTGAATCAAAGAGTGCAAGTGACAAGTAAATTACTATCACTTATTTTAGGAATGGGTATTAGGGGCGCAGCCTTCTGGGAGGAACCAACCTCTACCTGCCTGTAGAAATGGTGTTTAAGGTGTCCAAAGGATACAAGTTGCAGAGCCAGATATGACTTTTATGGATATAGGTTGTTCGACTTTGCAATAAATGAGGTTTTCTCTTTTCTTCACAACCAGGATCCACGGCCCAATGTCAAAGTCTGTCGTACTGTGGGAGATGTGGCTTCCACCATTACACGAATACCATGAACACAGCGATATCACCTGAAAATGTAGCCGAAACAATCAATCCAGCCAACTGAAGAATTCCTGGACAGAACTTTCAACTCTAGGCTAGCTGAGAAAAGAATTCTATAGAGCCTCAATTATCTGCCTTCTTTCAAGTCAATTATCGGTTTGTCTGTAAGCACTTGAGAGACGGGGCACTGAGTATGTGCTCAGTCAGGTTCTCAAGGATGCCTCATGGCCTTAAGCAATTTTGTTTAACTAAGGCCTTCTTCTTTCAAGAGTAAAGAACTAGTTCCACAGCTTTATGTTTACAAATAGATGTACAGGTCATGCTGAAAAGTTATTTAAAATATTTTGTCAAATTTACAAAGAACGTCTATAAAAAATACAAAATTGGATGACCAGAGACCGAACACAATAGCCAACCACAGACAAAGGGAGTTCAGTTCCTCGCTTAACATTATATGTCTAATGAGGTGAAGGCGTGCCCAAAGCACTGCATTAGTGTGGGACAAATAGTCCCTTCCAGGTGAGCGGGTTACAACTTAAACATTTTACATCAATCTCAGCTTCAACCTGAGAAAAGCGATTTGTTTGCGGTTTTGCATTGTGACTACCTAGTATCTATTACAAGGTTAATCCTTTGATCTCACACTTTTTCATCTCCATTTCTCCCTTTGTCACGGTTTTCTAAGCTTTCTCTTCCACCCTCTTTCTTTGGTTCAAAGTCTGATGACAAAAAATATAAGTCCAAGGGACCTACTTACAAAGGCATTTTTGAGTACGTAACACAGTGTTCCTTTACATGTTACATGTCCTTCAGAGTTGGCCCCCAATAGTCTATAGTGGGAATATGCATACATTGTTAGCACAAACAAAGGGCAGTGCCCTCTTTGCACTTTTACTGATAGGGAGATGCAGGTTTCAGGGAAGGCTCATAAAAGTATGTAAAAGTAAGTTAAAAAAAAAAAAAAGTACTTCTAAACCTTAACTTGTAAAAGAATGTGTTGGTGCACCCGGCTCCGTTCAGATGCCTGCGGCTGGTCAGTGCACTGCATACCAAGAATGCGTAGTCCTAAATCCTCCTCAGGACCCTTTAATCCACTACCAGACACATTCCCCCTCATTTTAGATCACTCTTACAGGCGCCTGCTTTCTCCCTTTGTGACGGTTTTCCCATCCTTCTCTTCCTCAGTCTTTCCATTTTGTGTATTTTCCTCTCAAAGGTCTGACCGGCAACCCCAACGAGTGCCGGTGGCTCCCACAGGTAAACATCGGCTCAAATAAAGCACTCCTCCTGATTTCCTACTTCCCGCACTCAAATGCTTTTCTGAGTTGGCCCCCAACCTTCTATATTGGGAATTAAATTGGAGCATTCATATGCAGTTAAGACAAAAAGAAAGACCACCACCACCACCACTCGCTTACAGAGCGCTAAAGCCTAAGGTGCGTTTAGACACTCCCCCGCCAGCTGCCATTCCGTTACAGTCTACAAATATCGCGACTGCCTACAGAACTGGTTAGTGAATTAAACTCTGGTTAGTATTATTAAAAAAAACAAAATTACAAAAAAAAAAAAAAAAATACAAAAAAAAAATTACAAAAAAAAAAAAAAAAAAAAAAAAAAAAAAAAAAGGGACACACCACACCTACACATACTCACATTCTTAATGAGAATGTGAAGCTCTCAAAACGGTGCCACTTTCCAGACATTCCGCATACATGTCTACATAGAGAGATTTGCCAGGAATGGCTAATAAGTTGGTCTCCTGCGATACGCTGGCACTCTTAACATTTTGCCCCTCTACTTTCCCCAAACAGTATTATAAAAGTAGTATTATTGGTGAACTTCTATTACTTTATGCACAAAAGGGAAACACAGGGTTTACATTAGGAGTGCCATGCAGGTGCAGCCACTCTTCAACCAGTTCCAGTACACTGCCCATTGCCGCAAAGACAGCGCCATTCCCAGGGTTCAGCTTAGGTTTATCCAGTTAAATATGGTCTGACCTAGAACTCCTGCCTCGGGAATCCCACAATTCTAAAAGGTAAAGAAGATGTACTAGTCCTAGAAAATGGAGGACGGTGTAATATATATATATATATTTTTTTTTTAAAGACACCACTTTAGTGGCCTGGGAAGAAACTAAAACCAATCGAGTGTAAGAAACAGTGGCCACTGCATGAACTGAAATAGTGAGGTGGCATCAGTCCAAATGTAAAAATGTATCCAAGACCCAATCCTACACCAAGGACCCATTGGACATCCAGGCGACCATGTAGACCTGCTCAAAGCAAACACGCTAGTAACTAATCTATGTCTCAACCTTTAAAATCCCCGAAAAGAAAAGAAAAGAAAAGAAAAGAAAAGAAAAAAAAAAAAAAACACTTATTGTTCATTATAAATAAAAATAAATGGAAATAATTTAAAAAGTACAAAACAAAAAACAGGATACAGAAGGCTGCTTCAAGGGAAACTAGCTTGATTCACTACACGCCTAATTGTTAAAATCAGCTGTAATTACAAACTAATAGCAGAACCCTCTACACGCATACATCACTCTTTACTCAGGCCAATGAGTCTGAAGTCTGGGTTGGAAAGCCCAGTTTCCTCCTGCCACTGCTGAACTCTGCCAGGACTGTCCTGGCTAACCAAAACTTTAAAGGCATCTAGGACCTTTTCTGATGTACGCTTGAAGGTTAAAGTTAAAACCACAAATAAAACCAATACTGCTTTGATAATTCTCTTACATGGGAAGTCTGGTGCAGCGCAAAGTTACAGGGCGAAGGGATATACACACAGCTGGAAGATCCAGTGGCAATAAAACAACCTTCAGAAAATTACTACCAGTTTGGGTTTTTTTTTGCTATAGAAGGAAGGAAGCTATGCTGTATTGAAGGAAATGATGCACTGCTGCTCTCTGTTCCACCTGTGTGAAGAAATGTTGCACTGCTGAGGCATCTGTTCTCTATGAGAAACATGTTTGTAGTGTACATGTGTACGGTAAGCACTTTTGCTGCAGATGGGACTCTGCGGAACGGAAGCAAGAACTGCTGTGTGTCCTGTGTGGGCAAGGGACACTTGCACTGCTGTGCGTCCTGTGTGGACGAGGGACGCTTGCACTGCTGTGCGTCCTGTGTGGACGAGGGACGCTTGCACTGCTGTGCGTCCTGTGTGGACGAGGGACGCTTGCACTGCTGTGCGTCCTGTGTGGACGAGGGACGCTTGCACTGCTGTGCGTCCTGTGTGGACGAGGGACGCTTGCACTGCTGTGCGTCCTGTGTGGACGAGAGACACTTGCACTGCTGTGCGGGCAAGGGACGCTTGCACTGCTGTGCGTCCTGTGTGGGTGAGGGACGCTGTGTGGGCGAGAGACGCTTGCACTGCTGTGCGTCCTGTGTGGACGAGGGACGCTTGCACTGCTGTGCGTCCTGTGTGGACGAGGGACGCTTGCACTGCTGTGCGTCCTGTGTGGACGAGGGACGCTTGCACTGCTGTGCGTCCTGTGTGGACGAGGGACGCTTGCACTGCTGTGCGTCCTGTGTGGACGAGGGACGCTTGCACTGCTGTGCGTCCTGTGTGGACGAGAGACACTTGCACTGCTGTGCGGGCAAGGGACGCTTGCACTGCTGTGCGTCCTGTGTGGGTGAGGGACGCTGTGTGGGCGAGAGACGCTTGCACTGCTGTGCATCCTGTGTGGGCGAGGGACGCTTCCATTGCTGGGCGTCCTGTGTGGGCGAGGGACGCTTTCATTGCTGGGCGTCCTGTGTGGGCGAGGGACGCTTCCATTGCTGGGCGTCCTGTGTGGGCGAGGGACGCTTGTACTGCTGCAGTAGTTGGTCAGGATGGAGGAGAGTCGTGCACTGCTGATGCTTGTTCTGCACAAGTCAGAGTGAAGCACAAAGCTTGCACATCTGCAGTAATTTGTCCGTTTGTAAGGGAAACGCACTGCGGTCTCTTGTGCTAAACATGTGTACGAGGGAAGCTTGCACTGCTGTATGTCATGTGTCAGCAAGGGAAGCTTGTACTTCTGTTTGTCCTGTGTAGATAAGGGAAGCTTGCACTGTTTATGCTGTGCTATTGTAATTTTTTTTTTTTTGCTTTGTATTTTCTTCACTTGAGTCAGCAGTTGCCTACAAAGAGATCCTCTGCTTAATTGCGGACCCACTGTTGCTGAATATGTCATATGACCATTTCAAAAGTTATAGTTAACCTCGTGGTCTGGTGAATGCCCTTGAGATCGAGTGAGTCAACAGAGGTTGGAAACTTTTCCTTGGACCAGTCCCTTTTATCTTAATAAGGTTTTGTGTACAAGATTTAAAAAAAACACGCGTTGGCAAAACCACTAGTTTAAGTATTTGTAATTTGAAAAGGTTGTAGCATTTGCCATGGGAAGTAAAATCTCCCCTCACCCACACAGGACATACAGCAGTGTAAGCTTCCCTCGCCGACACATGACATGCAAACTTTTTTCATCCACACAGGAAGTACAGAAGTTCAAGCTTCCCTCGCCCACATAGGACGTACAGCAGTGCAAGCTTCCCTCGCCGACACAGGATATGCAAGCATCCCTGGCCCACACAGGATGTTCAGCAGTTAAAGCTTCCCTTGCCCACACAGGACATAACAGTTAGCCAGTGGCTTGAGACATTGTCAATTACACTTAGGATCAGCCCACAGTGGTACTGAAGTCTCGCTGTTTTTCTATTGACTCGTTAGATGGGCACTTCCGCCTCAACTGGAGAGAACAAATCTATTTTTCAACTGTTTTTTCTGTGCTTTATTGCAATTGAGTTGTTTTGTATGGCGTGCATTTCATCTGCAAATATCGTAAGTACCCCATGCAAATATCAAACAAATTGACTTGGCCAGTGGTTGTTTTTCCTGTCACTGCCTACAATGCCTCCAAATCCAAAGTTAGAAAGGTTAGAGTCGGGGACAGCACTGCTAGTACTCCTACCTCAAACTGACATCCATTGATGCAGCCCGATGGTCTTCCACTGTTGCTAAAAAGTCTTAAAAACAAAAATTGCCAAGTGTTTCTAAATCTGTATTATCAGCCAGATCCCATGTACCCAAGAAAAACTGCTCCTTTCCTGCCAGGATTTTCCTAATCTGGGTTTGAAAAAGCCATACAGTTTAATCAATCAAATTTATAAAGCGCGCTACTCACCCGTGAGGGTCTCAAGCCGCTAGGGGTGGGGGTCACTGCTGCTCGAAGAGCCAGGTCTTGAGCTGCCTCCGGAAGGTGAGGTGGTCCTGAGGGGGGTGGGGAGGGAGTTCCACGTCTTGGCTGCCAGGTAGGAGAAGGATCTCCTACCCGCAGTAGTATGGCGGATGCGAGGGACGGCGGCGAGTGCAAGGCTGGTGGAACGAAGAAGATGGGTGGGCGTGTAGAAGAAGGTGAGGCGACGGTTGAGGTATTCGGGGCCCTTGTTGTGGAGGGCTTTGTGTGAGGAGCCTGAAGGTGATCCTTTTGTTGATGGGGAGCCAGTGCAGGTGTCTCCGGTGGGCGGAGATGGGGCTGTGGCAGGGTACGTCGAGGATGAGGCGTGCAGAGGCGTTTTGTATTCGCTGAAGACGTTTCTGAAGTTTTGCGGTGATTCCTGCGTATAGGGTGTTTCCGTAGTCTAGACGGTTCGTGACGAGGGCGTGGGTCACAGTTTTTCTGGTGTCAGTGGGGATCCAGCTGAAGATCTTTCGAGCATGCGGAGAGTGAGGAAGCAAGAGGAGGAGACAGCGTTGACTTTTTTGGTCATGGTGAGAAGGGGGTCCAGGATGAATCCGAGGTTGCGTGCGTGGTCTGAGGGGGTCAGTGTGTTGCCCAGAGCCGTGGGCCACCAGGAGTCGTCCCAGGCGGACGGGGTGTTTCCGAGGATGAGGACTTCCGTTTTGTCCGAGTTCAGCTTCAGGCGGCTGAGTTTCATCCATTCTGCGACGTCTTTCATTCCATCCTGCAGGTTGGTTTTGGCGGTGGCTGGGTCTTTGGTGAGGGAAAGTATCAGCTGGGTGTCGTCAGCGTAGGAGATGATGGTGATGTTGTGTTTGCGTGCGATGTCGGCGAGGGGGCTCATGTAGACATTGAAGAGAGTCGGGCTGAGCGAGGAGCCCTGTGGGACGCCGCAGATCTCGGTGGGATCCGAGCGGAACGGCGGGAGGTAGACTGTTTGGGAGCGGTCAGAGAGAAAAAAGGCGATCCAATCCAGGGCCTGTCCTTGGATACCGGTGGAGCGGAGGCGGGATATTAGGGTGCGGTGGCAGACGGTGTCGAAGGCAGCCGAGGAGGATGAGGGCGGCTGTTTCTCCGTTGTCCAGCAGAGTTCGGATGTCTTCGGTGACTGCGATGAGGGCGGTTTCCGTGCTGTGGTTGGCCCGGAATCCGGATTGGGAGGGGGTCGAGCAAGTTGTTGTCTTCGAGGAAGTTAGTCAGTTGTTTGTTGACGGCCTTCTCGATGACTTTGGCCGGGAAGGGGAGGAGCGAGATGGGGCGGAAGTTCTGCAGGTCGCTGGGGTCCGCCGTGGGTTTCTTCAGGAGAGCGTTGACTTCCGCGTGTTTCCAGCTCTCGGGGAAGGTGGCAGATGCAAACGAGCAGTTGATGATGGTCTGGAGATGGGGGGGCGATGAGGTCGTCGGCTTTGTTGAAGATGTAGTGTGGGCAAGGGTCCAAGGGGGCACCGGAGTTGATGGTGTTCATGGTAGTTTTGGTCTCTTTGGCGCTGATGGGTGTCCAGGCGTTGAGGGGGATGGCTGGGGTTGTGGGATCCGTGGTGGTCGGCGGGGTCTGTGGACCGAAGCTGTCGTGTAGGTCGGTGATCTTTCGGTGGAAGAAGGTAGCGAGGGAGTTGCAGAGTTCTTGTGTGGGCGAGATGGAGTTGGAGCTGGCGTTGGGATTGGAGAGCTCTTTGACGATGTTGAAGAGTTCTTTGCTGTTGTGAGTATTCTTGTCCAGCCTTTCTTTGAAGGATGCTCTTTTGGTGGCGTGAATCAGCTGGTGGTGTTCGCGGGTGGCGATTTTGAGGGCTGACATGTTTTCTGCGGTGTGATCTTTGCGCCAGGTTTTCTCGAGGGTACGGTAGTTTTTTTGGGATTCTTTGAGGGCGTCTGTGAACCATTGAGGTTTCCTGGTGTTGGTCTGTCTTGGGAGACGTCTGAGGGGGGCGAGGTTGTCAGCGCAGTGGGTAATCCACTGTGAGAGGCTGAGGGCTGCGTTGTTGGTGTCGGAGGTGATGGTAGGTTGGTTGTGGTTGAGAGTGGAAAGTAGCTGTTCTGTGGAGATTTTGTTCCAAGGTCTGCGAGGGATGAGTTGTGTGCGAAGGTGGAGAGTCTTGCGTTTGAAAGTGAAGTGGACACATCTGTGGTCGGTCCAGTGTATTTCGGATGAGTGGCTGAAGGATACGTGGTTGCTGGCGGTGAAGATTGGGTCGAGCGTGTGTCCGGCGATGTGGGTGTTCACCAGTTGCTTGAGACCGAGGTTGGCGAGGTTGTCGAGCAGGGTGGTGGTGTTGGTGTCGTTGTTCTGCTCCAGGTGGAAGTTCAGGTCTCCGAGGAGGATGTAGTCTGGCGAGGCTAAGGCGTGCGGGGAGATGAAGTCTGTGATTGATTCGCTGAAAAGGGCGCGTGGTCCAGCGGGCCTGTAGATGAGAGTTCCTCTGAGGGTGGTCCTGGGGTCGGTGTGGATCTGGAAGTGCATGTGTTCGGCGGCGAGGGGGGTGTCTTCGGTGGAGGTAGTGACGTTGATGGAGTTCTTGAATATGATGGCGATTCCTCCTCCGACTTGGTTGGTGCGGTCTTTCCTGGCGATCTTGTAGCCGTCAGGGATGGCTATGGCGATGTCGGGGGCCGAGGAGGCGTTCATCCAGGTCTCAGTGATGAAGGCGACGTCCGGTGTGGTAGCGTCCAGGAGGTCCCATAGTTCAATGGCATGCTTGTGGACTGAGCATGCGTTGATGAGGATGCACTTGAGGTGGTTATTGGCGCGTGGGCTGGTGGGCGGGGTGCAGTCGCAGTGGAAGGTATGCTTGCAGGTTAGACATGCGAAGGGTCCATGAGTGCGTTTCGGGCTGGCTTGGAAGCAGGTTGTAGAACGTCCCGGGTTGAGTGCGTGGAGGGAAGCGGGGGTTGTAGCGGAGCTGCGGGGTTTGGGAGTGCTGGGGGCCAGGGGTCATGGCGCTGGGCACGGTCCAGGCGTGGATGGGCGCAGACGGGCTTGCCTTTGGCGCGCCAGCGGCGCAGCCGAACAGCAGCCGCCATAAGATGGAGGTGGGGGGGGGGAGGAGGGGTCAGCTGGGGGCGGGAGGGAGGGCGACGAATGGGAGCAGGGGGGGCGGGCCGCACGGGTGGCGGGAAAGCAGAGGGCGGGGGCGTCAGAAAGAAGGGAAAGTGTGAAAAAAATGGAAAATCCACAGGAGATGGAGGCGAAAACGAGGAGCAATGACAGGGGGACAGCAGAGGAAAAACGAAGAAGAATGGATGAGGGAGAGAGCAGCGGCAAGCGAAGAAAAATGGACGAGGGAGAGAGCAGCGGAAAACTGAGGTAAATGGATAGTACAGAAAACGAAGGAAGATGGACAACACATGAACAGCAGAACATGAGGGATAAATGGACAGTAAATGGACAGTACAGAAAACGAAGGAAGATGTACAACACAGGAACAGCAGAAAACGAGGGAAGATGGACAGTACAGATAACGAAGGAAAAGAAAATACACAGGAGATGGAGGCGAAAACGAGGAGCAAGGACAGGGGGAGAGCAGAGGAAAAACGAAGAAGAATGGATGAGGGAGAGGGCAGAGGCAAGCGAAGAAAAATGGACGAGGGAGAGAGCAGCGGAAAACGGAGCTAAATGGACAGTAAAGAAAACGAAGGAAGATGTACAACACAGGAAGTGCAGAACACGAGGGAAGATGGACAGTACAGAAAACGAAGGAAGATGTACAACACAGGAACAGCAGAAAACGACGGAAGATGGACAGTACAGATAACGAAGGAGGATGGACAACGCAGGAACAGCAGAACACGAAGGAAAATGGACAGTACAAGGAACAGCAGAAAAACGGAGGAACATGGACAGTACAAGGAACAGCAGAACACGAAGGAAAATGGACGAGATAGAGGACCGCAGAAGAACGAAGGGAAATGGACAAAGACAGAGAACAGCAGAGGAACGAAGGAAATATGGAACAGAGAGAGCTCAGAAGACAGAAGAGAAGAACGAGGGGCTGGACAGGGGGGAGCGCAGGGAGTACTTACGGTCTGCTGGAGGTGGCAGGAGCCTGGGCAGGTGGAGCTGCAGCGGCGGGGGAAGCGACCTACCCTAGGGTCAAGGGTCGCCCCTCATCTCACACAAGGTGCTACAAATTCATTGATGGTACAGACTACAAAAAAGATTGCCGCATCACCCAAGGGGTTGCAACAGAGGACAAGTTAGCATTGCTCCCTGCAAAGGATGAATTATCTTCCTCGGAGTGTCATGAGGCACCCGGAAGATGTTTTTGACCCCACAAAAGGATGTCATTGGAGGAACAGGGTTGAGGACCGAGCATAAGAAAGGTGCCGGCTCTAGAGGAGTGGTCTCTTTAGTAACTGACGCAGCACGTTTTTGTGGTCACGAAAGTCAATGTACAAAGAGATTAGAGACTTTTGGATTTTAGTAAAAGTATATGTTTGTATATATGTGTACCTGTATTGCACCAACCTAGTCAATAGGCAGTGAAGGGCTGCACAGGGTGGAAGGGAAGCACACAGCCACAAGTTAAACAAGAATTTTCAATGCAACAGGTCTTGCATTTGTTCGAGTTAGAGCTATTAGCGTTGTAAAACAAAAAACAAAAAAAAACGCAGTGCGATCGCGCTATGTAAAATGCAGTGCGATCGCGCAGCGTGTAAAATAAACAGATAAAGTAGTCCAGACTCCAGGCTGAAAACATCGAGCCGCGTATGTTTTTGGTACTTTACCGGTGCTGTGTAGGTGGGCTAAACACCAGAAAAGGCATGACGTATACATGCCTTTCACAAATGAAAGCAAGCGGATTTTAAAAGGCAAGCCCACGAACCAATGTAAGTGACTGACATGGCATGGGTGTGGTTTAAAGCCCAAAGAAAGATTACAGAACGGACGGAGCACTTTGTGCTCACCCATAAAAAGAGGTAACTGAGTTCTGGGAGCGAAAGTGTGCTGCTAATGCATTGTAATGTGCAACATACTTAAATAGCCTTTCATTCGCCCATCTTCATCCATTTGTCTATTGTTGAATCATTCACATTTCTTCTGCCTGCTACAGTGTGGTACTCAAAGTATGGCCCGGGGGCCGCATGCGGCCCTCTCCTGCCCTCCACATGTGCCCCCCCACCCCCCCCCCCCCAAGCTGGATGATGGTACTAAGCTGCTGTTTACTACAGAAAGCATTAACCAAAAAGATGTTAAATAAACGGGCAGGTGTTTTACAGGCTGACTGGAAATGTTTATATAAAAAAAATATTTAAAAAAGCAAATATGGTGTTCTGCATAACATAAATCTTTCG
Source organism: Pleurodeles waltl (assembly GCF_031143425.1). Taxonomy (NCBI): domain Eukaryota; kingdom Metazoa; phylum Chordata; class Amphibia; order Caudata; family Salamandridae; genus Pleurodeles; species Pleurodeles waltl. The sequence goes on from NC_090440.1 coordinate 84,992,681, forward strand.
AACATTCATTTTTCAAGACATCTTGCAACAAATGTGCAAAAATGATAAATTATCTTCAAAATTCAGAAAATGTATTTCATTACATCAGAAGCATTTCATCTTAGTACATCAGAATAAATCAATGCATTCAGGACTATTTTTTTCAAATGAGAGTTTTCAAAAATGAGCGTAGAAATATTAATGTCTCCTCACATCCTGACAACAATGCCAATAGTGAACTAAAAGGCAAGCCAGGAGTTGTCGTCATGGGGAACCCTGACGTGTGGTCTGTGTTGTTAATATACATGGACAGTATAGTTTATTAAATCAAAACACAAGAGAAGGGCGTTTTTTTTGTTTTTTTACAACATATATTCTGAACTCGTATTTCAAGGTGTTCTTATATGTCATAATGAAGAAAAAGAAGGCAAAGTGGAAATAGGCAATTGCCTAGGATCAAACAATAAGGTCAAGTCGAGAAGCTAGGATTGAGCCTAGGTTTTCTAGTTTCACACTGCACAATTCTATTTAATTTCAATTATAAAGTTACTTCCTTTTAACACTTGCCTCTCCCAAGGTAGTTATAGCAAGCAGAGAAACTTCCCCCATGTGAACAGAGGGATGGCATTTCAGATACAAAGTATTTATCAAATGTATGACTCTTCTAGAGACAAGGAGCTTCATTTAAATAGAAGAATGGAATTAAACCCCCAAAATAACTCCATGACATATTAAAACACACCGTGTTTACGAGTTGTTTCCCCTATGCCCACATCAACTCCCCAGAAAGCCCCGCTCCCACTGGGCTGGCATTAATGCATCCCTCAGGTACACCAGAGGCCACACTTTGTGGCCCCTGGAGAAAGGTTTGTGAGTACCCATGGCTTACAGCATGGGGAAGTGCCCAATTCTGCCCACTTCAGCAGTTGGCTCATTCAGCTATGAGGGATGGTTTTCTGCCCTGGCACATGCGCGCTTACAAAGGAAACGTAATCCCGGGAGCAGAGGCCCAAGGTGCGTTTTTGTTTTTAAAACAATGATTTTTATAAGAGGTTTTACAAAAACCATTACAAGAGAGAAAAAAAAAAAATAGCCCTGGCCAAACCATAAGGCTGGCAGCCAACAACAGACCTATTGGCTTTGCCAGCGCTTGTTATGATTGAGTGCATCCTCACAAAACCTAGTGGGAGAGACACCACGACGTAACGGGTAACATTATTCTGAAAACGTAATAAAAATCAAAAGGAGAAGCGTACAGACTGCGGGCGCAGCGCCACAGCAGGGCTAGCGCCCAGAGATAACGGAAGTGGGCAAATGAAACAAGATCTCTCCGGCGAACTAGAGGGAAAGCAGATAAAGAGAACACGATAAGCTGGAGTGGGCCCGGGGCAGGCGCCTGAAGTGGCGGCGTAAACACTAAGTGGCTGGGAGCTGGCAGCAGCGGCGGGCACCGCCCCCAAGTCAGCATTGGCGACTTCCCAATTCTGGAAAGCACGACACGGGCTCACTTGTGTTTCTAAAGCATCTGGCAAATCCCTGCCCTGTTTTTGTGCCAGGGCCGTGGGATCCCTGCCCGGTGACTGTAGCAGACGGCTGTGCCAGGGCCAGGAGATCCCTGCCTGGGGACTGTGGCACACTACTGTGCCAGGCCATCCCTGCCCGGGGACTGTGGCACACGTCTTTGCCAGGGCTGTGGGATCCCTGCCCGGTGACTGTGGAAAACGGCTGTGCCAGGGCCTTAGGAGCCCTGCCCGGGGACCGTGGCACAGAGCTGTGCCAGGGCCGTGGGATCCCTGCCAAGGGTCTGCGGCACACTACTGTGCCAGGGCATCCTTGTCCGGGGACTGTGGCACACAGCTGTGCCAGGGCTGTGGGATCCCTGCCCGGTGACTATGGCACACAGCTGTGCCAGGGCCATGGGAGCCCTGCCCGGGGACTGTGGCACACAGCTGTGCCAGGCCATCCCTGCCCGAGGACTGTGGCACACGTCTGTGCCATGGCCAGGAGATCCCTGCCCGGGGACTGTGGCACACAGCTGTGCCAGGGCCATGGGAACCCTGCCCGGGGACTGTGGCACACAGCTGTGCCAGGATAATGGGAGGCGCTGGTCTCGTGTGTGTGGTGACACTCGAGAAAGGATCGTCCCCTTCGCCTCACTGCTTTTTTTGTCTGTATGGGCAGAAAGTGAGCGCTCGAATCCTCTTAACACAATGCAAATAGTTCGGCACCAATAGAATAAAGAAAAAAATGCAACATTTGTAATGATTGTGTAATGAGGACTGGGACACCCTATGCATTAAACCAAGGTTAAACACACTGCACTTATACCGATTACATATATGCTCGAGTGTCTTATCCAAAGACGAAAGATGGACCTACCTTCGAAACAAAAGGAGTTCGTTTATTTTTACATTTTATCAAGCTAGGAATAAGTACACACATAAGTACCCTAAATATTGCCCAGTGGAAAAGACTAAAAAACTATATTCAAGAATGCACGTGTAAGTGTGCTTTGTGTCTAAGAGGATACCAGCTACTCCTGGGGAACTGCCCCTCAAGAGAAACATTCGGTGGACCATTCCAGACCAACCCCGTCACAGCCTTGTGGATGTGATGTGGTCCCCAGGCAGGACCAACTTTAGCTCGAGCCATCGAAAATAGCCAAGGCAGGGAAATGACTAGGCCCGCCCGCGAACTTTAGTTTGCAGCTTGGGGACACTCCTCAAAGTCACTTAATTACTCAGTCATCAAATCCATGAAACCTGAAACGGAGCACCTCCCAGCTTCTCTATACACAACCAATGTCCTTCTCAGTAAGCAAATCCAGCCTGCATCTAACTTCTAAATAAAGCGGACCATGGCAACTGCCTCCTGACTGCGCACCTAAAATATAACAAATTGACTGATGCACACCACACAGAACTGTCCTACTGACCATGGGGTCTTAAAGAGGCAAAGATAATGGACCACTCTAACAAGATTACTGACAGACACGCAAAATACGCCCCACTTTCGTGGCTTTTATGTAGAACTAATGATGTATCGATTTGCCAGTTAAGTTTGTTATGAACCGAAATGGCAATCAAGGATGAGGATGTCCAGTTTGGGTGGTAGCCATCATGTCCCCAGGCCACCGCTGGTCAGAAATCTGTAGGAAAGCAACAGGAAGATGGCGGCCAGATCTCAAGTGGTGGGAAGGGTCCATTGTCTATGTTATTGTAACGATTGGCGTCAATTTCGAGAAGAAGGGAGGGGATCTCTCTGCCTACCAGTCATCCTTGTTTGAAGCCTGTGGTGAAAAGCCAGTTTTTAGGTCTTTCTGAATCTGATATTTTGAAATAAACATTTTCAAAGTTGGTGAGACTGCAACCTTCATAAAACCAGTGGATGCGTGCATCTTCTACCATGGTCACATGCAATTAGGAGGACTGCAAAAGACAACTGCTGGTACTTGCTTGAAAAGAGGTGGAACATTAATGCCACGCCAGGACCAGCAATGCCAACGCTGTGCTATGGCTCTAAAAGTAATTATATTCAGGAAAGTTAACTCATACCTCTTTAGTCTTCTTTGGAGAGTGAATGAAATGTATTTGTGGCACCAGTGCCAGCAACTAAGCAGACTGCCAGGGCTCCATTCAGGCCATCATCATTGTAACGGCATCGTTTATGCCCACTGTGCACGGGTGGAGCCAGGTATGGGTTTGAAGCAAGCCAGGTCCATCAGAATTTAGATGCAAGACTCTGACAGACATTGGCATCCCACTGCCACGCTTGTCCCAAAAGGCGAAGAGGCAGGGTACCTAATCTCTTCTTGTCCTGAAGAAGACCTCAATAATTTCACTTGCTACAGTATGCAGGTCAAAACCCGCAGACCGCACCCAGGAGGATGCGTAGCAATATAGGGGATGCAAACTACCATGGGACCCTTGCTCAACACACTACAAGGAGCTGAATAAGTAAACAGAGGTCCTTCGGAAGCAGATCTAGGAGGTCAGTGGCTGTAAATCCCTTGGGCCATAAACAAGAGCGTGGAGTTATTTTAAAACAGGCCATGGAAGGTCATCAGAAAAATTCCAAAGAGCATTTGATAGAAGCTTTTTGAATTTAGTGCAGCCAGTCGAGTCCAATCCTTGTTATATTGCCTACTATTTAGGAATTTTGTGAATTAATAGGAGTTCACTATATCAGAAAATCCACATCTGTCTACATATTATGAAGTTTTTTCTTGTCTTGAATGCTTCACTGAGAAAGCTTTATTGATATACATGCTGACATTAGGTAACCAGCAGCAGTGTGGCGGTCTTAGATAGTAGATATCCGCGAAAAACTGATACATCAGTATCTGCAGATATGCTGTTAGTTATGGTTTCACATCTGTTTGAAGAAATGCTTTTGATTCATGGTAGTTGGGACACCATTTACCCTCTGCTTGTCAATTCACTGCCCCAGTCATTCTTACGGGGCAAATAGCGTACATTCTCCATGTAAGGAGAAATTAGAGGTTAGATAGAGATTCATTGAATAATCAAACATTTCAGAAGAATTGTTTATTAATTATTGAGTTACAGTTCTTAAGCCAAGCCTGTGCATTCTCTAACTGTACCGGAGTCCTGGACTCGGGCAAACCCGCACCTAACCTCCCCCTGCCCTCCTCCGAGTCCTTAAGTGAAACAAATGTCACCCTAACTAACATAATTAAAAGGCCAATATCTGGAATTTCCAACACCCCTTCTAATATGAAGAAAATGTCAGAGCTTGGACCAATGTTTCTTTATGAAGTTTGGTCGCTTTAGCAATAGGCTTTCCAATGCCACACCTAATAGTTCCCCAATTATCTTGGGAGGTGAACCCCTAACCATAACTTAAACTTGTCTTGAAATACTGGAGCAAAAGCCATAAGAGTTCTATAAAACTATCTTTAACTTTTTGTCTAATGCTGGCCTGATACCGAACAGATGTGCTGTTCAATGCAACATTTGCACAGAATTCCCTAAAATTTCCTTTGGGGACCCCATCGAGTCATACAGCCACTGTTTCTGATCCAGTGTGTTTTATGGTTTACACGTGCGATTTTGCCACAGTTTGCAACTATCTTGCTAGTTGCAAACGCTTAAAAAAAATAAAAAATTATATATATATATATATAAATAATCACGGAAAATTCATTTTCATGTAATATTCAAGTTCGCCTGCATAGCTTTTATTCGTTTCCAGCTTAATCCAAAAGTAATGGCCTAGTGTTCTCCAAAATGTTGCATTGTACCAACAAAGTTCCTACCGTAAAGTCGCTTGTATGCCCAATCAATGGAGACTTCTTGGCTTTGGCCTCTGTGCACATGTGAATAGAGGGCTCTGTGACCGATTGCCCCTTGATGCACATCCACAATGTGCACGTGAAAATGGGTGTCGAAGAAGACCCTCTGCCCTGATAAATGGTTCACCAGACCCCTTTATCCTCGTCGCTTACCAGACCCTGGCGAACAGAGTGTCATGGTCAGCCAAATGATGGGAAGGGGAAAAGGGCATGTGAGAGAGATGTGCTAAACCATGACAACCATCGCGACTGGAGTCGAGATGTACTGAGAGAAGGCAAAGTCGTGTATGAGTTACCGTGTATGGAGGAGAGGGAGGAAGAATATAGGGGGAAGAGTAAGTATATGGGGTAAGAGTGTGCATGCATGGAAGGAAGGCTCGCCAAGTGCAGCCTATGCCTATATGAACATGTCAAGGGGAGATGACAAGCGTTGCCCCGAGAAGGTCCCGACTCATGTGAACAAAAGTTCATGCAAAATACCTGGGAATATCCACCCTTAGACTCCAGAGCCGCAGATCAATGACACGTTTAATTTGTTTAGCCCCAGCGCTTTCTCGCCAATACTTTGACAATGGCTTGTGATTGCTGCCTCTTGTGTCTCAGACTTCTCCCAACCTCCTTTACTTTTAGAAATTACTGAAACATCTTTCCCAGGTGCGCATCCCCACTGTTTGGTTAAAGGTTGGGTGGGGACATCTCAGCTTCCTCCCATAAACAATGTATGCCAAGATACCCCATGGTATAGCCCTTTGGGCAGTGCTTAATTTGTGCCAGTGTTTTCCGGTGCACAGCACCATTTTTTTATTTTATTTATATATATATATATATATACACACACACACACATATATACACATATATATACACACACACACACATATACATACACACACACATACTTAAAAAATAAAAATAAAAAAAAACACTGCCACTTATTTATGTTGATTAAGTTTGATTACAAATGTGAAGCCTCTTGGTGGCCCTTCACTTGGGCTCCTCACCCACTCCTGCAGACCATGCCAAGGACCTCAGGATCATACTGGACACCAAATTCTCAATGAGCAGACAGGTCAACGCTGCTGCATCATCATGCTTCCACATCCTGCAAATGCTGTTCAATATTTTCATGTGGAACCCACTTGACACCAGCTGAACAGTCACCCAGCTCATATCACAAGTAGACTGGACTACGGAAATGCCCTCTACTTCGTTATCCCAGCCCATGTTCTACACCAACTCCAAACCACCAAGAACGCCGCCAGACTCATCCTGAACAGCCCACGAAACAATCACATTTCTCCATAACTCAATCTCCGCTGGCTCCAAGCCCAAGAAAGATTTAAGTTCAAGATACTCACACAGCTACAAAGCTCTCCACCACACTGACACAGCATACCTCAACCCAGTGGAGTAATAAAACTTGAGGGGGGCACCCTGCAAAGGACAATCAGGGCCCCTCCCTTCAGACTTACTCAGGAGCTCTCAGGCCCAGGCACGGTGCTAAGGGGGCCCCCAGCACCGCAGGGGCCTTTGTTATGCCACTGTCTCAACCACCACCTCAACTTCCACCAAACCACCAGAAACCTTCGACCTGTGTCCCAGGCAAGAGCCCAGCTTCCTAGCATCAAGAAGACCAGAAGCAGAGGGCGCTCCTTCTCGTACCTCGCAGTCAAGACCTAGAACGACCTCCAGTAACACCTCATTCACCACCCCCTTTCCCTCATGGACTTCCGAAGGAACCTCAAGACATGGCTCTTCTAGGCGAAACAAGTATGATCTCTTCTCCCCCCTCAGGCCTGCATACCCTCACGAGTGATTAGCCACACTCCTCAAATCCACATAACATATGGAGGCTCTCTCTGCCTATTTTTGAAGGACAGCGCAGGCATTTAGCAATTCGTTGTTTCAGAAAATAATAAAACTCGTACTTCCACGCCATCCCTACAGCTTGTGGTGACCTGCAATAATCAAAATGTCACACTTATATAAGTGTGATAGTTAGTAGGTAAAGCTGTTGGCAGCATTGGCAGATCCTGCATACAGGCACATCTAATTTTGCAAATAAAAACACAGTTTTGGCTCCTACTGTAGATTGGGGGCCCTCAAGAGCCCTCATGACTAAAGGAGACACAGGAGGAGACGCTAACAGAGACACATGACGACGAGGCGCTAACAGAGACACAGGACGACGAGGCGCTAACAGAGACATAGGACGACGAGGCGCTAACAGAGACACAGGACGACGAGGCGCTAACAGAGACACAGGACGACGAGGCGCTAACAGAGACACAGAATTTGTTGCGAAAGCTCAAAAAATGGTGTGAGCTCTATGTGCCTGGACTCACGTCTCTAAAGCCAGGTAAATAGACTTCTTAAAAAAAAAAAAAAACAATTGCAATGGAATCAAACTCTCTCACAATCATTACTTTATTTACACAGAGGAGAATGCAACTGCCTTGTCTTTTCAGCACATGATGTTTCTCTGTGACATATGGAGACATTTACTCGCCTATGGGAGATACAAATACAGAGCATATGTAATGGGTGGTGGTAGTAAGGGAAACCCATTATTGCTAGACTTGCGGGGGGGGTTAGGGTAAATCATCACTGAGTGACTACGGGGAGTCATGCAGAGCATATTATTGTACTGACTGTCAGCAGAGGATACCGGCATACAATGATAATTTATTTACCAAAAGCGAGTGTCATCTTTGGAGAAAGCACGTATCTTCAGAAAATAAACAATACTAAAAATTAAAGTTTGGTATTTAAGGGATGGAATTTGTTTTAACAAAATATCAAACTGATGAGTGTGGTAATAAGTTTATGGGCAAAAACGACACCTGGCATTTTACAGGACAAGAGAAGTCTATACTTGGAAATAAAAGCTGATGTTTGGGCGGGAACAAAATGAGCGCATTTCTAAAATGTTTCACACTGATTAGGAGGCAGGCATGTGATTTATTTTATAGTCTAATTGTGTTGGTCACGTGTTATGTTCGTGACTATTGCAGAACTCATCCTGGTACATGTCACAGTTCAGGTGGATCACTGATGCATTTCTTACTCAGGTGTACTGCTTTCTTATTGATACTTACTGGAGTAATAAATTCCTGCTGTTGAACCTGCAAGACCTGTCTAACCAGAAGGGTAGCTCTACTAAAATATGAGACAGCCAGATCTGCATTTAAAAAATATATATGTTTTAGCACTTTAAACTCATAGGCGCATTATACAACAGAAACACTCTACAGAGAAGGGTGGATTGGAAATGAAGAAAAATAGAAGATACGAGTATCATTTATGCTGTTCAAAAATGATAGGGGGCTGTATCAAACCACACATCCAGATTGGGGGCGCGGGTGGAGAACCTCACTTTGTACAGATCAGGGAGGGGATGTATGCCCCCATCTATTTGGAAGTTTTAAGGATCATTTACTGGTTGAAAGAAAGGTGGTTTGAAGCTCTTATATCTGCAGGTTTATTTTGATTGGTGCCTACTACTTCCATCAATGTAAAGAGGAGCACTGATTTGGCATGGCTACTTTGCTCCACCAATCCTGGCTAGTTTACTCATCAATTCCAAACGAAACAAAAAGATGATTTAAGGGTAGAAGAATGCACCCTTCGGGAAACTAGATTTCACTTTGTATGTGCTATCTGAGGACAACAACGTTGAGTCTACCTGTGGGATGATAATCCCAAGGCGGTCACAAGTGGCGGGGTGATGGGGTGCAGCCGCAACCAATTTGCTGCTCCGCTGTCAGCAAGACCTCCACTTGCGCTAATTACTCTTTTTTAAAGGGACGATAGTAAGGGCTGGCCACGAGCTTGTGCTTTCATCCTTAGGGGGAAACTGTATGTTAATCCAGGCATATTTAAACATTTCACTTCACAAATGCTCCTGGAAAGAGGAGGAGGGGATAATGTTGATGAGATCCGAAGAGCTGGGGTAGACAATGGAGTGAGAGGCCAGGGGCAAGGTCATGCATCACACATTGTTTATTCGGAGGTGTATGTTGTGGGTCCATACAGACTGGTGGAGCTCTTTGAGCTGTTGCATCATCTTGGTTTTTTTTCCCCTTTCAAAGATCCTGATGGGCAGTGGGAGGATAGATCTGAGAAGATATTAACCAGGATGGCATATTTCTTATGTTTTTATTTACTCTGCAATAAACTGTCATTCAGTGGTTTAAACCAGATTTCTGCGGCATTCCATATGGTTTGGGATCTTATCTCGATTCCAAAGTAGTTTCTAGCACCTTCTACCCCCGACTAGCAAATTCTTTTCCTTGCACAAACAATTCACTGAAACACCTTCTTAAGGCCAGACAATTCCCAGATGTGGCACGGAGAATGGCAATCCAAGGGGATTCCACTCCTGGAGCTCAGTTTATTCAGCCATTGTGGTGTTTTTTGTGTTTCTCTGAAGACGAGTGAAATCTTTAACAGCCCACTGAACAATGAAGCTAGGCTTTCAACATCCCTGAAGGGCAGGCTGATCCAATCAGGTGGTCTTCTACTTTTGAATTCCTGGGTGCCCTTCTAGTCCTGAGGTGATGAGCCTGCTGCTTTCACCTCCGGTCTCTTGGACCCTGTGTGTGCTATCCCCAGGAAAGGGAGCCCTGGCTGCAGGAGAATGGGAGTGGAGGTCCACCTGGTACAGGGAAAGTCTAAGCTAAACAGAGAAGAGTAGATCTCTTTTCCAACCTACAAAGTTTTTCAAAGGGCTAGGGAGTGGCACAGGGAGCTGGAATGTCCAGCACAACAGAACAGTTACCATTTAACACAAAGGACGCAATCAATCCTCACCCAGTGAGCATGTTCCCTGTCAATACACATGCCAGAAATGACAGAGGCCTAAGTAACCCAAATAAAGCTGGTAAGCAACCTTTCTCAAGGGCTACAGACACCCTTTTCTATTGATTTATGCTGTCACCAGGGTCAGTCTGCCACAGCCTTTTAGAGAAGAGAGTAGCCACTCTCTGGAAATGAGGATGCACTTTACATCCGTTGTGACCCCCATATTGCATGCATGCAAACAGAGAGACCATATGATCATGACGGTCATGTCCGTCAATGATCGAGATATTTTGTTGTGAGTTTATTTTAACAGCATTTTATTAGCACATTATTTTAGCCATAGGTCTGCAGCTTGTGCCCTTTAGCCTAGAAAACAATTCATTATTCGTTTAGCAGAAGCTTCAGTTTGCAGTTATGTTTTTATTCTTTTATCTGTTGTTCGTTCTGCTTATAAATTGCTTTAATTTTTTAGCACAACATTTTCATTCTGTGCTTTGTTCAAGGCTGTACATGATAATTTTGTCGGTACAAAGCAGATCATATTCCCTGTCATTTCATGGAAACATGCGTGTTTTTACGTTAGGGCTGTTTTCTTAGAAGAACCAGATTTTTTAGTTCAAAACATGTCTCTGCCTCCTATACGTTAGAATTCCAGTCAGAAGTTACCAATGCATGCTGTTCGCTTCATTTCCCCTGTCTGCTGAGACTAGACATCTTTTCCGCCTACATGGGAGAAGACTCTCAGCAGACCAACAGCCCCTTTCGCTACTATCACACTCAGGTGTGGGGGGGTACCTTCTCAGGGGTCCTGAAGGGCGGATTAGGGCTAACACTGCTGATCTCTAGTATAGAACCTTAGTGGTGTAGGTAGGAATTCTAAAACCTAGCATTGTGTCACTATGGTGGGACTTCTCTCTTTTCACTTTGTTTGTCACCGCTCTATTATTATGTTTCATTACCCTTATCATTGCAGTACATGCCTTTCTATCTAGAATGCAGCTGGTTCAACAAAATTCATTGAACCAATTCATGCTTCTGTTTGGCTTTGCATGTGTAGGACGAATGTAACAGAGAAAAGGGCAAGATCCGTTTCAACACGATTTCCATGAGAAATTAGAATGTCATCTCTATTCTTGGGTACTGGTGAGGTATTGCTAGTTGGCCGGAAGGGTTTTGGCCGTCAGTTTTCACACGCTGTGGAATTGGACTCTGTTCCTCACAATCCAGTGGTGCTGCTGCCTGAAAGCAGCAGTCTCATTGTTATGAGAGCCAACATGACATGGTGCCCAATGTATATGTGTGTCAATATATATATACACACACACACAGAGTCCCTATCTCAGCACATGTAACGGAAAGTTGAACTGTTAAAACAAAAAATCCACCATGCTTTGTTCTCTTAAATGTAGTTTAAAAACATACCAAGTTCAACACATCTGTTTAAAAATAGCAGTGCTTTTAGTTGTTTCTGAGCTAAAGTGCACATTAATATGTGGAATACACAGACGTGATTTATAAAAGCACAAAACAAGAGAAAAGTTTACATTTCTGCACCATTATTTTAACTTGCTTTTGGAAAAAAGGCTTGTTCCATTTTAAGTGAGGCAGAGTAAAAGCTCACAGTATTATTGTGAAGTCATTGTTAGTTGCATATGCCAGTTAGTTGCCAAATATTTTTCTAAGGACTTGTGTGCTGTAATGGAACAAAAATGCAAATAATGTAAACATCCTCTAAATAGTATCAAATTGCGTACACAATTTTGACCACGCCTTTTACAAAGTGAAGCATCAAACCTGGACAAGCCATCAAACAATGAGTCTGTGCCTCTTGGACAGGGCCACAGAAATCATGCAGCAGTGCTGACTAAATTATGTAGCAAGAAACACCTAATTATGAGGCATAATGAGACATTATGCGATAGCATTACTTCATTATTTTGTCATTTTTACACAGGTTAACACTGTCTAGGCAAAGGGTTCAACTCATCAGTACAAGACCCAAACACAGCAATAATGTTGAGAAGTAAACTCTCCTCAGATAGGTGCAAAATATACGTTTATTGGAGACACCAACCGGAGCAGGCAGCCTCATGAAAGCCCACATCAACTGACAATTACAGAACTCTAGCCTACTAGAGTCCTCAATTACTTAGTCAGGTTCAGTTATCACAACAACAGAAAAGGTAAATCACAACGCATAAGCAACAGAACGGTGACCTGTCAACCTTTGTGAAGGAACTTCCACTGCACAGCAACACATAGTGCAGTGTTTTAGTAACTTTTGATACATTTGAGCTAGAAGCATTTTTTTGTTCAAAATCAGATTTTGCAGCGGATAACAGATTATATGGCAAACATGCAAAATTCATGATTACGCAAAAAAAAAAAAAGCTTACAGCCACAAAAACATAATTTCAGTGGCCTTGATCTTCGGTAGTTAACTTAATCTCTGCTCACATTTACTGGAGTCCAGGTGCCATAGGAGCCTAGGTCTGCTGCACTAAATACCTCCTTGCACTCCTAGGGCAGCATTAAGTAAGAGCTTGTACTGCCCCTGCAGCACGCACGGCAACATAAGCCTTTAAATCAGATTTACTATGCCACGCAAAGCCACCATGCATACATCTGCGTGGCTTGGTAAATCTAAACTGATACATGGCATGCACAAGTCTCTGCCTTGCATTACTCTGCGATGGGAAGGCGTTCCATGAGAGGAGTTTAGGCGTTCCCATGCATCCACCCATGTATTTTAATCGTATTCCCACATGTACTAAGAATAATAATCTGGGGAATGTGTCAAAATGCCAACAGCACAGCAGCATAATGCGGAGAAATATGTTTACTTCTCCCGGTTATTTCCTCATTGTAGGTATGCTGCATTCTGTTGCACACATAGAAAGATGAGAATGTCTCAGAGGATTGTTTTTGTGCAAACGCACTCCTGCCTGTAACGCAGGCACCACTGCACCATGGCGTAAGGGTCCCTGCGTTGGCGCTAGGCAGCACTCAGTGTGCCAGCGCGGAGAGAGCAGTAATGTGCCATATTTTAGTAAATAGGAGGTCATTTGAGGGAGTGCAGCGAGTTGTTGCTGGGCCCTCGTGACTCGCTGGCAGCTGCCTCCCTGCATGCGGTTACACATGGATGAAGCGGGAAGGTGGCGACGCCATGTTGGCACCGTGTTGCTGCTGCAGATGGACGCTTCTCCGGGGGCCTGCGACCCCTGCACGCGCACAGTCTCGCCATTTTCTGCTGCGTCACTATGAAGGCCCCTCGGTCTCGGGTTATCTGCACAGATGCTAAACCCCCTCTTGGCTGCGGTGCGCCCTGCAGGCTGCTGAAGGCCTGGGCCTGCACGGCGCACGCACACGTGTTGTTGATTCCAGACAAGAGCCCCCTGCACAACACACTGAAACGTGAGCCTTCGAGTGAGTCAGCACGTCTGCTGCCTGGGCTGGAGCCGGCCAAATTACAGCCGGCCCTCCCATCCTCACGGCAGGATGGATGCTGGCCCAGGCCCCGGGCCTGACTCACGCCACGCGCCCGGCCAGGGCCGGAAAACGACAGCAGCAGCTCAGGGGGTTGTGTTTGGCCAGGGTGGAGGCGGTCACAGTATGCAGCCGCGGTGCATGCTGGGTATTTATTGGCAGAGACGAATCACCAGGGAGGGAGAAGCCGATGTGACAGCCAACAACATGAAGGAAACAAGAAAGAGCTGTCCAACCAGAACAGTTTATTTACAAAGTGATTATCCTGAGATTTCCGATATTGAGTCCATCCTCCTGGACCTCAGCTGGGCTGGCGTGCCACAGAAACGACAACCAGTCTATGCCCAGCTTCACTGGCTGCAGGGGCCCTTTCCGCCAGTAAACCATCCGTGGTTTGTGCAAACTAAATCTTGCAGAAATCCGGATTACTGGATTTTGCAAACTGTGCACATGTGTTTTTTCCTCCGCTTTTCACATTAGTCTTGCTAGAGGTGGTTGCGAGCTACTGAAAGCTCGAGCCAGGCGCTAGCCTAAAGCCTGGTCCTGGCTCAGCTCGAGGTCGTTGGATCCTCGAGCCCATAACGAGCCGATCTTTCACATGGCTTCCGCTGGCCTTCCTCCCTCTACCCCAGATGTGGTGGCACGTCAGAGATGCCGCCTTTGGAGTCTCTCTGTGGTTCAGGACAAATCACAATCTTCATGTCCATCGAAACAATCAATTTAAACTCGTGTAATGAAACTGGAGCTCATTCGTGTGAAGCGCTTCGATACCTTCGGGTCGAGTTCGAACAAAGCCTTTACATAAGGAAAGACAGATACCCATTTAATGACAATATAAAATGATAAAAGAAAACTTGGAATAATCTCAGTTTTCTATCTTAAATTGTGTGATCGTAGCTACATATGTTATTTCACCAAAACGTATTTTTCCACACAATGGCAAATGAAAACACCTTTGAATGTGTGAGTGCAGAGTATCGGTTGTATAAAATCCTATTGTGTTCGATGTAATCTGTTATTTTGCTCTATAATAATCTGAGCAATGTACAGGGTTACATGACAACTGTCTTGCATCATAGTTCACTGACGGTTCATATTTAAAGAATATCACTTTTAATAAAGCGCTATAATCTGACATATTAACGTCAAAGCCTAGGGTTGCCACGAGGGGGGTGGTAGGCATCCAAGTTTCCTTGTTGTAGACCATGATGCAGAGGTAGAAGGCAGTGGGTTCCCTGTCACTAACCATTTTGTAGTACCCGAGACTAGCAACCGGGGCGCCCTCTGCTGCAGACGATGGTTAAGTGCCTGGATCTGTTAATCAAAACGCCCTAGAGGGCAAGTGATGTAATGCAAAATGATGGGGCCACCCCACAGAGTGTGAGGAGGAACCCCAAAGTCTTTCGTTTCTGACGGATATTGATTGCCCTGGAGCTGAACGAGGCCCAATAATGGTTGAGGGCCACCCTGTGCCAAACGGCCGCAGGGACCCGTGTTACGCTCCTGAGCTTGGCAGCCAGACTCATCCTCAACCTCCCACACAAAATTTGCATCACACCACACCTTGGGGAGCTCCGCTGGTTTCAGATACACAAATGTTCTCATTTCAAACTCCTCACATTCAAGGTACCTCACAACTTAGGCTGCACCTCCTTGAACAGTTACATCTCCTTCCATCAAGCACCCAGACACCTCCACAAGATTCATACTTGCACACGCCCCACACATACAGAGAATCAGCTCAGGAGGACAGGCATTCTCTTACATCACTCCTAAAGCATGGAATGATCTCCCGCTCCATCAGAGCCTCCTTCCTCTTCCTGAATTTCGCAAGAACCTGAAAATCTGGCTTTTCAATTACCCAACCTACCATAAGCAAGGCTACGTACACACGCACACACTCACAGCCAGGATACCAAGCAATAGTGTGCTTTACAAATGCACAGGAAAGTTACGGCCAGCTCCCATGTCTACTGCCACATCACCAAGGGGTCACAGGAGAGGGAGCCTGTGTCCCTCAACGCCAATGCCCTCTCACAATTGTTTTGCATGGAAGCCGACTAGGAGGAAAGGAAAAAGGCTATTTGCCCCCCCCCCCAACCTGTTTGGTGGAAGGGTGTATGCAGACCTGTCAACTCACCCACATTCAGGATTGTTGACCTGCACGCCCTGGCAATTGGCATTAAAATTGGGTAAACCACTGTGGTGCAATTGCTATGTAAATGATTCCCAGCTGAGCAAGAGCTTTGAGCTAGCTCTCTGGCTCGCTCACTGACCCACACTTTCCAAGTCGTGACACAAACTCTGCTCCTCACTATTAGATTGTGTGTTTTGTGATCTGGGCAGCACAAAAGCAGTTGCCATTCACAGAGCTGGGCTAGTTTGATAGACAATTGCCTTTTTAGGAGTGCTAGCTCTTACTGGATTGAGAACAAGTATGAACTTTTCATTTGTTTCTTAGCATGAATGGTATTACACCAACAACTTCTGGATAAAATTATGTTGCAATTTTATTGGATAGGTTGGGTTAACTTAGACGATCCACGATAAATCTAGAGCTGTCCTGTTGGTGTTATCAACACCAGTGCACTAAGATACTTCACAACGCATGCACAGGTTGCCATCCTCTTCTTTCCTATTGCTTTATGCTCCTGCCAAGTCAGAGTGATGCCCAGGCCAGTCTCCAGAGTTGCTCAGGATTCCAACAGCCCCTTGATGGATTGAGAAGCACAGTCATTTCATCCCAGGCCTCGTATGACAAATTCACATTTTGGCTCCAAGATCCACTATCAGGAGACCCATGTAGTGGTTTAAAGCTGACCCTTCATAAACTCGCTTTTAGCCTCCCCCCTAACACCATGGAGTCAATATAATAAAGGGGAACCTGCAACCTCCAAAGGTGGTCCTTCAAGATCAACAGCAGGCATCCATCTAGCAGGGGAGCAAAACTAGAATGAGGCACCCCCTCTCAATGTGGCTACCAGCATTTAATTTTTTCTCCAAACATCCTGCAATTTTCTTTCCCTTGGTGTGCGAGGCCAATGTGCTCAAATAAAGCACGGTGGTTGATTGTGTCTGGCGGCACACAGTTTCCACCTGTGTTTGACAGCAGGCCCTTGTCCTTGGTGGTGTGTACTGGGGCTTCACAGCTACCTTTTTGGTAAATAAGATAGGTTAAATAATTGTTTTGTTTGTTGCCTTTACTAATATGGATTTTTGGATACGTCCTGGACTTTAGGGTTTGGTCAGATATATATTTATACATACACTCGGATTTCATTACCGCAGATGGGTGAAATGGTTAATGATTCTTTACAAATAGTACATATCTTGTGCCTGTTCCCAAAGCATGTTGGAGGCTGGGTCGGTTTGTAATTTTACTGCATGTGGCGCAGAGGTTAAGTTACCATGGGACCCATCTCATGAGACATCCCATTTGTTAAACATGCCACGCCTCCCTCCCTTTTGTTTGGAGTGCCAGTGACTTGGAGTAACATGAGAGCTGTGTGTGCTGCTATAACACAGTAATACCGGGAACTGGATTCTGTGCTCATGGAGTGCAAGATGCTTCACAGTGCGGCGTATCCTGGAGTTCACAAGAAGTCCATGTGCCAGAGATCACGTGTGCGTCAGCAACTCTCAGAGTGACAAAGACCAAAGTAAAGTCAACAACATGGCACTTTGAGGTATTAGTACAGTTTATCGTGGGGCAGCTGAGTTTGATATCCGTTATCAAAATGTTCAAATATTGAACGAGCTGCACCATTATACTCAGGAAAAGTCAGGCATGTTTTCTAAATGGCGCTTATGAAATCCGTTTTACCGCAGAGGGTACACAGAATATCTATCGTTGGGAAGGGCCTCAATTTTCAACTTATGTTCTTTAAAGGCATGGAATGCTATAAAAGTCTGGTGAAAATTAACTAATGTTCAACGTTTCCAAATAGTAATTAAGCGAAAATCCACTATCCATTGCCCCACCGGATTGTTAAACTATATTTTCTCAAACATGGTATTCAACTAACCTGGTTTAAAACCAACTATTTCTCAATACATGTCAAAAAGTCACTAAGGAACCTTCTCTCAAACTCAGTTAAGTGCTGTTTAAAATGCATAATTTTTCAAACATTTGCACCACGGGAAGCCTCCGCTCCAAGCCACGCCGAGGGGGTTAAGAGAAATGCCACCCACATTTCAGTCGTGAAAAGAGGACAGGTTTGTGTGTGTCCCAGGGGACCTACTGACCGTCTTTGACAGAAAGTTAGACACAGCTCGCCAGACCTGCAGGAGACCTCTGCACTGCATGCTGTGGAAATGCAGCACGAAATGTAAACAAGTCAGGCTAGTGAGGGAATAGCCACACCCAGCCCTAGGTGCGGGAGGTGTACCTGCACACACCCACTGAGATCCGGAGCCCTGCAGCGGCCTGAGGCTCCTCGTCACCGATAAACAGGACCTGGGTGGCCCCTACCCGCCCACAACACACGCACCTCCCTGCCTTCATCCACTCACAAGTGCCTTGTGTCGGAAACATGCTCCACCCAGTCAGTGTGGCGCTACATTCCCCAAAACCGAACTTCGTGGAACGTGCACATTAAGGCGCTAAAGTGTCCGCCAAGACAACCGTGACCCCTAACAAATAACCGAGGCCCGCCAGTTCACAGTGTAATGCACGAAAATAATACCCGGTCCCTTGAAACCCCTGGTGTAGATGAGTCACTATTCACCTAGCTAGGACCCATTCCAAGGCACTGTGTATACGAAAATCGAGGGTTTCCCCTCCTCTAAACATCACACGCTCCAGTGCTGGACCACCGATGGGATGCTCAGGTCATCCTCACTTGGTGTTGCCCCCATTTCCGACCATAGCTGAATCCGCTGCTTCCGGCGCCGCCATATACAGAAAGTCTGCGCCAGTGCAAATAAATTGCAACATTTTGCCGCCTATGTAACTTGATATGGAACTAACATTTTTTTGCCAGTGTCAAATTTACATACAATTTTTGCACTACGCGAAAAACACCACCATGGTTTGAGGAACCTTTGCTAAACATTCATAAAAAATTTTTGCTCATAAATTATTCCAACTACTGCCAGAGAGATTTAAGACCTTATTCCATCAAGAATCATTAAAAACATTTTTTTAAAAAATACATTTACACAGTGTTTGCTAATAATCTAATAAAACAGGACAGGTTGCCCCACAGTCCCATCTTTCCCATTTTGAAAAGTGGAGTAAACAATGCCAACTCATTTATTTCCATGTCTGCTTCTTTCTGTGCACATGCACCAACAGTGGTGCAAATGCATTAGCCCCACGTTTTTGCACAGGTGCAAAGTTTTTGTACTGGAGCCACTGGGCTCCATTCTCTAGTCGTGACCTTCCTCAATCAGTTAAATTTGTATAGCGTTCTCGTCACCCATGGGGGCATAAAGGCGCTTTCTGACTACCTCACTCTCCTGGAGGTGCGGCCTCCAGTCTTGCACAGCCCTGCGTAACATCGGTTTATCCCGTTGCAGGACATGCACAGAACTGTGAATGCATCATGTATCAGTTCCAATGCAAGTCAGCAACAACCCTGGCTCCAAGAACTCCATCCTGGGCTGCAGGACACCTGCGCTACCAGTCCCAGGGCTTCACGTGCACACTAGATGTAGAGCTTCCCGCTGTCCACCTGCCCCACTTCCGGCCTCCCTCCCATCTGTCCCCTGGATTGTATCAGAATGTCCCTTCTCCGACTCCTTCCCTGCACCGCGCCCTCCTCATTGGCTCACCCCGAGGTCCTCTCAAGAGGTTTTTATAAAATGAGGCAGTATGTGCATTCTGCGTTAAAAAAAATAGGCTATAAGGCTCTTAGACAAGCAATCCCGAGAGGGACCCCATGAAACATTCCAATAATTTAAAGAGTTTTGGAAGCGCTTAAGGCTACCTACGGGTCTTTGG
This sequence comes from Pleurodeles waltl, assembly GCF_031143425.1. Classification (NCBI taxonomy): domain Eukaryota; kingdom Metazoa; phylum Chordata; class Amphibia; order Caudata; family Salamandridae; genus Pleurodeles; species Pleurodeles waltl. Next base: position 85,012,206 of record NC_090440.1, read on the forward strand.
ATATCGGTTCGAGCCTTCCTTCCAAAAACAATGTTTAAAAAGATTTTGAAAATGTTATGAAGCCGTGCCTTTTTATAGCACCGTTTCCCCAGCACATTGGCTAAAAAAAAGTTGTTGACATAATCCTGAACCGCAGTTTGACACATACCCCGGTCATTTCACAAAAAGTTAGCAGTTAGTAGGGATGTATTTTTTTGTACAAGGCAGACATCTTTGATGGTTGAAGTCGCTTGCACTGGTGCTCAACCTGCAATCTCGGAAAAGTGGGCCAAGTACAACCCCCAGCCCCGCCACGTTTTCCAGGTCCATGCGTGATGTGCTGCCTCAGTCCAGTTTATTTTTGCTTTGAATTCTGGGACTTGTAGTCTTGTTTCTTCCATTATAAAATGGGGCTGTAGGTCCCAGAGTTAAAAAGATAAATACATGGCCTGGAATATCACCACACATATGGACCTGGTAAACTTAGCAACTATGAACCCCCTCCACATTGGACTCTCAGGGTAGCGAGGACGAGTAGTCACAGGCTTCTCAGGGAAGTAGCACAGGACTCACCAGCGAAACAGAAACAATAAATAAATGTCCACCCCAGGGTTTATCTTTAAAGTACTTTCTTTTTACTTAAATCGCACCACAGAACTAAATACTACACGTTTCAGTTGGACTGGCAAATACAGGGTTGTGTTTCGAGTTACTATCTTTCGTAAGCGATACAAGACACTTTACTACACTCTCTTCGAACCCTGGCAACCCTAATCGTTATAGTTTCTCCTAGTGCTTTAAATGGGCAGGTACCTTCCGGTACGGAGTACCTGCACTTCTTTAATTTGAAAGGGAGAGAACCTGCACTTCTCAGCACTGCTGCAATACATTTAATGGGACAGTACTGGTACTTCTCAGAAGCAAACAGGTACTCGGAATAATGAGTACCTGCACTTCTAGATTTCCATTCAAAGCACGGTTTCTCCTATTCGGTTGGCAGAGGCATGAATTGGCACAGGAGCAGATCACGTCACTTACCAGCAGGGGTTAGACGCGGCACTCGGATCAATAGTTCATAACAGGTATCAATTGGGTCAAAAAGTCTCAAGTCCTTGTGCTTGCTTTCTCAGCACCGGTCATAATCCCGCCATCTTGAGTGGTGACGCAGACACAACAGACGTTCCTGGGCTTCATGGCCACTGGACGTGCTCAACACGGCTGGACCAGGCATAGACGTGTCTTCTTCAACAGTTGCCCCTGTCCCAGCAGTCCTACAGCGAGGTAGCTGCAGGTTCCTAGGCTGACCAGCACCCCCTCCCCCTTAAGTGGGTAAACCGCTCCCACCTCCTTGGTGTCAGCCAATGGACACAATTACACTTATGGTTGTGAAACCTTTGGGCACTTCACACCAGTACCACATACAGAGACAAAGATCATTCCTGGTTTCGCTCTCGAGTAGTCCGTTTCTCCGAATGTCTCTCCTGCGGTGAACAAGCTGGTCCCCTCCTGGAAGTCTTTTCTACCACAGGGTCAGGCACACAGTCTCTCTTTCAGCAAGCAAGCAGACTTACAGACCCAAAACAGATCCTCAGCTCCTCCAGCAGAAAGTGCAGACGTCAGGTGATGTCTCCTCAACTGGCACAGATTGGCTTTCAGCCAGGCACCAACCCATCAAGTTCTCTGTGGAGCACTTCCTTCCTTGGTCCCGAAGAACTTGCATGTGGAGCAAAGTGGGGTTGTTTGAACCCAATTTATAATAAATTTTTCAGACAGGTGATTTCCATCTACTGTTTCATTCTTCAAAGCTGAGCTGGGCTAGTTCTCTTTCAAGTGGCCTTTCCCGACTGCTCTCTAGGCACAGCCTTGGTGCAAAGCAATGCTTCTCACAGCAGGTCCCACTTGGCCTCCTCCAAGGAAGGTGTAAGCAAAACACGGGCACACTGAAGTGTGAGATCTAGCATCTGGGTGTCATGAAGCTTATGTCCCTCTAAAGCAGTGGTTTTCAAACTTTTTAAAATGCCCCACCTTCAGAATTTCCCACAATTATTATATTAAGTTGGCAATGTTTAAGTATGTCTAGACTTATCTAAACACTTAAGTTCTGTTACCTTTTTAAAAATGCAATGAATATTTTTCTGCTTTAAACATAGCACTGTTATCTGCATAATGCTTCTTCTGGTCAGAGCACAAAGTACTACCACCACAGCTTTATGTGATGCACCCAGGACAGGGATAGTGTACACCATCTACTAGGAGGGTATGCGTGGTGCACCCCTACTGTTCACTTGAAACAACCTGTACCTCTCATTGTCATGGACAGGCCTAGGAGCCCATGCTAGATTAGTATGAGACCCGGGCCCAAAATAACATTCAGGATACCAGTTTCACATGCAGGTGGACGGTCTGGGCAGGGTGCACACATTTTCCATCCCAGGACCCCTTTTTCGGTCTGCCTTCACCTTCCAAGTAGGCTCATCAGTCAAATAACAGGACTGGGACTTTACAAATAAATTATTGCCAAAGGAATTTACACAAATCCCTCAGTATCATGCTTTAAATAACAAAGGTACTGCTTAAGTTATACACAACAGGCCAGCTACATGGATCTTAGAGGCCCGACCCTCAACAGTAATAAAATGCGACTAACAAAGAGAGATATGGAACGGGCACCATAGTGGCAAGCAAGTGCCCCCTGGCACCCATGAAATGATGCCTCAGGAGAATGTGTCCCATATCAGCATTACAGTCAGCCCATTTTTGTCATCATTTTTGGCAGTCTGTAAATTAAACTAACTGCTCTCAAATATCAGTCTTACGTCTTTGGCAAAAGCACCCTACTGCCCTTAAAACAACTGATTTCCTGAATGCGGCATTTTGCCCTGGAATACACTCTTAATTTTTAGAACATAGACTTTTTATTCCCAAATATTTGCTTGACATGCTCATTAAGTAGTCTCACTGACAAACTATTATCTTATTTTAATAATCCCAGTTGCCCACATACCACCATCATATGCCTGGGTTTGTCATCACCTGTCCAACAGCTAGTTCGCCTGTCCATGTACTGCCTTATATGTCCATGTGTACATATATGTAAGGCATGACTAACAGAATGAAACACAGATTGTCACCGCATATGTATACAACACATTCTGCAGCTAGTATAAAACTGCAGCGTATCTGGCAGTCTGGAGAGGACATTCCAAAAAGAGACAAATGTGGACCACCGACCAGAATATGATAAATGTGTTTAACAAGTGACAAGCCCAATGCACGCCAGAGGTATCCTGTTCATTATAGGTATAGCAACCAGACGCCAGGGAGGGTCCATCACTAAATACTGAGAAGGACACCGTACCCCAGGGATGCCACTGTATGACAGCAAACGCCTGCTTGTCACATACAAGGGTTGCCCGCCAGATGCCAGGCTCACAGCCACACAAAAAAACATGGATAGTCATGTACCACCTGGGAGTCCAGTGAATCAGGTAGAGAGCGGTAAAACGCTTCTACAGTGAGTAGGCATGCACCTATATATCCAGAGTTGCAATGTCGAGGTAAACCGTGCTCAAAGTCTGCAAGAAAGAACAAACTGATGTACTTTTTCCATATCACTGTGGACAGCTGCCTGCAACTGCAGGCAGGGTATGTTGAGTTAGAAGCATCTGCCCTGCGCGCACCGGTCCAAAGATGAAAACTATACAAGTGGCCTGGACAGCCGAAGACGTAACACAGGCAGAGTGCGATAGCCCCAGGTGGAAAAGGGACCATCTTTTCCAAGTTGAGCAAAGATGCAGAAGCGCCAATATTACTCTAAGAACTTCTCAATGATGGCTGGGACAACTCCAAAAAGAAGAATCCAAAGAGCAGTATAGAAACCACAAGCATCGGAAGGCCTGCCACTTACCTTGTATGCTTCTGTTACACCACAAGCATCGACAGGCCTGTCACTGAACTTGTAAGCATCTCTCACACTGCAAGCATCGGTAGGCCTGCCACTGCAAGCTTCTCTTACATGCACCCCAAGCATCAGTAGGCATCCCACTGAACCTGTAAGCTTCTCTTACACCACAAGCATTGATAGACCTACCACTGAACCAGTAATCTTCTCTTACACGAGAAGCATCGGTAGGCCTGCCACTGTAAGCTTCTCTTACATACACCCCAAGCATCAGTATGACTGCCACTGGAATCTTCTCTTACAGCACAAGCATCAACAGGACTGCCACTGAACTTGTAAGCTTCTCTTACAGCACAAGCATCAGTAGGCATCCCACTGAACCTGTAAGCTTCTCTCACACTGCAAGCATCGGTAGGCCTACCACTAAGCTTCTCTTACATACACCCCAAGCATCAGTATGACTGCCACTGGAATCTTCTCTTACAGCACAAGCATCAACAGGACTGCCACTGAACTTGTAAGCTTCTCTTACAGCACAAGCATCAGTAGGCATCCCACTGAACCTGTAAGCTTCTCTCACACTGCAAGCATCGGTAGGCCTACCACTAAGCTTCTCTTACATACACCCCAAGCATCAGTATGACTGCCACTGGAATCTTCTCTTACAGCACAAGCATCAACAGGACTGCCACCGAACTTGTAAGCTTCTCTTACAGCACAAGCATCAGTAGGCATCCCACTGAACCTGTAAGCTTCTCTTACACCACAAGCATTGATAGACCTACCACTGAACCAGTAATCTTCTCTTACACGAGAAGCATCGGTAGGCCTGCCACTGTAAGCTTCTCTTACATACACCCCAAGCATCAGTATGACTGCCACTGGAATCTTCTCTTACAGCACAAGCATCAACAGGACTGCCACTGAACTTGTAAGCTTCTCTTACAGCACAAGCATCAGTAGGCATCCCACTGAACCTGTAAGCTTCTCTCACACTGCAAGCATCGGTAGGCCTACCACTAAGCTTCTCTTACATACACCCCAAGCATCAGTATGACTGCCACTGGAATCTTCTCTTACAGCACAAGCATCAACAGGACTGCCACCGAACTTGTAAGCTTCTCTTACAGCACAAGCATCAGTAGGCATCCCACTGAACCTGTAAGCTTCTCTTACACCACAAGCATTGATAGACCTACCACTGAACCAGTAATCTTCTCTTACACGAGAAGCATCGGTAGGCCTGCCACTGTAAGCTTCTCTTACATACACCCCAAGCATCAGTATGACTGCCACTGGAATCTTCTCTTACAGCACAAGCATCAACAGGACTGCCACTGAACTTGTAAGCTTCTCTTACAGCACAAGCATCAGTAGGCATCCCACTGAACCTGTAAGCTTCTCTCACACTGCAAGCATCAGTAGGCCTACCACTAAGCTTCTCTTACATACACCCCAAGCATCAGTATGACTGCCACTGGAATCTTCTCTTACAGCACAAGCATCAACAGGACTGCCACTGAACTTGTAAGCTTCTCTTACAGCACAAGCATCAGTAGGCATCCCACTGAACCTGTAAGCTTCTCTCACACTGCAAGCATCGGTAGGCCTACCACTAAGCTTCTCTTACATACACCCCAAGCATCAGTATGACTGCCACTGGAATCTTCTCTTACAGCACAAGCATCAACAGGACTGCCACCGAACTTGTAAGCTTCTCTTACAGCACAAGCATCAGTAGGCATCCCACTGAACCTGTAAGCTTCTCTTACACCACAAGCATTGATAGACCTACCACTGAACCAGTAATCTTCTCTTACACGAGAAGCATCGGTAGGCCTGCCACTGAACCTTCTCTAACACCGCAAGCAGCGGTATGCCTGCCACTGTAAGCTTCTCTTACATGCACCGCAAGCATCGGTAGGCCTGCCACTGTAAGCTTCTCTTACATACACCCCAAGCATCAGTATGACTGCCACTGGAATCTTCTCTTACAGCACAAGCATCAGTAGGCCTTCCACTGAACCTGTAAGCTTCTCTCACACTGCAAGCATCGGTAGGCCTACCACTAAGCTTCTCTTACATACGCCCCAAGCATAGGTAGGCCTGCCACTGAACATGTAATCTTCTCTTACAACCCAAGCATCAGCAGGCCTGCCACTGAACCAGTAACCTTCTCTAACACCGCAAGCATCAGTATGCCTGCCACTGAACGTTTCTCTTACACCACAAGCATTGATAGACTTACTACTAAACCTATAAGCTTCTCTTACACCAGAAGCATTGGTAGGCCTGCCACTGAACTTGTAACTTTCTCTAATACCACAAGCATCTCTTACACCACAAGCATCAACAGGCCTGCCACTGAACGTGCAAGCTTCTCTTACACCACAAGCATTGGTAGGCCTACCACTGAACCTGTAAGCTTCTCTTACACCACAAGCACTGGTAGGCCTGCCACTGTAAGCTTCTCTTACACCACAACAGGGCAAAAATCATAAAAAAAAAGTGAGGGGTACTAACCATGTTTGGCAGTATGCAAGTGACATCATGGGGTGAGACATCACGGCGTATGGCATCGCATGTAGCATCACAGGAAGTGGCATCACAACCCATGACCTCACAAGAAATGACATCACGTGAAGTGACATTCAATCTTAAGGCCTTACACAGGTTTAGCTAGTCTAACCACAATTACATTTGAGCTCATTACAAGATTTAACAAAGGAGAATTTGCGTAACTTACACATTTATTCTTTAAAAACCCCGCCACAAAGAAATTGGAAACAAGGAAAAACTTAGCAATAAATATGATCTGCTTAATTGGTTGCAAAGTCTACATTTTAAAATATCTTATGGGGGTTAGGGCACCTGCTGCAGAGATCTTTGTGTGCGAAGTAAATCTCAGGGAATAATAATAATGGTAAAATAACTTTGGAGGGTAACGTTTTGCCGGAGTAACCTGTTTTTTCTCTAGTCCGAGTTTTGAATCAAAGTAGCGTAGTGGGTTAATGTGCCTGCTTCAAAGCACATCATCTAACTGCAAATGACAGATTTCTATTATATGCCGATAGGTTAGTGATTACTGATTTTAACACAGATCTTTGTTACTTGCAGTTCATAACTGGTCATTTTTCTAATATATCAAGCTATGGAGGACACGTGACTCCTAAACCTTGTAACCCTCACTGACTTATGTAACACATTTTGTACATTGATTTAAACATTTACAGGATTTATTGACAATGTATAATATGTACGTATGATGTAAAGTGCACTGACACCAGGGTAGGATAAGCAGAGCAATAAAATAAAACAAAACAGTGGTATTTAACTTATTTGTGCAAAAACTGAAACAGACCAACACATCTGACATTCTTACAGTGCATGAAAATCTCTTATAAACAGGGATTGAACAATATAATAAAGCATGCCTCTCAGGTATTTGTGGAGTGATAACAACAAGCTTTGTGCCTTTGTTTCCCCTTCTGTGCATTTGCATCTAGGTGTGAGGCTCAGAAAGCTCCCAGTCACCATAGTGGAACACAAGGAGGCCTGAAGGCCCCTTAAATTCTGCCTTTGTTATGGGCTCACTTGGAGTCTGAAACATGAAAGCCCCCTCGCAGCCTGCATGTTGCTGCTGAAAAACGAAAGCAGACAAGGAGCAAGCGCTGCTGAATGTGTCCTTGTGTCTGAAACTTACACTGGGACAAGTTCGGCGTATTTCAGTGGGGCCCATATCTTGCAGAGTGGAGAGCATCCACCCTGTGTAAAAAGTGGGTGTACCCCTGACTTGTGCCCTGCATCACAAGCATCAGTAGGCCACACTGGCAGTCCCTTCGCTATGGCGGAGGAGCGTTGTCCCAGTCAGCAGCAGGCGCTGCAAATCTTTTAACAACGAAAGGATAATAAACTAGTTTATGATCTTCTCGTGGGTCGGCATAAGGGATGACGAGCACTGAGGAGAGTGCACTGTGCACTCCTATCAGTGTGCATGTGTGTTTGGCCAGCAATCTCAGGCCAGCCAAACACACATGCGCACTGTGCTCTCTCCAGCCCAGCACTGTGTTGATCTCTCCAGGGCACAGCATGTCCATTTCATAGTCACTCCCCTCAGGCAAATGGCTGTGCCCCCGCCCCCTTCTCCCCAATCACTTCCTCTCCCCCTCCCCATGCTCCCCTCTTATCATGTTTTTTATCCCAGCTCCTTGCCACGCCTCCTTTCTACACGTCCTTACATGACCCCATACACTCTCCTCTCCCCATTTTAGCCAGGTGACTGTTAACAATCCCCGACCCTACCGGCGCCAGTCATTTAAACATTATTCACCCCTCAAGGATTCGCATGCCCCCACCACCGTATACCGCCTCACCCCCTTTCATGCCACGGACACTCCCCACTAATCACATCTCTTTGCTCCCCAGCTCCCTTTCATGCCACGGATACAGTCACTCCATTTACTGCCCTTCTCCATTTAGCTCCCCAATCGCTTCACCCCCCCCCCCCCCAACCCCCCAACCCAACCCCTCCACCCAACCCAACCCCTCAACCCAACCCAACCCCTCTCCTCACTCTCTTCATGCCACGGGTACTCCTCACATCCTTTTCCTCTATTTAACTGCCCAGCTCCCTGTTACTCCCCAGACACATCTCTATCACGGACACGGTCCCCCCCCCCACGTTTTCTCACCCCTTCTCCCCAATCGCTGCCCCACCCCCCCCATGTCACGGACACTCCCCACTAACCACATCACTTCACTCTTTCATTGCCCAGCTCCATATCACTCCCCCATGTACTCACTCTGTCTCATGCCACGGTCACTCCCCACATCCCTTCACACCCTGTCACTGCCCAGCTCCGTGATACTCCACAGACACCACCCCACACCGCTCTCCACCACTGCCACAGCGCACAGTCACTCCCCACTCTCACTCCCTCTCTCTCTCTCTCTCCCAATGCCTGCCCTCTCCCCCTACCTCGCCTCCCGGTGGGGCTGCGGCAGGGCCCGAGGGGTGAAGGGGGTCTCCGGCCTCGCTCCCTCCTCCTTTGTGGCAGTGCGGGCTCTGCAGCCTGCCTGCTCCCTCCGGTCACTTCCTGAAGCCGCTGCGCCTGTGCTGCCTGCGCTCCCTCCTCCTCCTCCCTTATCCCTGCTGGAGCCGCCGCTTCCGGCCCGGCCCCACTTCCCATCCCCATCCGTGACGTCCCCAGCCGGGAGCGGGGGGCCTGCCCGCAGCGGAGACCGGGGGATGGAGAGCCTCGGGGGTCTCGCTCCTCCGAGGGCGGCCACGTCCGCTCACCAGACCCTCACACCTCGGAAACATTGAAAATGACAGCTTGTGTGCTATATAGCGCTTCGTGCCGCACCCCAGTTCTAAGCGCTACCTATTAATAACGGACACTATTATTAAATTTAACGACCTCTCCAGACAAGAAAGGGCAATCCCGCCCCCAGACGGGCTGTCGCTCCACAGCAGAGTGTCTCTCTATGAGGATCACTCATTAATGGATAGGGTTGTCACATTTCACGTTTTTAGATTGTGCAAACTATGTATAAATAGTCTATATTCATTTTTAACACGCTTTTTCTGTTTTTGTTTACTTTAATTATTAGTGGTCAAAGGCAGCTGTGAGCACATTTTAAAGAGCTTTCTTCTTATATTTACTGTTTAAAGTATGTACTGATAAATTGAAAAAATACCGACTTTATGTGATATTTCTAATTTTTCTACTGACCCGGAGTCAAATTGCCGGTATAAAACCACCCAGGTGTCAGCCCTTTAAGTGTAGCAGGGTCTCACTCCTTGAAGGGAAGTCTCACATTGGACAGTCTCCCTCACAGTGACACGTGCCTCACACGCACCCTGGTGGTGAACGCATATCCAGGCCACTGGAATTATGCGGCAGAAGAGGAACAAGTTATGCACCAGGGTTAACTAAATTATGCAGCAAGAAAAGTCAATTTATGCATCGTAATGTGTAAATGGTATTCATTAGTTTGTCATTTATACACTTATTAACACTGTCTGGGCATAGATTGCACCTCATTAGTACCATTTTAACTCCCAAACAGAGTAATAAGCAACAGAAAGGTGAAGACTAGTCAACCTTGACAAAGGGCTTTTCAGAGCACTGCAACACCCGTCACTGCATTTTGTGTCATTTTTGAACCATTTGAGCTAGACATTTTTTTTTGTTATCTGCATATCATGCGGCGGATGATGGGTTATGTGGCAAATGCGGCAGACCCACAACTATATGAAAAAAACGCAACAGCCGCACAATCGCGTAAATCAAGGGGCCATTCCCATATCTAAGGGCAGCCTGATTATCCGGGACACTATCACGTTGTGGTGGTTCTCACTCACTTAAAGGAAGAAGTCTGAAATCCCAGTACAGTCTATGGCACTGGTTCTTAACCTTTTGACTTGTGTGGACCCCCACTTAATCATTACCGGAACTCAGTGGGGGGGGGGGGGGGGGGCACTGAATCATTTGAACTGCAAAGCAATACACAACAGATACAAAAACATTAATCAAGCAAATACACAAACAATGAAACATTTTATTTAACATACAAAAACAAAGATACAAAATCAACATTCTAATATGACTGTTGGTGGTTTACTATATTCAATTAAGGCCACTAATTGCACATTCCTGATTCCGTTTGATGCACTTCTCCCACAAATCATTCTATCAATCTGAGGATACTAATCACATTTTTAGCCTCCAATTTCAAATTCCTTCACATTTGTAGAATGTTTCAAAATTTTCTATTGGACATTTTACGTCTTTATACACAGTTTATTATTCTGTAAATATTGTTCCGTTTTATAAGCAATTGCAGACCCCCTGAGTAGGCTTCACGGACCTCCAGGGTCTCTGGACCACAGGTTAAGAACCACTGGACTATAGAACCCACCCTGGGAGAGTCTCACTCAGTAAAAAAAACTTTCACTCACCAGAGGAATTCTCGCAGAAGGACTCTTTGGTCTTTTTATTTCAAATGTTTCATTTAAAACATCTTTAGTAGGCCATAAAACCTTATAGTTCACATTTTCCAGTGTCCTAATTATATGTTCCACATTGCTTTAAAATGGGAAGGTACTCAGGATTATTTAGTACCCGCACTTCTTTGATTTGAACGTGAGAGTATTGGTACTCTGCAGTGGTGCAATAGTTTTAATGTGACAGTGCCTGCAAGTCTCATTTGTAAATGTGAACATTGTGATACTTAACTCATATTAACTTAATCCACCACTAGAAACTGGATGAAATGCTTCATCACTTTCCTCGGAGCAAAAGACTAACCTGACAACCAAGAAATTTACAACAGTAATTAATTACTGGGTTAACTACCAAGTTCGGATTAGAGAGTAGCATGCTACCCTCCATAACGTGCTTCAGCTCTTCTCTAGGGGCTGTAAACGTTGTATATATGCAATTACAAGACAATACAGTAGTGATCACCAAATTTGTATTTGAAGTTTGCCATCTTCTATGTCAAATGCCAGTTTCTGTAATCCCACTTCAGGTTGTGCCCCAAATTCTTTGAAGTTTTTTTGTACAGCATCTTTTGTCGGGCATGCTCCTCCTACACTAAAGAATGAAAAAATCAAATACCTAAAAAGGAATAATAAACAAAGCATAATGAAAGTAAAATTACTATATTTTTCTGACATTTTCCCAGGAATAACACATTAAAAGTACAATTACAAATGCAACTGTTCGTAACTTTAATGTAGGAAATCCAACTTTTCTGCATGGTCACCCCAGAATTTTCACTTTTTGTTGGACCCTTTATTTTTGCTGGCTTGGGATCTGTGTGCACGTTATTCATGTTAACCAGTAGTAAAGTGCCTGTGGCCCCTATTTAAACATGATTGTATAGACATACAACCAATTGGCATATTTAACTTGCCTATAACTCCCTACAATATGGTACAAAGTGTCTGCAGAGCCTGGAAATTCTATGTCACTAGTGGACTACAGCACCTGTTCTGTCATCCACAAACTTAGTTTTGGGCCCATCATTGTTGCCTGACTGTAACTGTGTAAAAACTGAAATCCAGCCCATCAAAATAAACCCTTTTGACGGTATAAAAACTCCCTTTTAAATACTAATGTCACCCATTGTAGGCCTTGTAGCCCATACGGCAGGGTGTATAGTATTAAAAGTAAGACTCGAAGAAGTGTAATGTTAGCACATCCCTGCAGTGACTAGTAAGCAAAAGCTATTTTCACTGTAGCAGTCCTACATGTCTTGTGTAGAAAACCAGAGTACAGATTAAAAATCTAATGCTGTTTCTTGGGAAAAAGACCAGCTAGAAAATAAGTGAACCACTATTTTTAATAATAATAATTGTATTATCCAATGTATTTTTTTGTAATAAATATGAAGGAAAAGTAACTCCTATAAAGTTAGCCTGTACCTGTCTGAACAGGCAGAAGGCTCATTGACATACGCCTCTGCCGGTGATTAGCCCAGAATCGGTGCAAAATGCCTCCCAGGCACAAACAATAGGTTGACCTGAGTGGGCAGACATGACTCCGCCAAACTACACAGAATATGCTGGGAGGGGACTGTGGGTATTGTTTTTGATACTACAGTGTCAAGTCCTATTTGAATGTCAAATCCTGCTTGACAGGTCTGCTGGGTTCATATATACCACTGGGACACACTTAAAAGGGGAGAGAGCAGGCTGCCAAGACAGTTCTTGTGGGTCCACTGTCTGGTTGCAAAGGGACTTTTAATGTTAGATACGGGAGGACACTAAGACTACAATACACTTCCCACAGACACCCTCAGAGCCCAACCTTAGTTTTGGCAAATACTTTCACCATCTTGCAAATGTCAAAAGTGGGTATGGTTGGCCCTAGGAACTTTTACCTCATGGTTAAGGCCTGTCCAGGAGTCATTCCCACCCACTAGCTCATGCCAGGCAGATATGTTACCCCTCTAGGCACCCACTTTAGAACACTTCTTGGACCTGAGGAAGCTCAGAAGACCTGGACCTGCTACCTGTGACATGGGAGAGGCCCTGAAGGTCTGGATCTGCTCTCTCTTGTACCCAGGACAAAGTAGTAAGTGTCATATGACTGACCCCTTGGTCAAACTACAGGGATGCAATAGGTACAAGAGGCCTTTTCCTTTCCTGGAAAAACCCAAATGATCAGTGGCAACTGGACCTGAACTGGAACCTGCTGTTGGCCTCTGACCTAGACCATGTGAGTCTGTAAGTGCCTCCACTGTTGTCCTGAGGGCTTTAGAAGTGTACTCCTGTGGTGGATTGAGTGAGAAGGTATAATTTTTAACCAGAACAAACCTGTTTGGTGTGTCCAACCCACGCTTCATCGCAGTCAGACTCAAATTGCACCTGGGTCCTGGTTTACTATGACCATTGGTTATCATTAGCACTTTGTGCTTAATTATCCAGTTCATTGGATAAAGCATGTCATTTAATTGATGCTAATGACAGAAATTTGCCCATACCATTTATTTCTTATAACTTATGTTATTATTTATACTAAAATTTTCAAATTTTGTTAGATATCTGCATCTAGACTGGCATATTATATTACAAATCTTAACTAAGCATTTCAAACTTTTGTAGCCTTTTGTTTGAAATATGTATCTTGAGCTATTTCATTTTCTTTGAAGATAATGTACTGTACAGTTGTAACACTTAGGAGGCAACACCTACATAAAAGTAGTTGTTTTGCTTTCTTTACCTGTGAAAACACATTTGTGTATTCTTATTGGTTTAACTTTAATGTTCTCCCGCATCAGGAAATCACAGCGTGCGGTAATCTATTTGATAAATATATGTGTGTAGGGAAATGCCTCCTTGGCATGGTTACTCCCTGACTTTTTGCTTTTGCTGATGCTAAGTTATGATTTGAAAGTGTGCTGGGACCCTGCTAACCAGGCCCCAGCACCAGTGTTCTTTCCCTAAACTGTAGTTTTGTCTCCACAATTGGCACAACCCTGGCACTCAGGTAAGTCCCTTGTAACTGGTACCCCTGGTACCAAGGGCCCTGATGCCAAGGGAGGTCTCTAAGGGCTGCAGCATGTCTTATGCCACCCTAGGGACCCCTCACTCAGCACATGCACACTGCCTCTCAGCTTGTGTGTGCTGGTGGGGAGAAGATGACTAAGTCGACATGGCATTCCCCTCAGAGTGCCATGCCAACCTCACACTGCCTGTGGCATAGGTAAGTCACCCCTCTAGCAGGCCTTACAGCCCTAAGACAGGGTGCACTATACCACAGGTGAGGGCATATGTGCATGAGCACTATGCCCTACAGTGTCTAAGCAAAACCTTAGACATTGTAAGTGCAGGGTAGCCATAAGAGTATATGGTCTGGGAGTTTGTCAAACACAAACTCCACAGTTCCATAAGGGCTACACTGAAAACTGGGAAGTTTGGTATCAAACTTCTCAGCACAATAAATGCACACTGATGCCAGTGTGTGATTTATTGTAAAAATACACCCAGAGGGCATCTTAGAGAAGCCCCCTGAAAACATACCCGACTTCCAGTGCAGGCTGACCAGTTCCTGCCAGCCTGCCACACACCAGACATGTTGCTGGCCACATGGGGAGAGTGCCTTTGTCACTCTGTGGCCAGGAACAAAGCCTGTACTGGGTGGAGGTGCTTCTCACCTCCCCCTGCAGGAACTGTAACACCTGGCGGTGAGCCTCAAAGGCTCACCCCTTTTGTTACAGCACCCCAGGGCATCCCTGCTAGTGGAGATGCCCGCCCCTCCGGCCACTGCCCCCACTTTTGGCGGCAAGGCTGGAGGAGATAATGAGAAAAACAAGGAGGAGTCACCCACCAGTCAGGACAGCCCCTAAGGTGTCCTGAGCTGAGGTGACCCCTGCCTTGAGAAATCCTCCATCTTGTGAGTGGAGGATTTCCCCAATAGGATTAGGGATGTGGCCCCCCCTACCCACAGGGAGGAGGCACAAAGAGGGTGTAGCCACCCTCAAGGACAGTAGCCATTGGCTACTGCCCTCCCAGACCTAAACACACCCCTAAATTCAGTGTTTAGGGGCTCCCCAGAACCTAGGAAACTAGATTCCTGCAACCTTAACAAGAAGAAGGACTGCTGACCTGAAGCCCTGCAGTGAAGACGGAGACGACAACTGCTTTGGCCCCAGACCTACCAGCCTGTCTCCCAACTTCAAAGAAAACTGCAACAGCGACGCATCCAACAGGGGCCAGCAACCTCTGAAGCCTCAGAGGACTGTCCTGCACTCAAGGACCAAGAAACTCCAGTGAATAGCGGCCCTGTTAAAAAACCTGCAACCTGCTTGCAACAAAGAAACAACTTTAAAGACTTCACGTTTCCAGCCTGAAGCGTGAGACTTTCCTATCTAAAACCCGTCGCCTGTTTGCATACTGCACCCGGCCGCCCCAGTGCCGCTGAGGGTGTACTTTCTGTGCCTTCTTGTGTCCCCCCCGGTGCCCTACAAAACCCCCCTGGTCTACCCCATCGAGGACGCGGGTACTTACCTGCTGACAGGCTGGAACCGGGGCACCCCTGTTCTCCATTAAAGCCTATGTGTTTTGGGCACCTCTTTGACCTCTGCACCTGACCGGCCCTGAGCTGCTGGTGTGATAACTTTGGGGTTGCCTTGAACCCCCAACGGTGGGCTACGTATGCCCCAACTTTTGAGACTTGTAAGTGTTTTACTTACCTGCAAAACGAACCTTTACTTACCTCCCCCAAGAACTGTTGATTTTTGCAGTGTCCACTTTAAAAATAGCTTATTGCCATTTTTATAAAGACTGTATGTGATATTGCTTTTATTCAAAGTTCCTAAAGTATCTAAGTGAAGTACCTTACATTTAAAGTATTACTTGTAAATCTAGAACCTGTGGTTCTTAAAATAAAACAAAGAAAATATATTTTTCAATATAAAAACCTATTGGCCTGGAGTAAGTCTTTGAGTGTGTGTTCCTCATTTATTGCCTGTGTGTGTACAACAAATGCTTAACACTACCCTCTGATAAGCCTACTGCTCGACCACACTACCACAAAATAGAGCATTAGAATGATCTCTTTTTGCCACTATCTTACTTCTAAGGTGAACCCTTGGACT
Organism: Pleurodeles waltl; assembly: GCF_031143425.1. Classification (NCBI taxonomy): domain Eukaryota; kingdom Metazoa; phylum Chordata; class Amphibia; order Caudata; family Salamandridae; genus Pleurodeles; species Pleurodeles waltl. Next base: position 85,028,197 of record NC_090440.1, read on the forward strand.
CTTTGCACACTATTTCTTACTTTGAAATAGTATATACAGAGCCAACTTCCTACAATGTGTTTGTCTTTTTTATATTAAACTGAAGTGCCCTTTAGCCTCAGTATGCTTGCCAAGTTTCATGATTCTAGTAGGCCTAGACGTCTTTTTATGCAAGGTGGCATGTTTGCACATTTCCTGCATCAAGCGTTGCCTCGTTTTCAGTGCTGGCAACCAGAAGTGTGATTTTAGAAAATTAATGAATTCAGCAGTGTGTGCATGCATTCATTTCTTCATTTCAAGGACATCTTGGATTTTCTCCCTGAGAAGATCCTGCCACCCGCTCATTAGATAGGTTTCACTGAAGTAACACGTTTCTGTCACAAGTTAAATTTCATAGATGTGCTTGAAGGAAAAATCTATAAAACCATTAAAAATTTCATGCATTATAGATTTATATTCTCCGACTGACTTTTTGGGTGAGTGCCGTGGCTAGTTGAAATGGCAATGATCTTCTGATTATTTGCTGTGCTGCTTGTAATTTTTCATTAAACATGTGTTAGCCTTTGGACTTCCTGACTTTTTGTTTTTTATTTTTACAGATGTTGGATTATCAGGAAATTGATTCAGCTGACCGAAGACAGGAGAGTGCTGTACTGGATTCTACACGAGTACAACAGGAACTAGAGGTAAGGGAGAAGTTTCTCACGGCCCAACAAGTGACGTGATGGATCGACTAAAAACAAGAGCATGACTGAACCAACATTTAGGTAAGGTATAACTGCTCTGCCCGAATATGTGTTTGCTTGCTTTGCAGGGCCTGTATTGTTTGATATTTGTCAATTTCTTATTAACAAGGGTGCTCACAAATGTTATTCGGACAGGAGATGGGCAAAAAAAATACGTTGATTTGGTGGGTAGGACTGAGAGGAGTCATGTAAATAGTAAACGTCAGAGTTAGAAATGGGTTCTCTAGTTGGCAGTCGATTTGCACCCTGTCCAAGTAGGGACCCTCACTTTAGTCAGGATAAGGAAGATACCCGCTCAGATAACCCCTGCTCACCCCCTTGGTATCTTGACACGAGCAGTCAGGCTTATCTCAGAATCAATGTGTAAAGCATTTGCACATAAAACAAAGTAATAAGTGAAAACACTACAAAAGAACAAAGTTGGCAGTATTTCACTGTTAGGACATGTAAAACACACCAGTACATGTCCTACCTTTTAAATACACTGCACCATGCCCATGAGGCTACCTAGGGCCTACCTTAGTGGTGCCTTTTATCTAGTAAAAGGGAAGGTTTAGGCCTGGCACCTGGGTACACTTGCCAAGTCACACACAGACATTGCAGTGGCAGGTCTGAGCCATGTTTACAGGGCTATTTATGTGGGTAGCACAATTAGTGCTGCAGGCCCACTAGTAGCATTTGATTTAGAGGCCCTGGGAACCTCTGGTGCACTTTACTAGGGACTTACCAGTAAATCAAATATGCCAATCATGGGTAAACCAATCAACCGTACAATTTATATAGGGAGTAATTGCACATTAGCACTGATCCGCAGTGATAAAGTGCACAAAGACAACGAACCAGCAAAAACAGACCTGAAAAAATAGGAGGAAGAAGGCAAAAAGTTTGGGGATAATCCTGAAAAAGGGGCCATGTCCAACAGTCAGTAAGTGTGAATCCTTGGTTTAGAGCTTTTGGGATCTAGAAATAGTGAAGTAGGTGGGAAGATAGGCAGGAGCTCCAGGACACAAAGCATAGACCTTTAAAGGTTGAGCATGTGAGAGAAAGAGTCCATCTGATTCAGCCACCCTGGCCCCTTCACCATCCCCTCCATGTCTTTACAGAAGGTTCACAGAACGCAAGGGGATCTTTGAATTCATGGTACCCTTCCCCAGTGAGATCAGTTAGAAGAAATAAAAGTCTCCATCTCCAGTTTCCATTCCCTTCCTTTCCTTCCTCCTTGTGATGAGTTCCGGGCACAGGTCAGCAGACCCTTCACTTGCTACTCGAGCAGAGATGGGGACAGAAAAATCTAAACATAGCGAGCCCACACCGGAAAGGACTCCTGCCCATACTATGCACCTACTATACCTTAAAGGCATATTGTAGAAAATTGAGCTGTCAGTTGTGTGGTCTGCAAAAGTAATAGATCTACAGTTGTCCTTACTGAGAACCAAACACCCTACTGTAGCACTTGACTCTCACAGGGTAGCAAAGCGGAGCAGTCCAAGGCCTACTCGAGGGAGGTGGTGTGGGCTAGTAATCAGTAATGACCCACACACAATAATAAAACGTAATAAATGATTGTCCGGTCAGTTCTTTAGAAAATGAAGTACATTTATTACACACACTACTAAATACTATGCAGTAATTTACAAATATGTACATTGGCAGATGAAACATACCATCAATTATATTGTGTAATCGCTGGTGACCCCCTCCAGGGGTCACCCAAACAGATCAAGTGAGGTTAATCATTTTGTTTGGTAGGAAACCCATTACTTTTGCTGAAGTAATTTTGTGATGCACCAATAAAACATTTGCAATCATTATGGAAACCCAATAAAGCATTTATCAAGAATAAGGCCCTCATTACGACTTTGACGATCTTCTCAGAAGACCACCAAAGCCACGGGCACCAGAAGACCACCTGTGCTGGTGGTCTTCTATATCAGAGTACTGCAGGATTTCCAGCCCATTTTGGGCGGAAATCCTGCGGAAGTCGTGCTGTCAGTCGGAGGTTCCACCAAGGCCCCGCCTCACCAGTTTGACTCCACCAGCTGTACTATGTGCAATAATACCGCCTGGGGGTGTCCTGCTGGTGGGGCACTGCCGGCGGTGGAAGCGCCCTTACCTGTTCCCTGCCGAACGACTTCTTCCCCGGACCAGGTAAGTTGATCGTCCGACAGGGGAGGAGGGTGTGGGGGTGTTATGTGTGCATGTGTGAGTGTGTGGTGTCTGCGTGTGTGCATGAATGTGTGTATGCAAGTGTGAGTGTTGTGTGAGTGTTGTGGTGAATGCGTGTTTGTCTGTGTTTGAGTATGTGTGTTTGGATGGGTGTGAGTGAATGCGTGTATGAATGTATGTAAGTGTAGGTGAATGAGTGTATGCGTGGTGAGTGTGGGTGTCTGTGCGTGTGTATGTATGCAGCAAGGGGGCGCTGTGTATGGAGGGGGGCGCTGTGTATGGAGTGCGGGTGCTGTGTATGGAGGGGGAGCACTGTGTCTGGAGGGGGGAAGAGGGGCTTAGTGCTTGCTGGGGGGGGGGGAGTCATCTATCGGTGACAGGGAAGAAATTCCCTTTCAACTGTAGCTTTTCCACCATGGTTTTCATGGCAGCGCTACCGCCGCAGAAACCCTAGTGGAAAGGTGTCCCCAAATACCGCCGGCGGTCTTCTGTGGACTGGGGTCGGAGATGATCATCTCCGGCCCGGCGGTTCCGACCGCCATGGCGGTGTGAGTGGAGATGGTTGGAAGCGGCCAACTCGCCACACTCATAATGTGGTGGTCTTCACCGCCAGCCTGTTGGCGGTGGGACTGCCACCTTTACCACTGACAGTCAGAAGACCGCCAGGGTCATAATGACCCCCTAAATGTTGTGCTTATGCACTCTTTCATGTATTTGATATCAAACTGCAATTGAAAAAGACCCCCTAGAAAGCATCATATTGAAGTAGCAATGCATTGCAACCATACAGTTTGCCCATTTGTGCATTTTCATGCCTTCCTGAATGTCCTCATACACATGGCCCCTAGAGAGCCTAACATTCCCAGATGGAGAGCAAAAGTTCCAGCCATAGGGGTGCTTAGAAATATGAAATCAATCCACGGGAGGTGATCATTTTGGAGTCCCCCCAACTTAGGGTGAGGACTCAGGAGATATATGGAAGAGAAAGGCGGGATCCAGCTGAATTGATGGTGGTGGTCCCGCTGTCCTGGGGTTACCACAGGCAGAGATATGGGCAAAAATGTGTCCTACACAACAAGGCCCCACAAGGCATTATAGGGCGAATTGGGCAAAAGCTATGAATTTCTTAGTAGCGGCCCTCTTGCTGTGCTGCGGGGAGCCATTTCGGGTTTTTCATATGTGTTAGCGGACTTGCTAACTTGTTGGGGGAGAAAATGCAACAGGACACAGCAGGGTCACACAAGGACTGGGCTCTGATCCTGAGCTGAGCCAGGGAAATATGGAAACTCTGGATGACCCATAAGATGTACCATTATGATGATGAAAGTTGCAATTTTGGTTTTCCTGCACAGGTTACATTCCAATTCAAGATATCATTGGTCTCTGTAGGCAAAGGTGGGAGTGAAATTACACTCTAAGGCAGTTATCTCCCTATGTATATAATGGGGTGCCACTATAGATAAAACAGTAAAGCACACTGACTTTTCCTATTAGTGTACACTACCCTTGTAAGGCCTATCCCAGGTGAATACCTAACCCTGCAGAGTCCCCATTGTACCAGGCTACTTGCTTTGTTCCCAGGCTGTGTATGACAGTAGCCTCCCATGAGCAGCCTGTACCTGTGTGCACACATGTTCATGTGTAACCACCCAAGTGCCCTATACCATTACTGCGTCGCAAGAGCCTTCTCTTAAAAGGCGGGCACTGGCGGTAAACACGCAGAGTCCATTTGCCATGTGACTACCGTGGGTGCGTCACCAGTAGTGAGACCCATAGTAAAAAGTCCAAAAACCAGATGATCAGTAAAGCAAAAAAATCATGGTGTGGGGGGCGGGGCCAACCAACATGGCCGATCGAATTTGAGCTTCGGTGGCTCCGTCAAAAACCCCCTCAGGCCATGTGTGAAGGAGCATCGAGGGGGAACACCATGATCCCTCCGGCCTGGTAGAGCTGCCATGAGTCACGGGGAGGGGAGCAACCTGCCGGAGACAGGCCCCCTGAGCGGCGCGGGACCTGGAGCGGGAGCCCCCGGCCGGGCGACCGGTCTGCCCCATGGTGTGGGCCCGGAGGCGATTGGAGGAGGAGCGGAACGGGTGAGGCCGGGGGCTGGAGCCCCGTGAAAGAGCTGGGGCTGCCTATGCCGCTGGGCGGAGGGGGGAGCCGGCCCTCACGCTGGGTGGACAGGAGCTGCGGTGGGCTCCGCTGGGACCGGAGGCCTCGCCCGGCGAAGAAGCAGTGCGGCCGGGCCCAGACGGTTCGGGCCAGGAGATATCTGGGGCTGCGGCCCGAATGAAGCTGGAGGTGGTGGCCCGTTGACGGAGTGGGGGTCGGGGGTGGCACCCTCAGGGAGGGGGGCCAGCCCCCTTGCGCTCTGGAGGTATTCTTGCGGGCTCCCCTGTGGTGACGGGGGCCCATGCAGCAGCGAAGCGACGTGGGCGCGCCCTGGAGGGTGCCGAGACCAGGAGAGACCGGTTGCTCCTGGGAGGTGGGAGCAGAGGACGCCATCGCAGGCGAGGTGGTCCAGTGAAGCCCGGACACAACGGTGAGCCCACGGGCGGCTAGGGAAGAGGCCTGTGGGAGATGGGAGCTGAGCCCTCGGGATAGCACTGGGTGGCTGACCTACGAGGGCGCTGGCAAGGTCTTGAGAGGGGGGAGTGGTGCCTGTCCCCCCCCCCTCACTTCGTGTGCAGAGGCCCTGGTGGGGGCATCCTCGGTGAGCTGAGACGCCCCTGCAGCGGGAGCGAACCTGTGGACAAACACGAGATGTGGCAGTAGACGTCTCTGAGCAAACAGTCCCCAGGCGGAGCATATGCCTCGGTGGAAGGTGCAGGCCAACAGGGTCTCCAACTATTTTGCACCAGTTGGAGCGGGAAGAGCCGGCTTGTCACAGGAGGGAGAGATGGTGCTCACGAAGGAGGACCTCCTGTCCTCCCTTTGCATCTTCAAGGCTGTACTCCGTGAGGAACTCACGGCCGACCTTAATGCGACGTTGGACACTTTCCAGGCGGACTTTAATGGGAAATTGTCCTCACTTCAGGCTGTTGTGGACTCGGTTGGGGCCCGCACTCTGGATCTGGAAACGCAGATGCAGGAACTGCAACAGAAGGTTGTGCCAGTGGAGAGTGAGATCATGAGTATTAAAACGCAACTTCACATCGCCACGCTCAAGTGCGAAGATCTAGAAAATTGTGCACGCAGGGACAACAACAGGGTGCGGAGTCTGGATGAGGGATCCGATGGGGCAGACCTGGAGGCCTTTGTGGTTGGCCTTTTCTCCACCCTCTTGGGAGAGGATCAGCCGGAGGTTCAAGGGAGGTTAGAGTGGGCAACCAGGCCGCCAGCGAAGGGAGAAGGCCTAGAGATATTTTGGTAAAGTTTAGCTCGTTTAAGGTCAAGGAACGCATTCTATTATGGGCGCGACAACAGGACACTGTCTCCTTTCCGGGGGCACACTGCACTCTTTACAAGGACATCGCACAGGTGACGCTGCCCCGACGGCAGCAGTTCCGCCCTGTGACAGAAGCCTTAAGAGCGAAAAACATAAGGTACCATTGGACATTTCCCTTTGGTCTGGCTTTCGAACTCCATAACAAGGCTTGCCACTTTATGGCCGTCGAGGAGGCGGTGGCTGCATTGGGCCTACAGACAGAGAGAGCGGGTGGCGACACTGCCGCTGCTGGAGCCGTGCGCAGAGGGATGTCCCTTCCTCTTCGGTGGAGCAATGGAAACAGCAGAGGAGGGGGAGGAAGACTCCCAGGAAGTGACATTATCCAACTGTCCGGCACTGGCGGTGGTTCTGGCGCAGCCTCAGGCAAGGGCCTTATTGGAGGCAGGGCGGCGGGGGATGGGCTCCCCCTCGTGGAGGGCAGTCTGACTTAGAGGAGCCCGGTATTGACCTGCCCTCTGGTGGCCTGGTCCGGCATGACTCCGCTTGTGTTGCTTTCGAAAGATGCGGGGTGTTCCTCCGTTAATGCTGACTTGGGAATGGTGAATGGTCTGTGGGGGGGTTACATACCCTGTCCACGCAGTGAGGAAAGTAAGGTTGTTTGCCATTCTGCGTTTTCTTGTACATGAGTTTGTTTCTCATATGAGATGTGTTTTTCTGTTTGATCTTTGTTTATTATCCCTTTTTGTCGCAAGAGGGCCTTGTGAGGGGCCTGGGGAACACTTGGAGTGCCGGGTGGGGGAGGGCGTGGGGCATGGTGTGGGGAGCCGGGGATGATATGTGGTGTAATGTTGGAAGTGCGATCATGGAATGTTATGGGGTTGAACTCCCCCAATAAGCAGCTGCAGCTGACAAACCCACAGAGATCACAGACAAGTGCTTTTGCCAGATCAGTGAAGTCTGCCTTCCGCCGCTTAGGGGTCTTTGACTCCTGGCGCGCCCTCAAACCCACGGAGAGGGATTACACCTTCTTCTCACAGTCTCATCGATCCTACTCAAGGATAGACTATATATTTCTGAGCAGGCCTTTGTGGCAGACTCTTCAATCTTATTATTATTATTATATCAGACCATGCCCCTGTGGAAGTTGGCCTGGAATGGTCCCTTCCGCGCTCTACCGCCAGGTGCTGGTACTTCCCTAATGTCCTGATCCGTGACTCAGCTTCCTGTAACGATCTGCGGAAAGCTATCAGAAAGTATTCCTAACATAATAAGGTGGGGGACACCGCCCCACCCCATTTTGTGGGATGCCTTTAAGGTGGTCATCAGGGGCACATGCGTCTCCCTGCCGTCCGCGCTAAATCAGTTAACATCTGAAGACCAGCGCCTCTTGGAAAACGAACTTAAAGTAGCTGAACAAGCTCATAAGCTCTCCCCGACCTGGCAAGCCCAGAGGAGAGTGGTCACCATTAAAGGTAAACTGCAATCCATCTATACGAATAGTGCAGAAATGGCACTGTTGAGGCTTCAGAAAACTCATTACGAAAAAGGCAATAAGATAGGCACCCCACTGGCGAGACAACTACGAGTCAAACAAGCTAAGGACTATATAGGGCAGATCAGTGACGAGCTCGGGGACCATTTCACTGCGAAGGAGAAGGCATTGGCATTCAGAAGGTTCTATGCCCATCTCTATCACCCAGATCAACCGCCTGCCTATATTCAGGAAAGCTATTTACAAGGTTCCCAGCTTCCACAGGTCTCTAGGATGACAAATGAAGTGCTGGAGGCACTGTTTACAGTGGAAGAGGTCCAAGCGGCTATTGACGCCCCTGCATAAGGCTCCCAGCCCCGACGGGTTTACTGCCCACTTTTACAAGTCCTTTAATGTGGAGTTGTCATAACATCTCACTGCACTGTTTAATTATGTAAAGGGAGAGGGGGCGGTGTCCCCCTCTATGGGAGAGGCTCTGGTCACACTTATTCCCAAGGTGGGAAAGGATCCTCAGCTATGTGTCGCTTATAGGCCTATTGCCCTAGTTAAACTCAATGCCAAATTATACTCTAAAATTCTGACGAGGAGACTGGAGGATGTTATGCCGGAATTGATACATCTGGACCAATCGGGCTTATCAAGGGCCACCAAACCCATGACAATCTGCGACGTGTCATCCATCTGATGGAGAAGGTATCTAAGAAACGGGTGCCTGTGCTTTTGTTGGCGCTCGACGAGGAAAAAGCATTTGATAGGGTGGAGTGGTCATTCCTGGTGGCAACAATGCAGCTTTTTGGATTTTGGGGAACAATTTATAACAATGGTGATGAGCAATTATTCATGCCCCCGGTCCCGCATTCTGGTTTATGGTGGGACCTCAAATTTATTTAGATTTGTCGCTGGGTACGAGGCAGGGATGTCCTTTTTCCCTACTACTCTTTGCACTCAGTGTTGAACCCCTGGCAGCATGAGTAAGAGCATGCCCCGGCTTCCCGGGCATCCAGTTTGGCTCCGACCACCATAAAATCTCCCTGTTCGCCGATGCCATTTTACTGTTTGTCACTGAACCCCACACGTCTCTTTTGGCAATTCGGGAAGAGTTGATGCTCTTCGAGCAGGTGGCAGGCTTTAAAGTAAACACGGGGAAATCATATATCCTCATCCTGACTGTGCCCGCCACTGCAATGGCCCAGATAGCTTCCTTGTCTCCATTTATTTGGGCTAAAACAGAAATCACATATCTGGGCGTTAGGCTTGTCCCTAAGGTGTCCTATCTGTTCCGAGCCAACTACCCACCCCTACTCAATTCATTGCGGGAGGACTTTAAGAGGTGGTCATCTCTCTGGCTTTCCTGGCTGGGGCGAATCAATAACATCAAGATGATGGTGCTTCCTCGCTTCCTATACCTCTTTCGAGCCTACACGTCGAAATCCCGACAGAATTTTTTGCGGATGCCCGATCGATGTTCACGAGGTTTATTTGGCAGGGGTCAAGGGCTAGATTATCATATAAAGTGCTTATGTGCCCCAAAGAGAATGGTACAAAGGCACTTCCCGACCTCCTCTGGTATTATAAAGCTGCACGACTGCGGGTTCTGGCTGAGTGGTCCCTCCGAGAGTCGGATAAGTTGTGGCTTCATATGGACAGGGCGGTGACAGGAAGGACTTTGTGGGATGTCCCTTGGAGGCCCAAAGGGGCACAACCACAGAACGCATACCTTAGCACCCCCACCGCCACCACCCTTAAGGTGTGGGACAAGGTGGCAAGAGCTTATGAGAATACACCCTTTCCTTCACCACATACTCCCATCCATTTCAACAAGGCTTTTCCCCCGGGAGAATCAGTGGGGCCTTTCGATAGATGGGGGGAAGGGGAGTGCTTGCGGATTGCAGATCTATACCATGGAGATCAGCTTCATACGTTTGCTAATTGTTGCAGGGATTTTCATCTCCCTTCATCCGAACACTTCCATTATACGCAGTTAGTGCATTGGGTCACACAGCCTCACATGCCGGAGGCGGCCAAAATGGATCATCTCCCAATGGAACTTTTTGTGCAGTGGGGAGGAGTGGCGAGAGGCAGTATCTCTACGCTGTACATCATATTGGCCTCAGCGCAAAGGACGCTGACCCCTTGACACATCCCCTTTTGGGAACAGGTATTGGGCACCTAGGTGAGTGAGGACCATAGGCAACACCTATTTCATGACATATCCAAACATAATCGCTCGATGGGCGCCAGGGAAGCACACTATAAACTACTCTACAATTAGTACCTCTACCCAGAGAAGCTTAGAAAATATACCCCCAGGCATCCGACAGGTGTTGGCGAGGCTGTGGCATGCTAGGGGATTTTAGGCACATTTGGTGGGACTGCCCTACAATCCGCCTATTGGAACAAAATCCTCTCCTACTTAAAAGAGATATTGGTTCACCCCGTACCGACATCACTAGAGCACATCCTGTTGGGCCTTCGTCCCCCGGGGCTGAAACATCAATCGCAGGTGGAGCGCACCATTATGTGGTTGTCGTTGGGGGCTGCATCCTTCTGGAAGAAAGTGGACCCACCCCCAATAGCCCTGTGGTTCACGAAGTTGTGGCGGGGCCTCGCCATGGAGCATCTGGCTGACAAAATGGACGGCTCGCGCAGTGGTTTTGACTTTATCTGGGACCCCTGGTCAGGTTTCTCTCACAGGGCCTACCCCTTATTACAGCATGAAGTCCACGTCTTCGGGCCCTGCACCTTTTCCACGTATAGGAGCCAAGTGCAGAGGGTAGTTGAGTGTGATTGGGACTGTTCTCTCTGGATCGGGAGGGGGTCTCTCAGCCCAATGGCCTCTTAATTTGCTTCCGACACGTAAAAGGGATAGGACACTTGTGTTGTAAGGTTTTGTTCTTTATTTGTTTCAAGTACTGGAAGCTGATGGCTGTGTTCACCATTTGCAGGGTGAAAGCGATGTCCTAAGTTTGTGTTTCTCTCTGATATTTGTTAAACGTGCTGTGGGATGGAAGGGACAGGGAGAAGGCACAGACCATGGTGGGAAGCCTGAAGTCTTATGTACATGGGCATGTTCATTTTATTGTACCGAAATTTCAATAAAAACAATTTTACAAAAAAATCACGGTGTAACGAATGGGCAGGATCCAAGGACAACATGGCAAGTATTTTGCCATGAGTGAGTTGGCTTACTAATGATGATGGAAAGAAGTCCTTTTCTGAGCATGGCACCCCTGACAAAGACAGAAAAGCAAACTTGCACAAAAAACTGAAGGATCCTAAAAATAAAAAAGATGCTGAGCAATGGTCCTTCTTCCTAAAATGGAATGAGGAGACGCACAAGCCTAAACATTAATCGCAAGTCCAAGGTATGCGAAATATTCAGGAGAAACTAGAGTATTAAATTAGTCACTACTAGGGCCTGAGCTCCATCTGCTTCACCTCTTCCGTATTATATGTTCATTATACCAGCCACAGGGCTGAAAGTGCATCCGCTGATGCACCCAAAAATGGAGCAGTACCCGCAGGACCACTGTCGACTGCAGCGCAAGGAGGTAATGCACAAGTGAGCACGATGATATGATAGACTGACAGTAAAGCACAGGATTGAGGGGTGCAGATGACTAGACAGGCTGATTCCACTACCACAGCATGGTCCTGAGGCCCCATACGGTTTGTTCCTTTCCAGTATGTTGGGACTGTCAAGAATGAAGCACCACTATTACCAAAGAAAGTCTGAGGCAGATCGCAGAACAATTGTCCAGACATTTCCCTTCTCCCTACCCAAGTAACCTTGATGATAAAGACCCTTCTTTGTCTGCTCTTCATCCCTTACAGACCTACCCCACAGCTGTGGGTAGAATTATGATCCATGTCCCTTTAATACCCCCAGATTTAATGAGTATTAAGAAACAATTCAGTAACATCAGAGAAAACCCTACTCAATTTCAGAAGGAACTGCACAGTATATTTGAAGTATACAGACCAAACTGGGTGGATGTGAATCAGTTATTGAGATTGGTAGTACCAAGCAAAATGAGAGAAAGATTGGTAGAGAAGTTGAGGGCCTCCTCTGGCAATAATGGAGTGCTGAGAACAGCAAAGGATGTATTGTTTAATGCAACTGTGAATGCATGTGCGGTGAAAAGTAATTGGACTAAGATCTCGAACTAGAAACAGCATAAGGCATAGCTCCGGCTGATTATTTGGACAGACTTAAGGATGTGTTTGAATGGCACCTGGGTAGAGCTCGGCTGACAGAGATGGCTCAAGAAGCTGTAATTGCTGCTACTTTTGTGCAGGTATTATTACTGAGTGTTAGAAGTACGTTAATGACCATCTATGTCCAGGGGCAGACTAAGAAGCTGGCCAAGTTAGTGAGGGTCGCACTCCTTTGCATAGCTTTGCAAGAGAGAAAGAAAGAGAATATACAATCAGAACTGATGTGACTGAAATTGCTGAGTATGTACAGAACAGCTAAGGGTGTGACACAAGGAAGCCCACGGAAAGTGGGGAGGTAAGGTGAGGTGGGAGAGTTGGCCAAGATAATGGAAGGGGTAAGGGAAAACATAGGGGATAGGAGGATCATGCTTGGCTTGTGGACAGCTGGGGCATTAGGAACCGAACTGTCCCAATATTATGGTCTAATACGCCACCTCCACGATCAGTCTGGGATCAGATTACTCCAAACTCTTGTTCTGAATTTTAGGGCAGCCAAGAGCTTCCAACTATGCCATGAATATCTTAATACCAGTAGTTCAAAAGGGCGCCTACATAGAGTTTGTTGTTAATGGTAAGCATATTACTTGTCTTATTGACACGGGCACTACTCAGTTGGCTTTAACACGCTTGGAATTCTCCACATGAGCTCTCTCAGGCATATGTATAGGTGCAGTCTGTATTTCTAACCACTGAGTTTTCCCACAATATTTCTGTGCCCATGTCCCTTGGACCCATCAGCAATAAACATTCAGTGAATGCGGGAGGGGGAGATGTGTTTCCAGAGTCATCCAGACTCCCAACCAAGCCCCCAGAAGGGAAGGTGAATTCCATGGCAAAACTCACCTCCACTCAAGGCCAGGGTGCACCCTTCACCTGGTCCCCACTCACCTCCATGCAGACCTGGGCCCCTTGTTTGGGCGAGAGGCCAATCCAAACTCCCTGGCTCTGCCGGGTCACAGGGCTATCCCTTCTTTGAGTCCATCTTCTCGTGGGGAGCAACTCTGCCATGAAGGTCCTCTTTGCCCCAGTGCCGGCCGCTAGTGGGACCACCAGCTGTAGCATCCCTCCCTGCCTGGGTACCCAACAATGACCACGCCACACACAGAGCTCAATATTACACGTCTTTATTCTTCACATTCTGAACCAAGCTTACATTCCGCTCTAGCAACTACGTCACACTTCTACGGAGTCCGTTTGGAGCAAAAAAGGGTTCAGTTTTAAACCTTGCAGACACTACATCTCCCCCTCTGTTGAATAAAAAATTGCAATTCTTTTTCCAAAATCTGTATACACATATATTTAAGCATTTACAACTACATCTCTTCAATCAACCTTCTTGATGCTTTGATCAGTTGACCTGATCTGGTTACTGGAAGCTGTAATCTTCAGTGTCAGAGATTTTTGAATACAGTGAAGAGGTAATCGCAGTCACTGAGTTCTCGGGTTCATTCTTTCCTTCACCATCTCAATTTGAAGACAGATGAATCAAAGGCCTAAAGCAGTGGCTCCAATCCTTTTGACTTCTGTTGACCCCACTTTATCATTACTGGAACCTGTGGACCCCCACTGAATCTTTATTGGAATCTGGGGACCCCCACATTGAGTCATTACTGGAACACTTGAACCCCCACTGAATCATTATTGGAATCCAGGAACCCTCACTGAGTCATTACTGGAAGCCTGGGACCCTGTTGATGATTTGAAACGCAAAACATTACATAGAAAATACAGAAACAAGCATTTGCAATCAGATACACAAATGATAACACATTTTATTTAATTTGCAAACAACAAATATCAATAAACAACTAAAACAAATAATTGTAAGAGGAAGGTTGGAGCTTTTCATTCATTTTAAGGAACACATCGTCCATACTATATTCTGTTTGATGTACCTGCGCTGCTCCCACAAATCAATCTGAGGATACTATTTTAATTTTTAGCCTTCAATTTCAAATTCCATGACCTTTACATTAAGTTTTAAAATTTTCACTCGTACATTTAGCCACTTCATTTATATTCACGTTATTAATCTGTTAATATTATTTAATTTTCTAAGCAGTCACAGACTCCCTAAGGAGGCTTTGTGGACCCCCACAGGTTGGGAACCACTGGCCTAAAGTGAGAAGAGTCTCTGGTTACAGACTTCCAGGGTGCTGGGCAGTCACCATGTGTTCCTTGATAGACACCACGAGAAAAGGTTCAGCATCACATGGAGCATCAGATTTCCTTCTTCCCATCTGTCAGGTGATCACTAAATCTCAATAGTGATATTCTTTGTATGTCTCCTCTTGCCCGCATAGGCTTTCACATTTTGCTTGTTAACCAAGTCCCTAGTATGAATCGTGTTCTCACTTCGTCCACTCTTGGTGGTCCACTGAGGTAACTTGGTTGCCATTGCTCTCCCAAACATCAGAGTCGCTGGACTTTCATCTGTGGTCGGGTGAGGTGCTGAACGATAAGCTTGTGGGGTAGAATTTAATACCATTTTCAAACTGAGCTTCTCAAGAGTTGCATGCTGTACTGTTTTCTTTAGTGTCCTTAAAATGCTCATCGAGTCAGTTGGCCTGCAGTCACAAAGGTGCACTCTTTTGATGCTCTATGTTCAGATGCTCCATGAATTCTTTTAATTCTTGATTGTAAAAAGGCAGGCCATTATCAGACTTCAAAATGACTGAAATGCCTCATGCAGCAGATATGCCATCTAGTCTAGCAATGACTCGTTCGGGAGTTGTGGATGAGGGATCTTCGACTAATGGAAAACATGAGTATTCATCCATAATAATCATCAGGCGATGTTCATTATTGAGAGGACCAAAAATGTTGATAGCTATTCTCTCCCATGCCTGCTTAGGGAATTCTAACATGTTCAGACTATGTTCAGTAACATTCATAGAAGGGCAGGTGCATAGGTGACAGGCCTTAGGTTCTTTTTCAACCCTCTTATCTGTATACGGAAAGCACTTTTTGCGGCAACGATAGCGCAATATCCTTTGTGAGCCACTTCAATTATTTTCTGTCATAGACTTTCTGGAACCAATATTCTCGGCCCTTACAAAATAACTCCCTCCTGACAGTTATGGACAGTTCATCTTTGACATTTTGGGATTTTGGAATTTCACTATCATTGGTGAGAGGTGGAGAGTGTTGGTTCCATGACTGATGTGTAATTTTGTATTTTAACTTCAGCATGTCATTATCAAGACTTGTGGCAGTCTAGATAGCAGCAGACGTATTTGATTTTACAATTAAATTAATGTATGCTTCAGCCATCTTGGATGGAGTACCTTGATCTGGCATAGGCACTCTTGAAAAGTAGTCTGCTGGGTTTTGATCCTTCCCTGGACTATGCACAATGGTATAGATGTACTCTTGCAATCGTAGGGTTGGCAAAGATAGTCAGTAAAGCTTGATGATCCATTACCAGTGTAAAGGGTTTTCCATACAGGAATACATAGAAATATTCACAAGCCCAGACCACAGCTAAAATTTATTTTTCAGGTCGTGAGTAAGCACGTCCTGTTTGGGACAAACCTGTACTAGCATATGCCATAAGATGCCTTTGAACATTTGGGTGACTACTGTGCTGTACAAGGATAGCGCCTAATCCGACTGGGCTAGCGTCAACAACAGTCTGTATGAGGCTTCTGATTGAAGTATGCCAGTTCAGCAGCATTTGCAATGTCTTGTTTGATTCTCTTGAAACTTCCTTCATATTCTTGTGACCACTGAAATTAAACATTTTTCTCCGTCAACTCTTGTAATGGAACTTTTACAGTGGCAGTCTTGTATGTATCTTGAGCAGTCACTGCCAATGCCAGAAATGAACATACCATAGAAACATCTCGTGTGGGAGAAGCATCTGACAGTGCTTGTCCTTTTGCAGGATTGAGTGTCATACCCCCATCAGAAAAGATATGGCCAAAGAGTTTTAACTTTGTCTTGTGGAACTCACATTTGTTTGCATTTAGAGCATCAGTACTTACTGCATCAGTAAGTAAACAAAACACTTGTGTGAGAGCTCTATCATGCTCCTTCTGTGTAGCTCCGAAAACGAATATGTCACTGCAGTAATTGAACTCATTCACAAGAGGCTCTATGATACGAGTGACATCTTGGAAAAATTCTGCAGCCAATGACACACCAAAACTAAGGGCTTGATTACAAGTTTGGCGGTCAGACCACCAAACCGCCATGTTGGCGGTCCCAAAATGACTGCTGCACCGGCAGTACACAAACCGCTGTACTACAATGCAAAGAGGGAGAACCGCCACCCACCAAACAAAAAATGCAGACCATTAGCGGCGCAGCGGCCTTGTATCCAGGCGGTCCAATCTCCAGTGCTGTCAGCGCAGCAGCCAACCACCAAGCCTATATCAAACACACACAGTCAGCGTAGCAGTCTCCTCATTGCAGTTAGCTAATAGCAGTCAACCATCACGGTACGCATCCAGCAAAGTAACAAACAAGTGCACATTGGATTAATTAAAAAACAACACAGCTGACACACATTAGCCCAGTGGACTCACTTGCAAATCACGCTATAAAACACACTCCTTCACAGACCACAATCCTTTGCATCTCCACAAGAATCCAAAGAACTGCGAGCACCTTTTTTTGTATATTACATAGATTAGGCACCCTTTTTTCACCATCCCATAGAACACCCTGCACACACCTTTGCCCATTCACTCCCTATTGCACTTCCCTGTTAAGTAAGTCCCTGTCACTCACTTTAGTCATGTCCCAAAAATCCCCATTTTTCAGAAGATGAGTTGAGAGTCATAGTGGATGAAATCAAAAGAGTAGAGCCACAATTATTTGGAGCCCAAGTCCAGCACACTCCTCAGTAGGAAAATGGAAATGCGGCAAAGGATCATCAACAGATTGAGTGCTGTAGGCGCCACCTAAGCTCACAAAGGAGGACATTAGGATGAGGTGAAATGACCTCAGGGCACAGGTCGGTTCCCTGGTCTCCAGGCAGCAGCTGGAGGTCAACAAGGCTGGCAGTGGCCCTCCCAGTGCCCCATTAACACTCTTCCCCTGGGAGGAGAAGGTATTGGCCATCCTGCATCCTGAGGGCTTGACAGGAATATCTAGGGGAGTAGAGTCTGGTAAGTTATAACATAAAAACTGTCACAAAACTGTAATGTCCTAATGCTAACAGCTCAGCTTTTGCCACTATGTTGTTCATGTACTTCACCAACATTCAATACCCAGAGTATCTGAGATGTAACACTGTCAGTGTGCATTGTTGGCCCCAACATCACAGCTACCAAGACACTTCACATGCCATAGGTTCAAAGGGTGCCTGTAAGTCTTTCAATATCAAAAAACCATCCCAGGACTCATGGTATGTCTAAGTATGTAAATGTATGCTCCAACCTAAAGGCCGTCTGGCTACAGATATTTAATTCCAATATTTGTCTAGTGTGTGAAGTAGAGAGAGAGTGACCTGACTGCGACTCCGAGGAGGCATTGTTTATGTAACTCCAACCAGCAGCCCAGTGTTCACTTGTCCAAATACTTCTGTTTGTTAACTTTCAATTGTTGTGTACTCACATGGGAGGAGACCATATGTCAAGTGTTATAAAGTAGAGTGAGTGACCTGACAGCTAAGGCTAGGAGGCCCTGTTTCTGTAACTCCAACCAACAGCCCAGTGTTCACTTACCCAAAGAAACCTGTTTGTAGAAACCTGTTTGTAATCTCTCTAATGCTCTTCACACATCTGAGAGAATACCATTTTTCATGTGTGTGAAGTAGGAGTGACCTGACAGCAGTTCCCATGGGGCCCTGTTTCTGTAACAGATCCCACCACCCAGTGTACACTTGCCCAAGAAAACCTGTTTGTAATCTCACTAATGTTCTTCACGCACGTGGGAGAATACCATTTGTCAAGTGTGTGAAGTAGAGAGAGGGACCTGACTGTAACTCCCAGGAATCACTGTTTGTGTAAATCTAACCAACAGCCTAGAGTTCACTTGCCCAAAGAAACCTATTTGTAATCGCTCTAGTGCTCTTCACTCACCTGGGAGTATACCATTTGTCCAGTGTGTGAAGTAGAGGGAGTGACCTGACTGCAACTTCCAGGAAGCACTGTTTCTGTAACTCAAACCAACAGACCAGTGTTCCCCTGTCAAAATACACCTGTTCCTTGACTCTCAGTTGAAGGGTACCCACCTGGACGGATACCATTTGTATAGTCTGTGTAGTAGAGAGACTGGCCTGACCGCAAGCTCCCAGGAGGCACTGCTTATTTAACTCCTACCAACACCTAGTGTTCACTTGCCCAAAGAACTCTGAGTATAATCCCTCTGATGCTCTTCACTCACCTGGGAGTATACCATTTGCCAAGTGTGTGAAGTAGAGAGAGCGACCTGACTGCACCTCCCAGGAGGCACTGTTTGTGTAAATCCAGCCAACAACCCATTGTTCACTTGTCCAAATACTCCTATTTGTTAACTTTCAATTGAAGTGTACTCACCTGAGCGGATACCATATGTCAAGTGTTATGAAGTAGAGAGAGTAATCTGACTGATAGTGCCAGGAGGCCCTGTTTCTGTAACTGCAACCACCAGCCCAGTGTTCAATTGCCCATATTCCCCTGTTTGTTAACTCTCAACTGAAGGGCACTCACCTGGGAGGATACTATTTGTATAGTGTGTGTAGTAAAGAGAGTGACCTGACTACAACTCCTGCTAGGCATTGTATCTGTAAGTGCAACCCCCAGCCCAGTGTTCACTTGTCCAAATACACCTGTTCCTTAACTCTAAATTGAAGGGTGCGCACCTGGGAGGATACCATTTGTATAGTGTGTGTAGTAGAGAGAGTGACATGACTGCAACTCCCAGGAGGTCTTGTGTCTGTAACTCCAAACACCAGCCCAGAGTTCACTTGCCCCTTTACCCCTGTTTGTTAACTCTCAATTGAGGGAGTGAGTAATATGTAGGTCATGCTCAACTCAGAGACCTGTCTGCCTACCTAACTCCATCTTGACCTGCTAACCCAAGATGAAACTATTGAGGACAGGAATGACATCTTACCAATTGTGTACAACAAGTATCCCTAAGGCCTCCAGCCGCATCACCAGATTGGTGGCAGCAGCAGCCACATTGACACAGCACTGTGCACATGATGACTCCAGTCACATATACAACAACATTTTGAGTGTGCCTGCATCCCACTCAAGGGCATATGTTGCCTCTCCACTGTGTTATCTTCACTGGTGGTAAGGTGTCATTTTCAGTCCATCTTCCAAAGTTCAACTGATCTGCACATCTCATGAGCTGCTTGAATCAAATAATTTAGGCATGCTTCGCATCTTGTCATGTCAAATAACCCCATACTAAAAGGCTAACCTACAACTTAAGAATGTCCAATGTCACTGCTTACTGTAACACAAACTCTTTGGAGGTATATGTCACACTTCAACCAATAACAATGTATGTTCTTCATCAACAGGTTGAGCTGCCACTGGACCCACGAAGGCCACATAACAGGCTACCATTACCCCCCTGGATGAAGCCCTCGGTGATGATAACACTCCTGGACTTGTGGATGTGGAGGAAGGTCCTGACCAATCTGGGCAACCTGGTCAGACAGTAATCTCACTTTGGCCACATCATCATCTCCCAGCCCTGTTGCTTCAATATCACAGGCAACATGCGCCCCCATCCTGTGTATCTAGCACAGTTTCCACCATCTTCTGCCCCACAGTCCTGGGTCCTGAGGTGCAACTCGACAATCTGGACACTGAGGGTCCTGAACCCAGTTGGAGAGGGCACCCTGTGCCAAGGGCACAGGCTCGTGGGGGTAGGGTGCATGGGAGGGATGCTGTGGGCCAGCGGAGTGAGTCCACTGGGGCTGCTGTTGACCAGGACACCATCAGCCACATCTTGGGGGTCTATCAGGAGTCCCAAGGCGTGATGGGCCAGGTGTTGACCGAACTCCAGGATATTAAGCAGCTGCAGAGGGTCATGATTGACAAAATGGATGCCCATAATATTGCAGTTGGCACCATAACAATGGTAAGCTGTGGGAAATTAACACCACACTGATCATGGCTTTACTCCCCACATCTACACCTTCCTGTGTGGCAAGTACATTAGGCCAAACTATGTCTGTTGCAAGCACAGGACGGGAGGCCCTGACAGAGGCACAAACAGCCACAGACACCCATGCCTCTGCAGTAGTTGATCCCTCCCCCCACAAGCAGGGACGTCGATGCAAGAATCCAGGAGGTGCAGATGGCAAGACACCCACCACTGCCAGCAAGAATCCTCTTCCTTAATATCCTCCTTTGTGTGTCACATTCCTCTTCCTTAATATCCTCCTTTGTGTGTCACATTCAGTCTGTGGACTGATCCTGAACCACCTTCCATTTCCAAAGGGAGGAGTACTCTGGACTTTGGACTTCCAATGGTGTGGCATCCACACCAATGATTTAATCCACCACAACTGACCCCTTCACTTCACTTGTATTTTAATTTATGTCCCAATTTTATTTTACGTTTGCGCAGTGAAATAAATACACCTGTCACAAACCCATTGTCTGCCGCCTTTAATTTCACATTTTGCCATGTAGATATGTCAGACAATGTGAACCATACGATGATCTAAGGTACTTGTTCAAGATGTGATATGTTGCATACACACAGTGTCCAGCTCAGGCTTATAACCATTCCACACAAACAAATACATACAAGTGTCTTGTCAAAGAGGAAATTTTATTAGATTGTTCAGAACATAGGCTCCCAATATGTCTGAAACATAGCAAATCATACCTAACAGAATCATACTGGGTAAATGAACATATTTACAGGTACAGACCTCCAGACCATGGAAGGAAAGGATTTGTCAGACATTGTCCTGTAGAATAGACAAACATTAAAGTGGTTGATGTCATCAGCTGGGGCTATATCACCTACCACACCAAAGTAATCCAACATCATATAATGCAACACTCAGACAGGTGGCAGTACAATCGTTTCTGATCACAGGGTCATTACAATCCAGTGCTCATGCATCTGGTGATATGACACAAACATATGTCAGTGATTAGGCACAGGCACTTTGGCCTATAATGCTGGAACACAGCAAAAGCTACATATAAGTCATACCAAAAGAGTGTTAGCCAATGTGAAGGGTATCTGACATGATTGTGGCCTAAGGCTACATATTTTCTGACCACATGATACATCAGGGCCAACACAGGACAAGAAACAAGAACAATGGAGTCTTATAAACGTCCATCCTATCTCTGTGCAAGCTGTCTTGGCACAGGTCTCCTATACCCAAAGTCTGTGACCTACATTCCCTGGAACAATCCATGTTCACTTCGGATGCCAGAACAGCATCACATACCTGCGAATGTCACAATTCTGAAATGCCCACATGAAAATGTCATGGTGAAGGTACCTGAACATAGAACAAAACAAGGAGTATAGGCATGACACCTTACATATGACACAAGTTGTTAGACCTGACAGCCTTAGGGTTGTCATCCCCCAACTTTTTGCCTGCCTCACTCCTAAGGAAGGCCCTATGTAACCCATAGGGCAGAGCGCTATGTAGGTAAAAGGCAGGACATGTAGATATGTGTTTTATATGTCCTGGTTGAGAAAAACTCCTAAATTTGTTTTCCACTACTGTGAGGCCTGCTCCTTTCATAGACTAGCATTAGGACTGCCCTCATATACTTTTTGAGTGGTAGATTCGGATCTGAAAGGGGTAACAAAGTCATATATTAATTATGGCCAGGATGGTAATGGGAAATCCTGCTTATTAGTGAGGTTGGATTTTATATTACTGTTTCATAAATGCCACTTTCATAAAGTGATCATTTCTCTGCACTTAAAACCATCTGTGCCTTACAGCCTGTTTCCAATCAACGTCTGGTCTGTGCTGGTTGACAGCTCCCTTGTGCAGGACACTCAGTCACACCTGCATTCATCTGCATATTGAATGGGTCTTCTTGGGCTGGAAGGGTGGCAGGCCTGACACTTACACTTCAAAGGCCAGTGGCCTGCCCTCACACAGTGAACTGCTAAACCCCCTACTGGGACCCTGGCAGACAGGGCTGAACTGAAAGGAGAACGTGTGCATTTCAAAACCACTCTTTGAAGTCTCCCCCAATTCAAAGGCATTTTTGGGTATATAAACTGGGTCTCTGACCCAACCAAACCATACACTTCTGGACCTACACCTGCATCCTATCAAGAGGAACAGCCTGGTTGCCCAAAGGACTCATCTGGACTGCTTTATTAAGGACTGCTGCCCTGCTGTTGCCCTACAGCCCTGCTGGCCTCTGACTTTGCTGGAATGACTCTGCCTTCCCCCAAAAGAGCTCTGCAAGGGTTTGGATTGAGCTTGCCTCCTATTTCTGAAGTCTCAGGGCCAACAAAGACTTTATCTTTTCAAAGAAACTCCTTGTGCGTCGACGCAACGCTTGCTGAAAACAACGGCAAGCCTGCCTTGCGACCGAGAAATCACTGCTGAGCCGACCGGAACGATGCAGCCCAACATTCCGAGTGGAGTTTAGAGGCAGCGACTGCCTTGTGATGGAAAAAGTTAACGCATCGCCTACCAGATCGATACAGCGCCATTGCCTTCTTCCAGCGCATCAAGGATTTTCACGCATCGTCCCTGGGCGTCAAAATATCCCCGCATCGCAGTGAGGAACCAAGACGGCACGGTGAAAAAAAAGACGCAAACCCCATGAAGCATAGAAAGAAACAATGCATCGTCTGTGCCGCGTCTGAAAATCCGACACAACACCTTATTTTTCCATGCATCTCCTCGTCTGCAGTCTCCGTGCGTCGTTATTTTTGACGCATACCAGGTACTGTGTGTAACAAAGAGGCAACTGTTTATTTCTAAGGATTAAGGGGGTCATTCTGACCTCGGCGGTAAAAGGCTCTTACCGCCGGTCAGAAGACCGCCATTCTACCGCCGCGGCCGCGGTAAACCGCCACGGTCATTCTGACCCACAACTGCCAAACCGCCGAAAACCCGACATCCACGGAAGGCCGCCTCATCAGCGGTCAGCGATAAACTGGAGATGACCAAACCGCCACCGTCACGCCAACACAAACACGCCCATGCCATTACGACCCACGAATCCACGCGGCGGTCTTACAACCGCGGTATTCCATTGGCGGTACACACCGCCGCGGTCAAAATACACACACCTATACAAAACACAGCCACATTGGACAATTCAAAATACACACACCTGATACACATACACACAACACTCCCACACACCCATCACCATATAAAACACCCACCCACATCACCCACAAACCCCCACAAATCGAAATTCAGAGACAAGGCGCAATACACAGAGAGAGAGCACAGGGAACGCAAACCACAACACACACAGGAAGCCAACATCATCACCCACACCACATCTACGCACACATCACCACACACCACCACTCACATCACCACAAACACCACCCCACACTTCATCCACACGACCCCATGGCACCCCAAAGACACCCCAGGTTCTCGGACCAAGAACTCAGGGTCATGGTGGAGGAAATAATTACGGTAGAGCCCCAGCTCTTCGGCACACAGGTGCAGCACACCACAATAGCCAGGAAGGCGGAGCTATGGCAAAGGATCGTCGACAGGGTCAACGCTGTGGGACAGCATCCCAGAAATCGGGACGACATCCGAAAGCGCTGGAACGACCTACGGGGGAAGGTGCGGTCGATGGTGTCAAGACACAACATCGCTGTGCAGAAGACTGGCGGCGGACCCCCACCCACTCCACCCGAATTCACAGCATGGGAGCAAGAGGTCTTGAACATCCTGCATCCTGAGGGCCTCGCTGGAGTAGGCGGAGGAATGGACTCTGGTAAGTCTAATCTCAACTACTTCACCCCCCCAACCACCAGCATGCCAACCCACACCCCCACCCTCACCCCCAAGCCCCCAGCACACATCCTCCCTGCCAATGTCTCACCAGCACAACCCACCCAACCCAACACCAATCCCTGAATGCCAACACAAACCATGGACACCCATCACCTAAGCATGACCACTGCACATACCCATCCCCCCCCCCAAACCACCCTCACAACTCCTCCCACAATGGAATGCCAGCACTGAGGGACAAAGGCACCCACAAATCGCACGCCATGGCACACACAGAAGCAATAACCATACTCTTTTACCCCTGCAGGGCCCGAACGCCAACACACCAGCCAGGAGGGTCCAGATTTGTCCATCCCACCCCCAGAACAGGCCCCCAGTGATGACAGCAGCTCTGTCGACCTAGAACCTGATGACCAACCCGGACCATCGGGGACCTCTGGACAGTCGGTTCCCCACACACAGACACAGGCCACAGCAGACCCAACCCCCTCTGGGAATACCAGCACAGCTCCCACCCAGCGGGCCCATGCCTCTGTCTCCAGGACGCGTCATTCAGCGGTGTGTCCGCCACTACAGGGCACCCGGACTGACCCACCACCCCAACAACAACAGGGACCTGGGGGCAGTGGTAGTGGGCACACCGTCCAGGGGACAGAGGCCCGGGGAAACAGGGGAACTGGGAGGGCTGCTGTGCGAGAGGGGGGGGGGAACGGCCCAGGGAACCCACTCTCTAAGAGGCCCTCACCACCATCATGGGAGCATACCACCACTCCCAGGAGACGATGGCGACGGTACTGGCCAGGTTCCAGGAAATCCAGGCACAGCAGGAGGAACGGTACATGGGGTTCAGAGACGAACTCAGGAACATCGGTTCCGCAATGGGGACCATCGTCCTGGCCCTCAGCCAGATAGTCACCACATTGCGGGACCATGTGGCACTCCAAAGGGCCCCTGTCACTAGCCCGGACCACGAACAGCCTACCACCTCCGCCGGCGCTAGTGGACAGGAGGCCCCCACACAACGACAGGCCACCAGAACCCCACCTCCTGCTGAAGATCAACCACCCCGCAAGCGGAACCTGAGATCACACAAGAAGACAGAGTAGGATGCCAAGACCACCGCCAGCATAAGATACCCCCTGATGTCATCCCACTGTCCCACATTGTCACCCTGTCAAACCTTAAACAGCCCCTGCTCCATCCTTCCACAGGCATTTGGACTATGCACCTGTGAGACTGAGAACTGGACTCTGCCATGGACATTACTCCACCCCCACCCATCACCGTTTAACTATCATGGACCTATATGCAGCAGTTAAAATAAATCACCAATTGCACTTCAAAAATCAGGAGTCTGCTTGTATTCTTAACAAATGTATTACACATAACGGTGGAATAATGTTCACTTACATTGTGATGACAACATACCAATGTCAATAAGCATTAGTCCATGAGCAAACAAAGCAGAAGTCATGCTGTGGGTCATACAGCTCTGAAAAGGGAAGGGAAAGTCAAAAATCAGTTAAAAGGAACTGGGGGGAAACACAGACAGTAGAGAGGCAGGAGACTGTAAGTAAATGTTAAATGGCGTGGGTGATTCTTACCTGTGTGCTACTGAAAATACTGTTGTATAACTGAGTCCCTGTTGTCCGTGTCGTCCCCGTCGTCTTCCTCCTCTTCACTCTCCACAGGCTCCACAGCTGCTACAACACCACCATCTGGACCATCCTCCTGCAGGAAAGGCACCTGGCGTCGCAATGCAAGATTGTGAAGCATACAGCAGGCCACGATGATATGACACACCTTCTTTGGTGAGTACATTAGGGATCTACCTGTCATATGCAGGCACCTAAACCTGGCCTTCAGGAGGCCGAAGGTCCGTTCTATAATCCTCCTAGTTCGCCCATGGGCCTCATTGTACCGTTCCTCTGCCCTGGTCCGGGGATTCCTCACTGGGGTCAATAGCCAAGGCAGGTTAGGGTAACCAGAGTCACCTATTAGCCACACACAGTGTCTCTGTAGCTGTTCCATCAAATAAGGGATGCTGCTATTTCGCATGACATACGCGTCATGCACTGACCCAGGGAACTTGGCATTTAGATGGGAGAGGTACTGGTCAGCCAAACAGACCACCTGGACATTCATCGAATGGTAATTTTTTCTATTTCTGTACACCTGCTCATTGTCTTTTGGGGGTACTAAAGCCACATGGGTCCCATCAATGGCCCCAATGATGTTGGGGATATGTCCAAGGGCATAGAAATCACCCTTCACAGTGGCCAAATCACCCTCCTCAGGGAAAACAATGTAGCTCTGCATATATTTCATCAGGGCAGACAACACTCTGGACAAAACCTTTGAAAACATAGGCTGAGACATCCCTGATGACATGGCCACTGTTGTCTGAAAAGACCCACTTGCCAAAAAATGGAGTACTGACAGCACCTGCACCAGAGGGGGAATTCCTGTGGGTTGGCGGATGGGGGACATCAGGTCTGGCTCCAGATGGGCACACAGTTCATGTATAGTGGCTCGGTCAAGTCGGTATCGAAGAATAATATGTCGTTCTTCCATTGTCGACAGGTCCACCAGCGGTCGGTACACGGGAGGATTCATCCTTCTCCTCGCAAGTCCCAGCGGACGGTGTCTAGGAAGGACAACATGGAGTACAGAGTCAAGCAACCCACAGGTACGTTCACACAGCTTGCACAGTACACGAATCGCTATGCATTGAAAGGCTTGTATGAGTGGCAATGCAAGGCCTAGGCCTGTGTGACGCAGTAGTAATTAAGCCATGTGGTCCCTTGTAATGGCGGCTGCCTGACCTGAGAAGTGTGACAGTGGGATGTGAGGTCAACGCGCTGGCGTGGCACACCGTGGCGGTAGGCGGTCGAAGACCGCAGTGCGAAGGCGCATTGGTTAACATTGAACCCTATGGGTCTCAGGAGCCAATAACGATGTGCGCCAGCGGTCGCGGCACGCACCGCGGCGGTACGCACCGCCGCGGGCGTGACGCCATTTTCTATCTGCTTAATCACTCGAGACCTGATCATCCACAGGAGAGGACCTATACTGCAAGTGCTGCTGTGACCTCGGTCTGGAAGAGACAATGGCTGCTGCGACTGGGGAAAGGGCCCCTGCCTTCACTTCAGAAGAGTTGGAGAAACTTGTGGATGGGGTCCTGCCCCAGTATGCGCTACTCCACGGTCCTCCAGACCAACAGGTAAGTACACTGGGTGCACGTTGAATGGGCTATGCCTGGGTTGTGTATGGGGGATGTAAGATGGTGGGGTGGGGAGCGAATGAGGAGTGCAAGGCACGACAGATGCGAGCATGTGCCACATGGCAAGGTTGGGGGGGGGGCAATCACATCTAACATGCAGAAAAATGTTGATTTTTCCTTTCCCACCCTGTACATGTCAAATAGGTCAGCGCCCAGCAGAAAGTCGACATTTGGCGTGCCATCGCCAAGGAAGTCCGGGCCCTGGGGGTCCACAACAGACGGGGCACCCACTGCCGAAAGAGGTGGGAGGACATCCGCCGCGGGACCAGGAAGACCGCCGAGTCACTGCTGGGGATGGCCTCCCAACGTAGGAGGGGTGCCAGTCGTACCTTGACCCCCTGATGTCCCGGATCCTGCCGGTGGCCTACCCCGATTTGGATGGGCACATGAGGACATCACAGCAGACACAAGGGGGTGAGTACCAGCACATTCTGCTATATTTATGCGTAGTGGAGGTGTCTGGGTGGGGGAGAAGGGCTGTGGGTGACATTAGGCTAGGGCGCTTTCTGTAGTGTAGTCCCCTCCTTTAGGCATGGCCCTGTGCCCCCGTACCCCACCCCTGTAGGGGGCCAAGTACAGCAATCCATGGTCCAGCATCACCCATGTGTGCATTTGTTGTCCATAGACCTGTAGGCCTAGTCACAAGTACTGAGTAGTGTACCTCGATTGCGCAGCGTAGTGCTGGAGGCTCCTGTGTCTGTCCTCTCCGCCAACGGTGTTGACAATGCATGCACTCAACCTGTCTTTATTTCTCCCCCCACCCTTTTTCTTTATCTTCTTGTGCATGTGTGCATTAGCATCATCAGGCGGAGGAGAATTGGCATCGGAGCACGAGGGAGCTGCAACTCACAAGGCCCCGGTGGGCCATGCTACAGACACCGAGGTCACCAGTGACACGGAGGGCGAGGGGAGCTCCACAACGGGGACCCGTGGTGACACCAGCGACACTGACACGTCCTCAGAAGGGAGCTCCCTAGCGGTGGCGGCAACATCCGTGCCCCCCGCCACAACAGGTACAGCCGCCACCGAGCGCACCAGCTCCGCCCTCCCAGCAGCCCCTCAGCCTTCGCTCCGTGCCCGCTCGCCCAAGAAGGCGGGCATCTCCTTCGCCCCAGGCACCTCAGGCCCTGCCCCAGTTACCCCTGCTGCCCTCCGTGAGGAGGTCATTGACCTCCTCCAGACCATCATTGTTGGGCAGTCTACCCTTTTGAATGCCATCCAGGGGGTAGAGAGGGAGGTGCATCGGAGCAATGCATACCTGGAGGGCATTCATTCGGGTCAGGCTGCCCATCAACGATCGTTCAATGCTCTGGCCTCAGCACTGACGGCAGCCATTGTCCCTGTTTGCAGCCTCCCTCTTCTAACTGCCTCCACCCAGTCCCAGTCTCCTGTTCCTCAGCCTATCCCATCCACACCATCAGACCAGCCTGCACACACCTCAACACCCAAGGGCAGTTCATCCAGACATAAGCACCACAGATCCCACAAGCATTCACCCAAGCAACATCCAGATGCAGACATGCCAACAGTCACTACCACCTCTGTGTCCCCCTCCTCCTCGTCTCCCTCCTCCCTCCCTGTGACGTCTCCACTCACACCTGCATGCACACCACCATCAGCCAGTACAGTCCGCACACGTGCAGTCACCACCCCCACTGCCATTTACACGTCCCCTGTGTCCTCTCCCACTGTGTCTGTCACCCCCTCTTCCAAAACACACAAACGCAGGCAGCCACCCACACAACAGCCAACCACCACACGACAGCCTACGTCACAAGCACCTGCACCCATAGACAGCACACCTGACTCTCCTACAACCACATCCTCTCCCTCCACTCCCATACCCAATGCACCTACCCTTCCCATTGCTCCTAAAAAACTTTTCCTCTCCAAACTTGACCTCTTTGCACCACCTGACCCACCCCCTCCATCTGGTAAGAGTCCGAAGAGCACCTCAGCCACCACCAGCCCTGCATCAAGTCTGACCATTGTGCACGGGTTTTGGAGTCCACCCTTTCCCAGCACAGATACATCGGCCAGCAGCAAGGGGACAGCCAGCCCCCCCCTGGAAAGAGAACCCGTAAGACCAAGGCCCGCCGTGAGAAGGCTGACACGGCTGCCCCCAAGGACCAAAGTTGTGGCACTTCACCTGCCATAACATCAAGGGGAGGCAAGGGCCAGAGAGCCTCATCGAAGGAGGGGAAGGGCAGCAGGGCGGAGAAGTCAGCCAGCAGGGGCGCGGACCAGGAGGGCCCCACAAGCCCCATCCCGGGAGTGATGGAGGACACCCACGGGCCCAGGACTCCGTCACAGGAGGGTCCAGCAACAGCACAGTCGGAGGGCGACTAAGCAGGGAGTCCTGGCCAGGTCTGGCTCCATTGATAGACAAGAAAGGCACCGCTTAACAGGGCCCCACCGTGAAGAAAGGCACCGCTGAACAGGGCCCCGCCGTGAAGAAAGGCACCGCTGAACAGGGCCCCGCCGTGAAGAAAGGCACCGCTGAACAGGGCCCCGCCGTGAAGAAAGGCACCGCTGAACAGGGCCCCGCCGTGAAGAAAGGCACCGCTGAACAGGGCCCCGCCGTGAAGAAAGGCACCGCTGAACAGGGCCCCGCCGTGAAGAAAGGCAACGCTGAACAGGGCCCCACCGTGAAGAAAGGCACCGCTGAACAGGGCCCTGCCGTGAAGAAAGGCACCGCTGAACAGGGCCCCGCCGTGAAGAAAGGCACCGCTGAACAGGGCCCCGCCGTGTCAAGCACCGCTCTGCTGGGCCCGCCGTCTCAAGCACCGCTCCGCTGGGCCCTTCCTGTCAAGCACTGCTCCGCTGGGCCCTTCATGTCAAGCACCGCGCTGCTGGGCCCCGCCGTCTCAAGCACCGCTCCGCTGGGCCCTTCCTGTCAAGCACCGCTCCGCTGGGCCCCGCCGTCTCAAGCACCGCTCCGCTGGGCCCTTCCTGTCAAGCACTGCTCCGCTGGGCCCTTCCTGTCAAGCACCGCGCCGCTGGGCCCCGCTGTCTCAAGCACCGCTCCGCTGGGCCCTTCCTGTCAAGCACCGCTCCGCTGGGCCCTTCATGTCAAGCACCGCGCCGCTGGGCCCCGCCGTCTCAAGCACCGCTCCGCTGGGCCCTTCCTGTCAAGCACCGCTCCGCTGGGCCCTGCCGTCTCAAGCACCGCTCCGCTGGGCCCTTCATGTCAAGCACCGCGCCGCTGGGCCCGCCGTCTCAAGCACCACTCCGCTGGGCCCTTCCTGTCAAGCACCGCTCCGCTGGGCCCCGCCGTCTCAAGCACCGCTCCGCTGGGCCCTTCCTGTCAAGCACCGCTCCGCTGGGCCCTTCCTGTCAAGCAACGCTCCGCTGGGCCCTTCCTGTCATTGCAATGTACTTTGTTTTCCAGATGCTTGCTATGTGACTTGTGTTAGAAATGGGGTCTCTAGTTGGCAGAGGTATACACCCTTGTCCAAGTAGGGACCACAATCCTAGTCAGGGTAAGTCACACACAATCCAAATTACCCTGTGCCTACCCTTTGGTAGCTTGGCACTGAGTAATCAGGCTTAACTTAGAAGGCAATGTGTAAAGTATTTGTGCAATAAATCATACAGTAGCACAGTAAAAACACCACAAAAATACACCACACAGGTTTAGCAAAATAGATAATATTTATCTGAATAAAATAAGGTCAAATCATCAAAAATCCAATAAGCACAAGTTGGAATATCACTTTTAAAAGGTTTAAAAGACTTAGGGGGTCATTCCAACCCTGGCGGTCGGTGATAAAGCGGCGGCCAACCCGCCAACAGGCAGGCAGTCAAAAAAATGGAATTCTGACCCTGGCGGGAACCGCCAGCACAGCCCGCCAGTTTAACACTCCGACCGCCACGGCGGGACAGACAAACAGCGCGGCGGTCACCGCCAATAGGCAGGCGGCAGACAATGTACCGCCCACAGTATCACAACTCACCAATCCGCCACCTTTTCCGGGGCGGGAGCCCCGCCGATAAAAACACGGCGGAAACAGACTACGAACGGGAAAACACTCACCTCTATACACTCCACGAGGACGGAGGACAGCATGGAACCCGAATTAAACATCCTACCTGCTCTTGTCTACCTGCTCATCTACCACGAGTACGAACTCCGGCGCAGAAGACAACGGTGAGTACTGCACCTACGACACAGGGGAGGGGGGAGGAGGAAAGGTTACGGGCACACACATACGCCCCCCCCCCCAACTATCAACATACCAATGCAGAGCAACAACTGAGTGACACCCCCCAAACACCCCTGAAAAATGCACAGACATAATAAAAATGTGAATTTAAATTTATGTATAAATTAGGTTCATTGAAGTCATGGAAAATTATCGTCATGAAATATCAAAGCAAAAATAATGAACAGTGCGAAAGCTATATACATAGTCAATAAGTCCTGCTCAGTGTTTCAAATATCCACAGTCCGTGGGCCAATGTCTACCAAACACATGGGCACAGCCCACACAGGAGACCTGAGTCCGTTGGAGAGAACACTGCTGGGGCATCAGATGACAAAACTACAGGCACCTCAGGGGGAAGGGAAGGGGGGGCACCTCAGCCACAGGAGTCCACAACGCCAGATCCACGAAGGGGCCACCATGCCCACTGTGCCATCCTGGGGAGTGCAAAGCCACAGTCTCTCAAGTCTCTACAGTGGGTGGATTGCCCACTGTGCCATCCTGGGGAGTGCAAAGCCACAGTCTCTCAAGTCTCTACAGTGGGTGGATTGCCCACTGTGCCATCCTGGGGAGTGCAAAGCCACAGTCCATCAAGTGGATTACAGACTCCACTGGTCATGGAGGAGGCAGGGTGCCCAGAGTGCAGCGTGAACACCAGTTCGACACAGAACCGGCACTGTCAATGGTCCAGCGGTGCTTGAGACGGCGGGGCCCAGCGGAGCGGTGCTTGACAGGAAGGGCCCAGCGGAGCGGTGCTTGATAGGAAGGGCCCAGCGGAGCAGTGCTTGACAGGAAGGGCCCAGCGGAGCGGTGCTTGAGACGGCGGGGCCCAGCGGCGCGGTGCTTGACATGAAGGGCCCAGCGGAGCGGTGCTTGAGACGGCGGGGCCCAGCGGAGCTTGACATGAAGGGCCAAGCGGAGCGGTGCTTGACAGGAAGGGCCCAGCGGAGCGGTGCTTGACAGGAAGGGCCCAGCGGAGCGGTGCTTGACAGGAAGGGCCCAGCGGAGCGGTGCTTGACAGGAAGGGCCCAGCAGAGCGGTGCTTGAGACGGCGGGGCCCAGCAGAGCGGTGCTTGACATGAAGGGCCCAGCGGAGCGGTGCTTGACAGGAAGGGCCCAGTGAAGCGGTGCTTGCCAGTAAGGGCCCAGCGGAGCGGTGCTTGACAGGAAGGGCCCAGCGGAGCGGTGCTTGAGACGTCGGGGCCCAGCGGCACAGTGCTTGACAGAAAGGGCCCAGCGGAGCGGTGCTTGAGACGGCGGGGCCCAGCGGAGCGGTGCTTGACAGGAAGTGCCCAGCGGAGCGGTGCTTGACAGGAAGGGCCCAGCGGAGCGGTGCTTGACAGGAAGGGCCCAGCGGAGCGGTGCTTGAGACGGCGGGGCCCAGCGGAGCGGTGCTTGACATGAAGGGCCCAGCGGAGCGGTGCTTGACAGGAAGGGCACAGCGGAGCGGTGCTTGACAGGAAGGGCCCAGCGGAGCGGTGCTTGACAGGAAGGGCCCTGCGGAGCGGTGCTTGAGACGGCGGGGCCCAGCGGCGCGGTGCTTGACAGGAAGGGCCCAGCGGAGCGGTGCTTGAGACGGCGGGGCCCAGCGGAGCGGTGCTTGACAGGAAGGGCCCAGTGGAGCGGTGCTTGAGACGGCGGGGCCCAGCGGAGCGGTGCTTGACACGGCGGGGCCCCATTCAGCGGTGCCTTTCTTCACGGCGGGGCCCTGTTCAGCGGTGCCTTTCTTCACGGCGGGACCCTGTTCAGCGGTGCCTTTCTTCACGGCGGGGCCCTGTTCAGCGGTGCCTTTCTTCACGGCGGGGCCCTGTTCAGCGGTGCCTTTCTTGTCTATCAATGGAGCCAGACCTGGCCAGGCCTCCCTGCTTAGTCGCCCTCCGACCGTGCTGTTGCTGGACCCTCCTGTGACGGAGTCCTGGGCCCGTGGGTGTCCTCCGTCACACCCGGGATGGGGCTTGTGGGGCCCTCCTGGTCCGCGCCCCTGCTGGCTGACTTCTCCGCCCTGCTGCCCTTGCCCTCCTTCGATGAGGCTCTCTGGCCCTTGCCTCCCCTTGATGTTGTGGCAGGTGAAGTGCCACAACTTTGGTCCTTGGGGGCAGCCGTGTCAGCCTTCTCACGGCGGGCCTTGGTCTTACGGGTTCTCTTTCCAGGGGGGGGGCTGGCTGTCCCCTTGCTGCTGGCCGATGTATCTGTGCTGGGAAAGGGTGGACTCCAAAACCCGTGCACAATGGTCAGACTTGAGGCAGGGCTGGTGGTGGCTGAGGTGCTCTTCGGACTCTAACCAGATGGAGGGGGTGGGTCAGGTGGTGCAAAGAGGTCAAGTTTGGAGAGGAAAAGTTTTTTAGGAGCAATGGGAAGGGTAGGTGCAGTGGGTATGGGAGTGGAGGGAGAGGATGTGGTTGAAGGAGAGTCAGGTGTGCTGTCTATGGGTGCAGGTGCTTGTGACGTAGGCTGTCGTGTGGTGGTTGGCTGTTGTGTGGGTGGCTGCCTGCGTTTGTGTGTTTTGGAAGAGGGGGTGACAGACACAGTGGGAGAGGACACAGGGGACGTGTAAATGGCAGTGGGGGTGGTGACTGCACGTGTGCGGACTGTACTAGAGGGTGTGCTGGTGATGGAAGTACTGGCTAATGGTGGTGTGCATGCAGGTGTGAGTGGAGACGTCACAGGGAGGGAGGAGGGAGACGAGGAGGAGGGGGACACAGAGGTGGTAGTGACTGCTGGCATGTCTGCATCTGGATGTTGCTTGGGTGAATGCTTGTGGGATCTGTGGTGCTTATGTCTGGATGAGCTGCCCTTGGGTGTTGAGGTGTGTGCAGGCTGGTCTGATGGTGTGGATGGGATAGGCTGAGGAACAGGAGACTGGGACTGGGTGGAGGCAGTTAGAAGAGGGAGGCTGGAAACAGGGACAATGGCTGCCGTCAGTGCTGAGGCCAGAGCATTGAACGATCGTTGATGAGCAGCCTGACCCGAATGAATGCCCTCCAGGTATGCATTGCTCCGATGCACCTCCCTCTCTACCCCCTGGATGGCATTCAAAAGGGTAGACTGCCCAACAATGATGGTCTGGAGGAGGTCAATGACCTCCTCACTGAGGGCAGCAGGGGTAACTGGGGCAGGGCCTGAGGTGCCCGGGGCGAAGGAGATGCCCGCCTTCTTGGGCAAGCGGTCACGGAGCGAAAGCTGAGGGGCTGCTGGGAGGGCGGAGCTGGTGCGCTCGGTGGCGGCTGTACCTGTTGTGGCGGGGGGCACGGATGTTGCCGCCACCGCTAGGGAGCTCCCTTCTGAGGACGTGTCAGTGTCGCTGGTGTCACCACGGGTCCCCGTTGTGGAGCTCCCCTCGCCCTCCGTGTCACTGGTGACCTCGGTGTCTGTAGCATGGCCCACCGGGGCCTTGTGAGTTGCAGCTCCCTCGTGCTCCGATGCCAATTCTCCTCCGCCTGATGATGCTAATGCACACATGCACAAGAAGATAAAGAAAAAGGGTGGGGGGAGAAATAAAGACAGGTTGAGTGCATGCATTGTCAACACCGTTGGCGGAGAGGACAGACACAGGAGCCTCCAGCACTACGCCACGCAATCGAGGTACACTACTCAGTACTTGTGACTAGGCCTACAGGTCTATGGACAACAAATGCACACATGGGTGATGCTGGACCATGGACTGCTGTACTTGGCACCCTACAGGGGTGGGGGGTGGGGGGTGGGGGCACAGGGCCATGCCTAAACGAGGGGACTACACTACAGAAAGCGCCCTGGCCTAATGTCACCCACAGCCCTCCTCCCCCACCCAGACACCTCCACTGCGCGTAAATATAGCAGAATGTGCTGGTACTCACCCCCTTGTGTCTGCTGTGATGTCCTCACGCACCCATCCAAATCGGGGTAGGCCACCGCCAGGATCCGGGACATCAGGGGGGTCAAGGTACGACTGGCACCCCTCCTACGTTGGGAGGCCATCCCCAGCAGTGACTCAGCGGTCTTCCTGGTCCCGCGGCGGATGTCCTCCCACCTCTTTCGGCAGTGGGTGCCCCGTCTGTTGTGGACCCCCAAGGCCCGGACTTCCTTGGCGATGGCACGCCAAATAGCAACTTTCTGATGGGCGCTGACCTATTTGACATGTACAGGGTGGGAAAGGAAAAATCAACATTTTTCTGCATGTTAGATGTGATTGCCCCCCCCTCCCCAACCTTGCCATGTGGCACATGCTCGCATCTGTCGTGCCTTGCACTCCTCATTCGCTCCCCACCCCACCATCTTACATCCCCCATACACAACCCAGGCATAGCCCATTCAACGTGCACCCAGTGTACTTACCTATTGGTCTGGAGGACCGTAGAGTAGCGCATACTGGGGCAGGGCCCCATCCACAAGTTTCTCCAACTCTTCTGAAGTGAAGGCAGGGGCCCTTTCCCCAGTCGCAGCAGCCATTGTCTCTTCCAGACCGAGGTCACAGCAGCACTTGCAGTATAGGTCCTCTCCTGTGGATGATCAGGTCTCGAGTGATTAAGCAGATAGAAAATGGCGTTCACGCCCGCGGCGGTGCGTACCGCTGCGGTGCGTGCCACGACCGCCGGCGCACATCGTCATTGGCTCCTGAGACCCATACCGTTCAATGTTAACCAATGCGCCTTCGCACTGCGGTCTTCGACCACCTACCGCCACAGTGTGCCACGCCAGCGCGTTGACCTCACATCCCACTGTCACACTTCTCAGGTCAGGCAGCCGCCATTACAAGGGACCACATGGCTTAATTACTACTGCGTCACACAGGCCTAGGCCTTGCATTGCCACTCATACAAGCCTTTCAATGCATAGCGATTCGTGTACTGTGCAAGCTGTGTGAACGTACCTGTGGGTTGCTTGACTCTGTACTCCATGTTGTCCTTCCTAGGCCCCGTCCGCTGGGACTTGCGAGGAGAAGGATGAATCCTCCCGTGTACCGACCGCTGGTGGACCTGTCGACAATGGAAGAACGACATATTATTCTTCGATACCGACTTGACCGAGCAACTATACATGAACTGTGTGCCCATCTGGAGCCAGACCTGATGTCCCCCATCCGCTAACCCACAGGAATTCCCCCTCTGGTGCAGGTGCTGTCAGTACTCCATTTTTTGGCAAGTGGGTCTTTTCAGACAACAGTGGCCATGTCATCAGGGATGTCTCAGCCTATGTTTTCAAAGGTTTTGTCCAGAGTGTTGTCTGCCCTGATGAAATACATGCGGAGCTACATTGTTTTCCCTGAGGAGGGTGATTTGGCCACTGTGAAGGGTGATTTCTATGCCCTTGGACATATCCCCAACATCATTGGGGCCATTGATGGGACCCATGTGGCTTTAGTACCCCCAAAAGACAATGAGCAGGTGTACAGAAATAGAAAAAATTACCATTCAATGAATGTCCAGGTGGTCTGTTTGGCTGACCAGTACATCTCCCATCTAAATGCCAAGTTCCCTGGGTCAGTGCATGACGCGTATGTCATGCGAAATAGCAGCATCCCTTATTTGATGGAACAGCTACAGAGACACCGTGTGTGGCTAATAGGTGACTCTGGTTACCCTAACCTGCCTTGGCTATTGACCCCAGTGAGGAATCCCCGTACCAGGGCAGAGGAACGATACAATGAGGCCCATGGGCGAACTAGGAGGATTATAGAACGGACCTTCGGCCTCCTGAAGGCCAGGTTTAGGTGCCTGCATATGACAGGTGGATCCCTAATGTACTCACCAAAGAAGGTGTGTCATATCATTGTGGCCTGCTGTATGCTTCACAATCTTGCATTGCGACGCCAGGTGCCTTTCCTGCAGGAGGATGGTCCAGATGGTGGTGTTGTAGCAGCTGTGGAGCCTGTGGAGAGTGAAGAGGAGAAAGACGACGGGGACGACACGGACAACAGGGACTCAGTTATACAACAGTATTTTCAGTAGCACACAGGTAAGAATCACCCACGCCATTTTACATTTACTTACAGTCTCCTGCCTCTCTACTGTCTGTGTTTCCCCCCAGTTCCTTTTAACTGATTTTTGACTTTCCCTTCCCTTTTCAGAGCTGTATGACCCACAGCATGACTTCTGCTTTGTTTGCTCATGGACTAATGCTTATTGACATTGGTATGTTGTCATCACAATGTAAGTGAACATTATTGCACCGTTATGTGTAATTCATTTGTTAAGAATACAAGCAGACTCCTGATTTTTGAAGTGCAATTGGTGATTTATTTTAACTGCTGCATATAGGTCCATGATAGTTAAACGGTGATGGGTGGGGGTGGAGTAATGTCCATGGCAGAGTCCAGTTCTCAGTCTCACAGGTGCATAGTCCAAATGCCTGTGGAAGGATGGAGCAGGGGCTGTTTAAGGTTTGACAGGGTG
Source organism: Pleurodeles waltl (assembly GCF_031143425.1). Lineage (NCBI taxonomy): Eukaryota > Metazoa > Chordata > Amphibia > Caudata > Salamandridae > Pleurodeles > Pleurodeles waltl. The sequence continues at coordinate 85,065,929 of NC_090440.1, forward strand.
ACAATGTGGGACAGTGGGATGACATCAGGGGGTATCTTATGCTGGCGGTGGTCTTGGCATCCTACTCTGTCTTCTTGTGTGATCTCAGGTTCCGCTTGCGGGGTGGTTGATCTTCAGCAGGAGGTGGGGTTCTGGTGGCCTGTCGTTGTGTGGGGGCCTCCTGTCCACTAGCGCCGGCGGAGGTGGTAGGCTGTTCGTGGTCCGGGCTAGTGACAGGGGCCCTTTGGAGTGCCACATGGTCCCGCAATGTGGTGACTATCTGGTTGAGGGCCAGGACGATGGTCCCCATTGCGGAACCGATGTTCCTGAGTTCGTCTCTGAACCCCATGTACCGTTCCTCCTGCTGTGCCTGGATTTCCTGGAACCTGGCCAGTACCGTCGCCATCGTCTCCTGGGAGTGGTGGTATGCTCCCATGATGGTGGTGAGGGCCTCTTAGAGAGTGGGTTCCCTGGGCCGTTCCCCCCCCTCTCGCACAGCAGCCCTCCCAGTTCCCCTGTTTCCCCGGGCCTCTGTCCCCTGGACGGTGTGCCTACTACCACTGCCCCCAGGTCCCTGTTGTTGTTGGGGTGGTGGGTCAGTCTGGGTGCCCTGTAGTGGCGGACACACCGCTGAATGACGCGTCCTGGAGACAGAGGCATGGGCCCGCTGGGTGGGAGCTGTGCTGGTATTCCCAGAGGGGGTTGGGTCTGCTGTGGCCTGTGTCTGTGTGTGGGGAACCGACTGTCCAGAGGTCCCCGATGGTCCGGGCTGGTCATCAGGTTCTAGGTCGACAGAGCTGCTGTCATCACTGGGGGCCTGTTCTGGGGGTGGGATGGACAAATCTGGACCCTCCTGGCTGGTGTGTTGGCGTTCGGGCCCTGCAGGGGTAAAAGAGTATGGTTATTGCTTCTGTGTGTGCCATGGCGTGCGATTTGTGGGTGCCCTTGTCCCCCAGTGCTGGCATTCCCTTGTGGGAGGAGTTGTGAGGGTGGTTTGGGGGGGGGGATGGGTATGTGCAGTGGTCATGCTTAGGTGATGGGTGTCCATGGTTTGTGTTGGCATTCAGGGAATGGTGTTGGGTTGGGTGGGTTGTGCTGGTGAGACATTGGCAGGGAGGATGTGTGCTGGGGGCTTGGGGGTGAGGGTGGGGGTGTGGGTTGGCATGCTGGTGGTTGGGGGGGTGAAGTAGTTGAGATTAGACTTACCAGAGTCCATTCCTCCGCCTACTCCAGCGAGGCCCTCAGGATGCAGGATGTTCAAGACCTCTTGCTCCCATGCTGTGAATTCGGGTGGAGTGGGTGGGGGTCCGCCGCCAGTCTTCTGCACAGCGATGTTGTGTCTTGACACCATCGACCGCACCTTCCCCCGTAGGTCGTTCCAGCGCTTTCGGATGTCGTCCCGATTTCTGGGATGCTGTCCCACAGCGTTGACCCTGTCGACGATCCTTTGCCATAGCTCCGCCTTCCTGGCTATTGTGGTGTGCTGCACCTGTGTGGCGAAGAGCTGGGGCTCTACCCTAATTATTTCCTCCACCATGACCCTGAGTTCTTGGTCCGCGAACCTGGGGTGTCTTTGGGGTGCCATGGGGTGGTGTGGATGAGGTGTGGGGTGGTGTTTGTGGTGATGTGAGTGGTGGTGTGTGGTGATGTGTGCGTAGATGTGGTGTGGGTGATGATGTTGGCTTCCTGTGTGTGTTGTGGTTTGCGTTCCCTGTACTCTCTCTCTGTGTATTGCGCCTTGTCTCTGAATTTCGATTTGTGGGGGTTTGTGGGTGATGTGGGTGTGTGTTTTATATGGTGATGGGTGTGTGGGAGTGTTGTGTGTATGTGTATCAGGTGTGTGTATTTTGAATTGTCCAATGTGGCTGTGTTTTGTATAGGTGTGTGTATTTTGACCGCAGCGGTGTGTACCGCCAATGGAATACCGCGGTTGTAAGACCGCCGCGTGGATTCGTTGGTCGTAATGGCATGGGCGTGTTTGTGTTGGCGTGACGGTGGAGGTTTGGTCATCTCCAGTTTATCGCTGACCGCTGATGAGGCGGCCTTCCGTGGATGTCGGGTTTTCGGCGGTTTGGCAGTTGTGGGTCAGAATGACCGTGGCGGTTTACCGCGGCCGCGGCGGTAGAATGGCGGTCTTCTGACTGGCGGTAAGAGCCTTTTACCGCCGAGGTCAGAATGACCCCCAAAGTCCTGACATCACATGACATACACTCATGAGAAGAAGCTGTTGATGAGATCTTGTCGCAAGTCAGCTCCTTCCTCTTCACTACTGTGATCTTCATTTGGCATTTCAGGATTCTCACCCAGTGACACTGCAGACTCCCCCTCCTCTGGCATGTAAGGGATATTCCTCCACAGGGCAATGTTGTGGAGCATGCCACAGTGATCTGACACACTTTCCCGGGTGAGTAGAGGAGGGCTCCCCCAGTCTTGTTCAGACAGGAAAATCTGGCCTTCAGGAGCCCAAAATCCCACTCCACTGCCTGCCGTGTTCTGCCATGGGCCTTGTTGAAGCAAACCTCCCCTGGCGTAGTTGGATTCCTCAGCGGCGTCAATAACCAAGGGTGGTTTGGGTATGCAGTGTCTCCTGTCTAGGAATGTCACATAAGTACAACAATGAGTCATTCACTTCATGATTGTAGCACCTGACATTGCTCACACACAATTAGGACAGATGTGACTTACGAACCAGCCAGGCCCTCTATGGTTGCAGTTGTGACATCAGACTGTTCTGCTTTATAAAGGAATCATGGCTGAACCTGGGAAATGGGCACATACGTTTGAGATGTAGAGATCAGATAAGCAGACAACTTACACGTTGATAGAATGGAAGTTTTTCCTTTTGTGATAGACTTGTTCAGTGGCCTGCGGTGGCACCAAGGCAACATGTGTGCCATCAATGGCTCCCACTATATGTGGGAGCTGGGCATGAACACAGAAAGTCAGCCTTCACGTTGGCTAAATCCTCACATCGGGGGAACCTGATGTAAGTGTCTATGTATTTCAACATTGCTTATAAAAAATCTCTTAACACAAGACTGAACAAAGGTTGGCACATGCCACCATATATGGCCACTAGACCCTGTGGCCAGGAAGTGCAATACTGCCATGAGTTGAACAATCGGTGGTATGCATGTTGGATTTGTGTTTTCAGGCATCAGATCTGGCTACAACTGACGACCTAAATCCACTATTGGTTGCCTATTCAGACGGGAGAGTTGTATTATGTGGCATTCCTCCATGGCTTGAAGGTCTGGCAATGGATGGTACACTGGAGCTTGTCTCATCCTCCCTCTCCCAGGGTGCCTCTATGTGAAAATACATGAGTGGAAGCATTAGTCATTATTTCTACACCATCATACATGATGTATACCAACAAAATCAGGTGACAAAGCTTTTCACACTGGAAATACATTACACCCAGTACACATCACAGGTGTCAACTACACAAGGGTCAAATGTAACCCCCATGGTTGCCAAGACGTATCCACAATATGGATTCAGGCAACACCCAACTATCTTCTACTCAATTGCCCCTCGCAATTTAATGTGATGTGTTGTGAGGCCTAGATCCTTCTTGTGTTGGATGAATATACCTAGGCAACAAGACTTTACTGCCATACAATTACATTTCTTTGGAAATGATGGTTGTAAAGGTCAGACAACATGTATGTGCATGACGGCATGAGCTGTGTATGCATCTTGTTTGAGTCATTTGAGGACCTTGTAAGCAATGTGTATTGTGCCACAGATCATTCAGCCCACATCTGGCCTTGCAAAACTGTTGTATGAGAGGCATATCATGACTCACTGTGCTCTTTAGGCCACAGGCCACATTGATGGTGGCCACATGATGTGCTGTCATGCATGGAAGTGATGGAAATGCAAGTGTCATGTGGGTTCTTCAGAAACCAGGATCTGGCAAATTTATCTTCCAATATGGAACATAATCCAGGCCGTGGTACAGCCACTGTGGCAATGCAACTGTGGCACTCTGTCCACTCCCTGTAGACCTGCAGATCCTGTTATGTGGCCAATATGAGGCTCTGGTGGCTAATGTGTCCTGAATGCCCCAGTCCATTGACTAGATTAGGAATGGGCACTGAGGTAAATCCCTGACCTAGTCCATTTGTGCATTTTGCATCATGGTTAATGTGTTTCTTTGACTCATGACAGGCCCTTACTCCCACAGCTCTGTTATCACCTTCACATAAGTCATATTTGTCCAGTGTGTAGATTCCAGGGAGGCCATGACATGCAACTCAGTAGCTTGGCCACATAGCAGAAATTAAACCAAATATACCTTAGTATGTTGGATGCCATCTCTGTAGGTTTGCCAAACATGTTCAAAGGTGTGTCCTGTGGTACAGGTACATACCACCAAAACCCACCCTGAAATGGCATGAGTCAGCATTTGGAAGGCCTCATGTCCACACATGCACAGGGTAGAGACTTTCCCTGCCCACTATGCCAGCCCTTTCATTGTCACTCAAGTGTAAGGGTGAAGTCTGTACTATGGTAGTTGTCTGTAGGGACTTTATGCAGTGAGTCAATGTTGCAGACTGTAAATGCGTTGGTCCAGTCAGGTCCAAGGAGTGTACCCTTCAGAAGGCACAATGGTGTCTAGTGTTTCATTGTGGCTCACATCACAGTACATGTTGCTTGAGCCTGGGCTACCTGATGTCTGTAGGCATGCTTAGTCAGTGGAGGCTATAAGCAGGGTAGAGGGTTAGTGTGCAGATAACTCCCAAAGTGTGTATTCCTGTCCCTGTACTTATCAATATTTGTGTTTTATACTTATGGTGTGTTGACAAGTTGTACATTTTGTGCTTTGTATTTCTGACATGTGTGTGACACAACCATTTGGCCAAAAACTTGTGTATGGAACCTTTTGATTTGTCTCTTGCATCCATACAGGTCAACACCCATCAAAAAAAGGGGATTTGGAGAGCCATCACCCAGAAGGTATGGACCCTGAGGGTCCATAGCTGGAGGAGCACCCACTGTCGGAAGAGGTGGGAGGACCTGAGATGCTGGGCCCAGAAAATTGCTGCGGTCCAGCTGGGACTGTCCTCCCAACGTGGGCGGGGTGCACATCGGAGCTTGACCTCCCTAATGGCCTGCATTCTGGCGATGGCTTACCTGGGGCTTGATGGGCATTTGAGGGAAGCACAGCAGCCACAATGGGGTGAGTCCAGGGCATATTCCTACCTGTCACATTGCCAAGTTGATGTGTTCAGTTCAGCACACAAGATGAGTAACTGTTTGTGTAGGTGTGAAAGTTGGTCCATGCTGATGAGCCTTGCCTACTAGCCCAGGGACCTTGGACACAACCGAGTACAGTCCACAAACAATTTACTCTCCAGGCCCAAAACATGGCCTTGTACAGTGATCAATGAAGTCATGTTGTTTGTTGTGTGGGCGTAGTTAGTACACAACAGTCTACAACTCTTCAGTGTGACAGCCCAAACAAAATTACATAATGGATCACTGTCCTCAGCCAAGGGTCTACTCAAGTGAGTATTTTGGCATCTGTCCCCCAGAGGCCACTTGTCTTCAGTGTGTCACAAGTGCTGGTGCCCCACTGTTGTCTGTCATGTGGAGGGAGCCATCATACATGTGACAGAGCATACATTGCTCTTTGGGTGCAGTTACAGAGCAATACTTTCCCTTGGTAAATGGGGAATCTCCATTGACATGATTTGTGTGACATTACTGTTGCCATTGTTCCTTGTGCCTACATGTTAGCATGTGTTTCTTTCACTTTTGTCAAATAATTTTCACTGCTGTTTAATCCATGGTCTACCTGTCTTCATGGGATGGATGAGTTCTGTGTTCCATCACATATGTGTGCATGCAAACATGTGTTTGGAATTGGACATATGTCATGGGGCTACATTTCATGTGGTGCCACAGACAGGAGTGTGTCACCATTGATTGTTGGCTCACACATACCCTCACCCACCATTGCATGTCATTTGGCATGTACAACTTTAGTAGCATTGAAGTACATAACAGGTAGGACTCCAGGACTTTACCCACAATGTGCATTCCCATGCCATGTGGCATCATGTAGCAAAGTGCTTTGCACATGTGAATTGGGGAAGGTCTGTACCTAAGTGTTGGCATGCATCATGGATTGACTTACAGTTATGTGGGAATCATATGTGGTTGTATATAACCATTCATTCATCTACGGAAATCTGTGTTTGCAAGACAAAAATGGAGACAGTGAAATGGCTTCCCATTGGGCAACATGGTGAGGGCCTCCTCCAAGCACTTGAGAATCCCTGGGCCTCTCCAACATTCAAAGGATTATTGTCTTCTCCTGATGCAATCAGAGAATGTTATTGTCAGGGGTACCAGTCAAGAGAGCTGATTTCTCTGGGGCTAGCTGATTATTTGTGTTGCGGATTTTGGAGACATATCTCCCTGACATTTGGCACAATTTGTCCCCAATGTACATTTTCATGCTAGGTATGTTATCTCTCTGAGCAACATTAGTACAACCTCCATGATTCCATTAGGACAATTTACAAATTGTGAGGTGAGCATTGTTGATTTGTTTCCAGTGTGATATGGGTATTTCCATCGGGCTACTGTACTTCTGTCAGCAACATGCCACGATTTTGGACCATCATTTCTTCATAATGTGGGATTGAGTATGTGATGATTAGCTGTATGCATGACGCTGTGCGTGATCAGTGTAAATGAACTTGGCATTGCCCTACTATTTCATGACAACAGGTAACTGGGGAATGGTACATGAGGCAAACCTTTGAAGGTGAAAAGGTTTCCTACTTGTTGAATGGTTGCTGTGATTACAACACTTCACCTATGCAATTGGAGTTATCTGTGATTCTGAATTTCCTGTGGGCAACTGGTGTCAGTTCATGTGGAATGCATGCATATGGTGTGGAAAAATGTAGGAGCCACTTTGGTAGAGTTTGTTTCTGGGGCCTACTTTACATCATGGTAATGTTTGCAACACAGCTGTTGTTCAAGTGTGATCAGCAACATGTTGTGACCCTATTTCTCTTTGTAGTTTCAGCATCATCCCAGGCAAACAAAGGAGATAAGGAGGAACCAAGTGGGCAAGCATACAGCTACAGTATCTCCAGTCATGGCACCACTGACACAGGGAGACCCAGTGGCCCAGAGGGTGATGGAAGTGCCAAGGAGGCACAGGAAGGATCTCGTCATCTTCTGATTCTACATCCAGTGGGCATCCCTAGTGGTGGTGAACCTATCAGGACCTGCTCATGTACCATACTTGTCCTCCACCCCTAGTCCCATCGCCACCCTCCCTGTTGCTCCCCACTTAGTTGGCTATGCCCGCTCACCCAAGACAGTGGGCGTCTCCTTCGCCCCAGGCACGTCACCCCCAGTCCCTGTTACCCCTGATGCCCTGAGTGAGGAGGCTGTTGACCTCCTGAGGAGTATCTCTGCGGGGTAGACTGCCATTCTGAATGCTATCCAGGGTTTGGCCAGCCAACACCAGCAGACAGATGTCTGGCCTACAGAGATCTCTTCAGGCTGTGGCCTCATCACTGATGGAAGCCATCCACCTCCACAACCCTCCCCCACCACCTCCCTCTTCCCAATCCAAATTCTCTATTCCCCTACCTGCCCCAAGCACATAGACACATCTGCGCGCACCCACTTCCACACACTAGCAGCACACATAAACACAAGCGCCACAAGACACAACTGAACGCACACACTCAACAGTAACCAACAGACACCACAACAGCCACCATTCTCACAGACACCGCCACTGACCCACACACCACAACCACGATACCCACAGACACCACCACAACACCCAGTGACACATCCACCATACCTACCATACACCCAGGCAACAGCTCACAACCCACAGACTCGCACACCTCAGACACCATAACCCCAACCACCACCCCAACAACTACAGACATATCCACCACATCCACATATATCCACCATATCCCCAGACACCACCCCAACACACACATCCACCACTCCCACATAACCCAGCACTTCTACCTCACAGCCCTCCAAGACATGCAAACGCCTGCACTCACACATGCAACAGACACCACCTAAACCCAAGCATACCTCACACACCACACACCAAAGGCATCAGCACCGACAGGTAAGACCACCACTCCCTCAACGGACCAAAACCCCAATCTCTTCTGAAGACCCTACCTGTTTTCACAAGGAAAGTTTCCTTATTGGCCTTGCCCTTTTCCCTGTGACCTCCACCCCCTCCCAAACCGAAGAGGCCCCCACCCACATCGCAACCCATCCCTTCCACATCCAAGTCCTCCCCGTCACACCTGCCCCCCCTGCAAACACCCTTACCCTTCCACCAAAGAAGCTCACCCTTCCAAAGAAACAGCCCACCCCTCCTAAACCCAAACCGACCCATCCCAAATCCGACCCCACCCCACCCCACCCAAGCATGATCCCTGAGGTGCCTCCATGCCCACTTGATGCCCCTTCCTTTGGAGGTTCCCTGGCAGTGATTGGAGTCAAACTTGGGCACAATCATGTGGCTGGACTATTATTTGGACTGGCCAATGGCCTTTGCTCTTCAGCATTTACTGTTAATAAACCCAAGTTGTTGTTTTTTAGGTACACATTTGTCCTGCCATTACTTTTCTACCTTTTTGTTGTTTCTGAGTAATTTGTGTTGTATGCCCACATCTGTGTGTGTTTCACCCTGAATGCTGATCCATTTGCTGTTGTTGGCACAATCTGACTTTGTGGGCAGTGCTGGTGTCACCCAGGACAAGGGTAGATATTCATTGTATGGATATGTGGTTGGTAATACAATTGAGGTGTCATTGCATTATGTTCTGTTTGATATTGTGAGTATCTTATCCTGGGTTGGCCAATGTCAGCATGTATTGTGTTAGATTTGTCCCCCCTGATATGGATTGGACATTCATCTCATGTGTGGAAGCTAGAGTTTTGTTTGTCCACACATGGAGGTGTTTAATTGTGCTACCTTCCTTTACATTTGACTGACCATGTGCCCATTTTGATGTGTCTACCTTCCAGCTACTTCATCTACATATATGGCCCATGCTGTTGCTGTTGTATTTGCTTTCTTGTCTTGCATTTGGCAGATAGGCATG